>NC_090937.1:1266290096-1266593126 GCF_040938575.1 Ambystoma mexicanum | reverse complement strand
ATGTGTAGGTGTCACAACAGCTGAAATATGTAAGGCTGAACCCTCCGTCCATCACAAAAGCAGCCATTTGACATTTGGGTGAGCATTTACATTCACCACACCACTGAAGAGTGACATAGATATGCCAGAACCATGCATAGAGTTTGAGCCTGAGCATGAGAAATTTAACATCCACATCCCCCCCACTTATCTTTTATGTTTCTCTCCAGAGATCCATCTGGATGCAGTGACACAAAGAATAGAGAATAAACACGCAACACAGCAGCATACATGCATACTGGTGGTATTCTCTGTCTAGTGCAATTTTGACCTCATAGGTCCTGAAGAAAGTGGATTCAATTGCACAATTCCACTGAAACCGGTCGACCAGACAGATTATGGAATGATCAACCACCAACTGGCCACACCTTTCCAAAATATTTCCTGTTAAATATCTCACTCTTCGAGTCACAAGTAGCAGGAGCATTAAAGCACTGTTTCTTCTTCTGCTTATACTCATAATCCAGATACTTTTTCTTGATTTTTAACATAAGATTTATACTCAGTCATTTACGAATTGGTGATTCCAACCCACCAAGCAATAGCCAGAAGAGGGTCAGTCTCTTTTCTTTCCCCTCACCCTAGATAGGCAGCCCATCAGCTCTAGCTAGGGAGAGCACACCAGCACAGGGAGAGCTGGCACTGGTTGGAGGTTCATACTAGGCTATTAACTAGCATTATTTGAAACCTTCTAAACCAAGAAATTTGACCTGTACTTTCTATATGTGATCATACTTGGGAATACATACAGGGTATAGAAACCCTTCTTTGTCCCCCTTGTGTGTTTTTTCGCTGGTGCAGCATACCTTCTCTCATGTACAGCTTTTCTCTTCTCCCTCTCTTAGCCGGACAGCACCACGGCACTCCTCGTGGCCGCACGGTCTCCCAGTCCTCACGAGAGAAGCAGTTTTCTCTCTCTGGCAGATCCCAGCTACTGCTGTGGCTTAAATCTCCCGGCTTTCAGTACACGCTCCCACCAACTAGAGCGCAACTTGTGTTCTTGGGCTTTTTCGCTCTGCATCACTCGGGTCATCTTCCTCGTCCCAGTATTGTTGCAGTTATGGTAATGGAAGTCCACTCTTGATATTTTACATGGAAAGTCAGGTTGAGTGTACTCAGAAGTCTTTCAGTGCAAGTCAGTTTTGAATAACTTGTATGCAGACTCATAAGAGATATTGTCATGATTTGTGGAGGGTGAGTCAGATCGTGTGTTTAGTATCTTGTCTGAATGAGGGCAGGTGTAACATTCCATTAAGACATTGGGCTTGGATGGGGTATCCTCAAGAGAGGAAGGGGAATACCATGCCCTCTCCGATGGTGCCCTGCTGCTCCCCCAGAGATTGTATCCCCCATGTGATTTTCACTCATATAGACAACCCCAGGGTCACGATCAGGTAGCCGCTGCGTCCCCTGGCCACATGGGGAGAGGTCACCGACGGGAAAGAAGTGATGACACCATTGGATTCAGCACAGTACATTATCCAGCACATGCCATTATGAATGGATGTCAGCTGATATTCGCCTCCCGGAAAGAGAATGTTTATAACATACCAAAGCCACAGACTATGACTCAAATGCAAGCTTTCTTAGGGGCAGTCAGTTAGTGCCAGCAATAGCTTACAGGATTTGCAGAAATAATCAAACCACTTCAGGAGTATACCGGATTGAACACTATAGGGGAATTATATTGCACGCAATAAGCAGAGGATCCCTTAACTAAGATTAAAGGCTGTTAGCTGAAGCTCCTGCATTGGGGCTAACCAATCATACGAAAGGATTTACCTTGTACTGTCATGAGAGGAATGTGTTTGCTCTGGCTGTCCCTACTCAGAAGCATTAGATCCATCGTATATCTGTAGCCTATTATAGTAAAGATTTGGACCCAGTTGTAGCAGGAATGCTTCCCTGTCTACGATCGGTGGCTACTGCTGTTGCTCTGGTGGTCGAATAAAGTGAGAATATCGGATTGGGTTGATCTTTAGAGGTGGCGTTACACATGCTGTGTATTGAAGCCAAAGACTCAGCACATATCTGTTTCTAGAGCTGGCAAATATGAAATGCTTTTATGCTTTTACTGAACTCTTCCAATATTACTTTGACTAGTGCTGAGGTCCGAATCCAGCATCCCTGGTGCCTACCCCACAGGAGGGAGAGCCACAAGATGGTAGCCCGCATGACTATGTGTCGGGAACTGACTGTTGGGTGATGTCCAGTATAGACCTCTCCGATGTACCACTGCTTGACCCAGATCTCAAGTACTTTGTGGACGGTTCATGTTTTAGAAGTCAGAGTGGGCAAGTGGTCGTAGGGTATGTGGTATTTGCCCTAGGGGAGGTGGTGGACAGTGGCAAACTTCCCCAGGAGACTTCAGCACATGTGGCAAAATTAGTAGCCCTCACACGGGTCTGCAGATTGGGTGCTCAGCAGTCTATTAATGTTTACACTGATTCACTATATGCATTTGGCGTAGCCCATGACCTTTGTAAGCTCTGGAAGCAGAGAGTATTCATGACTTCAACCAGTACACCCATGAAAAACAGTCAGTATGTATTGGCCCGCATCGATGCCATAATGTTGCCTGAGTGGCTTGCTATGGTTAATTGTGCCACCCACCAGGCGCTGATCTGTAGGTGGCACAAGCTGTGGGAATGATTTTGCTGATCAAACTGGCTGCCACATTAGAGGACAATGATATGTACATTTTACCAGTTTAAACGGTGCAGGAGGTGATTCCGTACAAAACATTAGAAGAAATTGCGCCTATGCAAGAGAATGCACTAATGAGGAGGATAACTGGATTGGAAAGGGTAGCCGGTTGCATGAGGACTCTCTGTGGAGATATTAGCAGAGTTGATTAGTGGCTCCAAAATTACTAGTGTCACACCTCATCAGGATCTATCATGGGCAGGCACAAGTTGGCCCATTTGTGGGGTTACAGAACAATTTTAATCAACTGCCAAAGTACAATCAGTGGAAATACTTGCTAGTGATAGTGGGTGTGGTTCTTTCATATGGGTGGAAGCCTTCCCCTATAGGAAGGCAGATGCAGTGACTTGTAAAAGTATTGATTTGAGAATTTGTACCCATGTTTGGAATACCTGTATGTATTGACAGTCATCAAGGAAATCATGTTGTCAATAACATCATTAAAACACTGCTATCTACATTGAAGATTAAACATAACTTGCATTGTTCTCACCACCCACTGTCTTCAAGGGCAGTAGACAGACAAAATGGGGCTTTGAAGAATACATTGGCCAAACTGTGTCAGGAATTAGGGTTGAAGTGCCCAGAAGCCCTCTCACTGATGCTATTTAGTATGAGAAGTACATCTAACAAGAAAACTGACTTCTGTCCTTATGAAATTTTGTATAGAGGACCTATGCGATTTCCTGTGGTACCACTGGTGTAAACTGTACCAGATAATTGTAATTGTTGGATGATTGATTGTTGGAATATGTCAAGACATGAATGTCTTCTGTCAGTCTCATTCACAATCAGATTCAAGCTGCTCTGCCACAGGAACCAGACTCTCCAGATCAATCATTGCAGCTCGGTGACAGTGTCCTGATAAAGGTTCACCAAAGAAATACAGCTCTAGCCCCCAGATAGAAGGGGCCGTACCTGGTACAACTCACCTCAAACTCGGCTGTAGAAGTTCAGGAGCGCCCAACATGCATGCATGTGAGTCCCTGCAAATGGGTTGTAGCACTCGTAGTGCAGTTCTGGTGTTGCTGATCTGTCTATCTGTGCTGGCTTACACTAATGTAATTATAAGAGAGCATGACCATTGAACAAACTATTTTAGCTATGAAAAACTTGACTAATGTATGACATCAGCTGATGTCAGGGCTATGGCAATCCTTCAGATAACGCCACTTCTCCACAGAGGAGAGCCGTTTTCCATGAGGCTTAGAAGGTGAGACCAGTAACCAATAGTCCCCCTAGTGGTGGTAACATGCAGGAGGATCTCATGGAGAGGGAATCCTCTCCTGGAGATAAAGACGCGATTGAGGAAAACAGCCCCTTCAAAACCTAACCCTTCTGGCTGATGGCAGTGCTAGAAACTTCCATAAATAAGCTCCTAATCCAAAACTCTGTGTTATTAACGTAGAGCTTGAAAACACTACTATCGAGCGGGAAGAATTGTGATCAGCTGCTGTCAATTGGGCTGACGTTACACTGAGGCCATCCCTGCAATTTAAACTGAATAGCAGAGAAGGACTGTGTTCTTCATCCTTCTTTGATCTGTCTGGCAGTGGCCCATGCAGTTCTGGTATCCTGAGAGCAGTTGTACAACCAGAAGGAGAACCCAGCAACCAAGGGGGTCACATCAAGGCTCACAAGGCTAGAATTGGGCTTTGGTAGACTGCAGTGTGGCATGTCTCCAAGGATGTAGAAAGAAACAGTGGGTCGCCCAAGAAGTGTCTGACAAGTTGGTTGGGAACCGGCATAGTGAACATGAAGAGACAGAAAGGTGGTGGCGCGACCTGCAGTGGGTGGACCGACTAGTCCGATAATGGTGTGAAGACCGTCTACCGTAGCCTACAATCTAATCAGTTTAGGCGAACATGTGGCGAGTGCAAGAGACTGCAGTGATGACGTGACCTGTCGTGGGTAGATCAAGAGGTTTGACAAATACGCCAAAACCACCAGCTTTAAGTGGCCGTGGTGAGAAGCAAATCACTGAAGCAACGTAAAGGAGGAAACTGCTGTAAAGAGAGAGGGACCTCAATCCCTGGCAAAACCGCTGAAGAGTTCCTGAGGAGAAGGTAACAGGAACAAGAACAATAACAGAAAGTGTCCAGTCAAAAAGCATCAAAAAGTTGAAATCCAGTCTGGTGTTTATTTAGGATGGTAAAACAGGAACAAGTACAAGTCTGTGAGGGTGCCGGGAAGATTGAAGACTGTAAATTGTGAAGGAAAGAAAATAGTAAATCACTTTATCCCACAGTGCCCTGGGCAGATCCACAAGAGTGTTGTGCTGGGGAATCAAAAGTGGTTCAGGGACCATCCTCGCCATCTCTGTGGGGGTGAGATAAAGAATGTAAAAAGCTGAATCTGTACAAACCTTCTTAAAGGAATTGCAAGTTTTGCTGAGAACAATGGACACATTTGCGAACTAGATAGTTGAAGGGAAGTCATTCCCATAGCCCCACAAGGATCCTGTAGAACTGTTTTGTTTGCTTTATGGTTACAAAAATCTCAGAACTTTATGAAACATTTATTTTGAGAAAAACTTGTTCTCTATGGGACAGTTTACATCCAGGAGAAGGGACTCATTCTGCTGGACTACGAACAGAGGTAGAAGTTTATTACTTTTTATTGTAGTGGCAAGGATAGCGTAGGAGCCTTTTTAACTGAGACAGTGCCTTTTGATTTGGATTTACGCAGACTTCCTGATGAGCACCCAAGTTTCTTTAGTTTAGTCAGCGAGACCCCATTAGAGTTAAGGACTGATAGGTTTATTTTTTATGTTGAATAAAAATCTGTACATATTATACTACAAGGGACACCTGGGTTCTTCTAACTGGAGAGGGACATCCATGGTTATACATGTAAACCAAGCACACTATAAAAGCCCTCCACCTATTCTGTCTATAGCAATATATTGACTAAACATCATCGTCAACATGAAGTCAAATTTGTACACTCGTGGTTTGAACAATCAAGAAAATATCCACAAGAGAAAGAGTAAATCCTATTAATTTGTATTAAAAAGAAAATTAGATTAGTTCTATTTATTTTTCTCATCAAAAACTCATTATTAAAACCATGTCAAGTGTTGTGTGCACCCCATAAAAATTTGTGTGCAAAACATTTAACAATAATTTGATTTCACCATTCAAAAACATGATTCAAGTTTCAACCATTTGTGTTATAGCATGTGGGCCACCTTTACATAAAAATGAAAGGCCACAGCTAATAATCAAGTGTTCAGCTACTAGAAGCAACTACTCCCTTTCCTCCATCTGATGAACACAGGGCCTTGTAGTGACTTTATTATTCACAACCAGGTTAGTGTGGGTGCTCATTTCCATGACCCAACATGTTTCATTCCTGCAGTATATAGTTGTTGTCTGGGAACTTCTTTGGGGGATTTACATACAATCAGCCCATCTACAGTGCTGCACACATCAGTCTAACACAATAATACTCCCAACATGTGGACAAATCCAATTCTTTTTACGCTGCTTGACACATGCTCCATGTAACCAGATTCAGTAATTTCAATGTCCTTTTAAACAGATTTGGTCATCTCCATAGAGACAGATATAACAACAGATGTGGTACTTCCCAAAGAAATTGTGGTGGAAGAGGTAGAGGTCCAATGCAAGCTGATTTTTTATGGAGAGACCGAGACCGCAGAGATTGGGATTTCGAACCCTGGCAAACTCAGAGCAGAACAGCTTATTGATCAATTTGTCATCTTACTCCCCTACAAAAGATTAAATTTCAATACTAAAAAACGTTTTTCAGTTTTGTATCTACACTGAAATGTGATAGTTTCAGAATTAGAACTGCACTGAACTCCAGCAACTCTTTCACAAAATATACTTGAAACAATACTTTATGACCAATACTTTTGATGGTCCTGAAAACCCTAGTGTTTTTTCCAAACCCTTGATGTTCTGTCCCCCTTCCACTAGTCACGCTGCCGAAGTAATTATTTTTTAGAATAGGATTATGACAGAGTTAACCGCTTTGGAGAACACCACCAAACTCAAGGTTTCCAAAACATCACTAAGCAATAATGTCAGGCAATTCACTCTTTAAAATCCAATAAAGATATAATCCTTAGGAAATCTGATACGGATGGTGCTATAGTCATGTTAAATAGTCACACATACATTGGTGAATGCAATCACCAATTGAGTGATGTATCATTCTGTGAGGAGATTCCTAATGACCCGACAGAAATGCTGAAAACATTAACATTAAAATCGAGAAAGCAGATGAGAGACAACAGATATCGAATTTTTGGTAACAGCATGCCCCAACATACCCAAGTTTTATACTCTGCCCATAAACCACAAAACCCAAGTTAATCCACTGGGTAGACTAATAGTTTCGGGCACAGGATCGATCCTAGAACCATTGGCTAAATGGTTGCATACTTCTTTTTGGAACCGGTTGTAAAAGAAATGCAGTCATATACACCAGATACCACTGAGGTAATTAGAATTATTAAGAGCCACCCTTTCAATGGACAAGTGAAATTACTAGATTCTTTGGTGTACGGAAATAATAATAATAATTTGGCATTTATATAGCGCTACAAACCCTCAGGTATCTGAGCGCTGCTTATTATTACCCACAGTGTGTGGTGCTCATTTATCGACCTCGGAAGGATGAAAGGCTGAGTTTGGCCCTGCCGGGATTCGAACCTGCGTTAGCAAGATCTGCACGAATGTCAAAGCGAGCCCTCTACTCGCTGTGCCACTTGACCGGAAATGTCACTTACACACAACTACTTTGTATTCAACAACAGATTTTTTCACCCGGGCCATGGCACTGTGATGGGCTCTGTAGTTGCCCCCACATTTGCCAATTTATACGTGGAGGGAATGGAATAAGGAAAAATCTTATATGATATAAATCCCTTCAAAGATCATATTAGGCTGTGGAAACGTTATATCGATGATGTCCTGATGATCTGGTACGGACATACACACAGTTTTGAATTGTTTTTCAAGTGGTTAAATGATCAATGTCTGTTCTTGAAATGTATATCGAATCATGACAAATCTGCTATCAATTTTCTGGACACAGCTATCATTACCGACACTACAGACAAAACATTACAAGTGAAACCGTTTCATAGAGAAACTGATACAAATTCTCTACTGTTGTTTCCCAGTTTCCACCCATGACACATAGAGAAAATCTACCATTTGGGCAATTTGTATGGCTTAAAAGAAATAGCGTGAGCACATGAACCACCAACTACCTTCTGTTCCTGTTTGTACTAGGACTTTTAATAGTCAAAAAACACCACATTTTCCTGTTGGAGTAAACAACCTCTATTGCACTCCAGTAGATCAAGTGTTTAGACACATTTTTTTAATCAAAAATATACTTACATAACAACAACAGTTAATATGCATGAACACAGATTAAAATTCATTCAAAATGAGTTAGTTCATCTTCAGGACATAGACTGATAATATGAAAGCTAATTTTTGTGTAAGTTATGTAACCAATGTTCAGGCTTCCTGAGTCAGAGCAGTGTCTTATAGAGGTATGTCAGGGAGGACAAATCTGTGAAACTTGAAAAGGAGGTACCACCTACAATAGATGAAATAGATAGTGTCCCACCAGTGTATCAAACAAATATTGATGGTTGGTGGTCCTTTTCCTTGGCATAGCCTGCACCGTATCTGGAAAGTGCTTGTTGATTGTCACGCTACGATGTGACACGTGAGTGCTAATCACATGATTCCATGGGTATAGATGTAAAAGAGTCTGTCAGCCACATCTCACCCTGAACTAGGAACATAACATGGACACAGGGATGTGGCCAAAAGAGAGCTAAACAAGTAAGCATTAAGATAGAGTAAAGTACGTTGGTTATGCGAAGACGCGCATTGCATTATGGGGAAGGCTTGGTAGCACATTAAGTATGCAACCGTTTTTTATTTATATTCTAGATGCAGCTGTATTGGATACACTAGCATTAAGTGACCCTTTGCCCAGGCAACATATAACAGAATGGAGGTAGTTGGATGGTGGTTTTCCTAACAATATACAATGTCCTACTCAGAATCAGTTTGCCAGTTGAACCCGAAGTCGTCAGTGATCATTTGAGCCACTGGGTGCTATAAAGGGAACTTTTTTCTAACCCAATTGAGATGGGTGTATAATGTCGTAACATATACCTGTATTTGTTTGTCAGGTTGTACGCATGAGAAACTCATCTTCATGAATGCGGCTGCATAACCACAAATCAACTGTGGTAAGCAGTGACATTGTTCTTTCTATGGATAAGGGAGGGTTTAATTTTTGGATGAACAGCTTGTAACTCATTGCTCTTTATCTGTTTATGGTATAGGAGTTGTGGGAAGCAAACAAAGGTGCACAAAACTTTGACTGTCATGAATTCATGAATTAACCACTATGAGAACAAAAGCAAAAGAAAGGATATGGATTTTACAGAATCTGTTTAAAAGGACATTGAGATTACAGAATCTGGTAACATGGTGCATGTCTCAAGCAGCACTAAGAGAATTAGATTTGTCCACGTGTTTGGAGTATTATTGTGTTAGACTGATGTGTACCGCACTCTAGATAGGCAGATTGTATGTGAATCCCCCAAAGAAGTTCCCAAAACATTACTCTATAAGGAACAAAATATGTTGGGTCATTGTAATTAGCACCCACACTAAGGTGGTTATAAATAAAAAGGTCAATACAAAGCCCTGTATTCATCAGATGGAGCAAAAGCAGTTGTTGCTTATTTAAATAATAGCAGAATACTTGATTATTAGCTGTGGTTTTTTATTTGTTTTTATGTAAACGTGGCCAGGAGGCTATCACACAAATAGTTGAAACTTGAATCATGTTTTTGAATGTTGAAATCTAATTATTGTCAAATGTTTTGTGCAAATCACTTCATGTTGTGCACACAACACTTTACATGGTTTTAATAATGGGTTTTGATAAGAAAAATAAATAGAAGTAATAAAATATGTTTTTTGAAAAGAACATTATTTTGGTTTTGTATAACAGAAACTTCAACAAAGAAAAAGAAAAATAAAGGAAAATAACCTTGCACAGATTACGGTCCGCAGCTCCCCCCCTTCCCCACTTTCTCCGCGATGATCAGAGTTTGCAAGAGGCACATTCACTTTATGTGCGGCACATGACGGGTGTGATGTTTCGTTGAGTTCAGGGTGCTGGTCTCGGAGATGAGTTCTGTGATGAGATTGAGTCAGTGGTGGACATCAGATATGAGATGTATGGACCCCAGATGTCAAGTGGCCGAGCGTGGAGCGGTAGTGTCTTCAAGAAGTTAGTTTCTATGTCTTGGTGTTAAGATGGATTTCTGAACTCTGTCCTGGAGGGGCAGAGGTTCAGAAGGCCAGCCTAGTTTCTTGGAATAAGGGTAACCTCTGGACAAGCCAGACCAATCAGGGTAGCGATGGCGGCGGTCAAGACTAGGTCCCAAGAGGGGTGAGGGTGACTGAAAGCCCGCAATGAGCACAAAAAGCAAGGACGCTTACAAATTACTCCAGACAGGTGTTATATTAACAATATAGGCACATTTATTACAAGGCCTTTGTAACATCGACCATAGTGAATAATCACGGTAAAACTCCAGTAAACCAACACATCACAATCAATACAATATATATACAAGACCGAGGGTCTAAAGAGTTAGAAGCATGAAATATGCAGACCACCTAGATGGGGAGGAAAATAGGCAGTGCAAGTAATCGTTAGACCCAGTTCGACATCAGAGGCCACCTAACTAGAAGGAAGTCCAAGTCCTACGAAGAGTGGAGCCTTGTGCTCAAAAGTACCTGCACACGCGGGTGCCAACGGGCAAAGGAGAGTCTCTTCAGGGAAATCAGGTAGTTCAGAAAGGTGGACGAAAAGATGGTGAACAAATCCCAGTGACTCAGGCAATGCCTCCACTTGGGGGCAGAAGCAGGGGGCGTGAGTGCGGGAAAGGGTTTGCTGTTTACAACAGCGATGGAAAGCCACTGGCTCCTGCGGGAGGGCGACCGGTTAGGGTATTGACTACTCACCGGTCCCCGATGCAGGCAGACCCAGGCTTCTCCGGTTCAGTTTCGGTACTAGCAGGTTCAGATGCGATCAGCAGGATGTCTTGACGCCGTGTAGATACCGTGACAGCAGGAGTCAGGGTCGAGGGTGTCCCAAATGCAGCGAACACGCACAATTGTTACCACAGCAGGGCAACTCGGCAACTGCATGTATTCCGGTCCCAAAGGACACGTCTCACTTCAGACCTGGGAACGCCAAGTCTACGAATCGTGTGAGAGTGCCGAGGACTCGGAATTTAGCAGCAGCCAGACGGCGGTGACTGAGCAAGATTCCTGTGTAGGCTGGTCAGTCCACTGGATGGACCAGGGACGCTTCCGAAGGCTTACGTACAGGATTTGGTGAAGATGCCGAGAATAGTTTTTCCCACTATTCTAAAGGGTCGAAGCGCCTTTGCAGACCTTCTCGTACGATCAGAGGGCGAGTGGTCTCGCAGGACGACAGCAGTGCAGGGTGCCAAACCTTCAGCGGGTCACCAGCGATTCCTTGACTCAGCTTCTTAGTTGCAGGATACTTGGCTCCTTATCCTTTGTTCGTGAGAACTCAGGAGATCAACATGGTAGTGGGGTTTCCAGCCTCCTCTTATCCAGAGTTCCCTTCGTGCCAAAACGGAGAGGGCCCAATGGGAGATCCGCTCACAAACACTCACACCATACGTGGACCTATCACGGACCACGGTGGTCCCAGGCATTCAGGACACTCTAGACTCTCTGACACCCAGGATGTGTATTGGGAACAGACATCCCAGCCCACATCCTGGAGGCACACACAAGGCACGCAGAAGCCAGCAAAAGCGTTGTGTTTCGTGGGGAAGTGCATGCCCAAATAAGGACTGCCCCGGGTCGGCTCGACCTGGGTGAAGGTGAAGGGGCAAGACGGTCAGCGGACAGGACAAAGAACCTCATGCAATGGCCATTTTGGAGGCCAGGCCACCTATTTGGGCCAAACGCGGGAAGCGCGGTTAACATGGCAAAAAGGGGTTAAAAACACAAAGAAACGATAGCTGCCACCAGTCACGTACGTGACACACTCGCACATTTCATAATAAATCCAGTGAGAGTTTCTAGGGCCTTTGGAATGACTAGAGACCCAAGAGCGTGGTAATGTGAGTTAAGGTGCACTCTAGTTTCATGTTGCTCAAAAGCTGCAACATGAGGAAAGGACTAAGAGAAACAAAGTCTCCCAGTACTGACTGTTTTAAGGGCATGTCAGTTTCCCCAGAAGAATTGAGCGAAAGCCCAGAGGTTCTAGATCAGGGTGTAAAACAACAGCAAAAAGTTTGGGGGTTGCTACATGGAAGGAAAATTACCTACAATTATGAAATCTTTCCAAACACTCGCCCCTCCAGACTAAGGACGGGGGAACTAATCCACCCCTGGATGAGTTTCTTGTTCGGGTCGGTTAAACATTCTGGACAACCCATCAGCATTGCTATGTTGGACACATGGCCTATGCTCAATAGTGAAGTCAAAGCCTTGCAGACTTATGGACCACCTAAGCAACTTCGGATTCCCTCCCTTCATGTTCATTAGCCACTTTAAGGGCTTATGGTCAGTTTGCATAGTGAAGTGGGTCCCATAGAGGTAGGGCCTCAGCTTCCATAGGGCCCACACAACAGAGAAACATTCTTTCTCTACTGTGGACCATCTGAGCTCTCTGTCCTTAAGCTGGCGACTAATGAAACCAATAGGGTGTTCCTTACCCTTCTCATCTACTTGCGATAGTACAGCTCCTATCCCAGTGTCAGAGGCGTCTGTCTGCACAATAAAAGGTCTTTGATAATCAGGGGCCCTGAGGACAGGGGCCTGGCACAAGGAGTCTTTTAAGCCATTGAAGGCCTTCTCACACTCTTCAGTCCACGTTACCTTCTTGGGTTTCTTCGGAGTGGTGAGAGCAGTTAGAGGGGCAGCTATGGTACCATAGTCTGCCATGAAGTTGCGGTAATACCACGTGAGTCCTAAGAAGGCTCTCACTTGGGTCTGTGTAGTGGGGGTAGGCCAGTCTTGTACTGCTTGCACTTTACTGGGTAGAGGCTGTATCCTCCCTCCACCTACTTCATGTCTAAGGTAAACCACGGAGCCTTGTCCAATCTGGCATTTACTAGCCTTTATGGTCAAGTGTGCTTTCTGAAGAGCCTGTAGCACAATCCCGAGGTGTTTCACATGGTCTTCCCAGGTGGCGCTGAAAACTGCTATATCATCCAGATATGCAAGACAGAATTCATCCAACCCGTTTAACACATGATTCACAAGCCTCTGGAAAGTGGCAGGTGCATTCTTCAACCCAAACTGCATTACCCTGAACTGGTAAAGACCGTCTGGAGTTGAGAACGCTGTCTTCTCCTTAGCATGTTCTGCTAGGGCTATTTGCCAATAGCCTGCAGTGAGGTAAAACATGCTGAGATACTTGGAGGAACCCAAGGTATCCACCAGCTCATCTGTTCAAGGCAAGGGGTATGCATCTGTCTTGGTGACAGCATTCAGAGCCCTGCAATCCACGCAGAACCTCAATTCAGAAGTACCTGCCTTTGGAACCAAAACCACAGGGCTGGACCAAGGACTATTAGAGGGTTCAATCACCCCAAGATCTAACATTTTGTTGACCTCTGTCTTAATGTAAGACCGTACTTTGTCTGACATTCTGTATCCTCTACTTTTGGTAGGTACGCTGTCTCCTGTGTCTATGTTATGTTTGCACCAAGGTGTCAAACCAGGGGATTGCGAAAACGGGGAAAATTGCCTAAGCAAACTTTTCACCTCAGCCTGCTGATCAGAAGTCAGATGAGGGGCCACTCGGACACCCTCAAAGGAGCTATCTGAAGGGCCGCTTTGGAACAGGTCGGGGAGAGGTTCAGACTCCTCTTCCTCAACATCTGAAGCAAGTAGCAGTGCTGCGCTGCGATTTCGACTCTTGGGACGAAAGCCTTCAGCCTATTTACATGGAACACTTTTGGAGCCTGTCCAGGCCTTCCAAGGTTCACTAAATAGTTGACCTCAACCAGGGGCTCCACCACTGTGTAAGGGCCTGACTTGTAGGTGACCCCACATTCTTTCCACATAGCCTGCATATACTTTGACATAAAGTTGCTGCCTCTGTCAGACACAACTTCTTTAGGGAAGACAACCCTAGTAAAGATGCCAAGTAACGCTTTTGCAACTGACTTGGCAGTTACAGTTTTTAATGGGATGGCCTCAGGGTATCTGGTAGCATGGTCGACCAGCACCAGGATAAACCTATTGCCTGAGGATGTTTGTGGGTCAAGGGGACCAACGATGTCGATCCCTACCCTTTCGAATGGTATTCCCACAACTGGGAGTGGTACCAATGGAGCTTGGATTGTTGAGCCACTCTTACCAGATAACTGGCAGGAGGCTCAACTCCTGCAGTGACTTTCTACTTGCACCCCCATCTTGGGCCAATAGAAGTGCATGGATAACCTTTGCTTGGTCCTCTTAATACCAAGGTGACCAGCAAGGGGCACTTCATGCGCCAACTGCAGGAGCAAGGGTCTTACAGAAAGGGGGACCACCAACCTCCTATGGTCTCCTTCTGTAGACTCTGTGGGCTCACTATATAGGAGTCCACCTTCCCAATAAATCTGATGCTTCCCAGGAGGTTCACCCTCAAGCTGGGAGTAGGCCTGTCTCCTTAGGCCTTCCAGAGATGGGCACTCACATTGGCCTTTACTGAATTCTTCCCTGCCAGGACCACCTTCTACTAACAAGTCGTTTAGTTCAGGATGGTCATTGGGGTCAAATACTTCAGGCATCGCCGCCTCCTCGTCAAGTCCGGGCGATTGACCAACTTCCTCCACCGCAGTGGTAGGTGAGTTCGGGGGAATATTTTATTTCCCTCTTTGGTTTTCTGACTCCTTTAGCCTTGGGTTTCCCCTTTGGCTGGGGCAGCTCACTGATCTTGATCAGTGCTGCCCTTGTTTGAGACCTTGTGCAGGGTCTGTCGGCAGTGTCTCCCACAAGCCCTAAAGCTCGGAGATAATTGCCCAACAAGACCTTTCCTGGGACGCTTCTCTGAATGCTTACTGGAATCCTGACTGCTGTACCATCAATAGTAAGATTTACAGGTATTACTGGGAACATGAGAGGTGGGCCGCAAAAAGGGGTTCAAAACACAAAGAAACGATAGCTGCCACCAGTCCCGTCCGTGACACACTTGCACATTTCATAATAAGTCCAGCAAGAGTTTCTAGGGCCTTTGGAATGACTAGAGACCAAGGAGCGCGGTAATGTAAGTTACGGTGCACTCTTGTTTCATGTTGCTCAAAAGCTGCAACATGAGAGAAGGACTAAGAGAAACAAAGTCTCCCAGTACTGACTGTCTTAAGGGCATGTCAGTTTCCCCAGAAGAATTGAGCGAAAGCCCAGAGGAGTGCGGCGGAAGGCTGCGCTTCTCTGGCAAAGTCTAGATCAGGGTGTAAAACAACAGCAAAAAGTTTGGGGGTTGCCACATGGAAGGAAAATTACCTACAATTATGAAATCTTTCCTAACGCTTGGCAGTATGTTACTTCTTTAAGCCAGTTTTGCAGGTTGGGGAGTGGACCTCGGCCCCACGTCATTGCAACTCTTCTCTGTGCCAGCACCAGTAGAAGGTCGGTTAGTTTGCGGCTTGGGGATGGAAGGTGTCGAGTTAACCCCAGAAGCGCTAGGGTTGGGTCTGGATCTAGCTGAGTTCCGATTATTGCTGAGATCTTTTCCAGTATTGAGTCCCAGAATCTCGCTATGCCTGGGCATGTCCACGCCAGGTGTAGGAAATCTGCCTCCGGTGCTTTGCATCTTTCACATGTTGCCGGGGTCGCCTATCGGTGTGAGAGGAGTTTTGCCGGTGTACAGTATGTTTGATGAATGGAGTCAAAATGGATTTGTTTATAGCGAGTATTGAGTGATAATTTTTGTGTTTAGTATACTATGTACGACCAGTCTTCGTCTGTTATTGAGGTTCAGAGAGTTCTTTCCTGTCGTTTTTTTGGTGTTTGAGGCGTAGATGCTGTGTCGACCAGAAGTGACTTGTAGATTTCCGATACCAGTCTCCCCTGCCTTGCGATTGGATTACTCCGTGGAGTAGTTGCCACGTTTGCAGTTGTTGAGGGAACGTGGGTAGTATGTTTTGCAGTGTGTGTCATAGTCTAAAGTAGGTGAACAGGTCCAAGGCGTTTTCGCTTCCTTTATCTTTGGCTTGTTGGGGGGTGCTGAATACACCGTCTATGAGAAGAGGTCTCCTAGTGTTTTTATTGTAGCTTGTCTGTCCATCTTAGGTATGTTCCCTCGGTGGTCAGCGGAAGACCTGTTATGAATCTCGTGGGAATCAGGGGAGAGAACCTGGTTTGGATGTTGATTCTTTGTGCAATCCTTTTCCAGATGGTGTGGGTCACATCGACAATGTTGAGTGTGGTGTGTGACGCATGGAGGTTCCCTAAGATTGTGGTCCTGAGGAGGAAGGGGGTTGCCAGCGCTCGTTCGATTTGGACATGGGGTCTTATAAAGTCTGTGGCGTACCAGTGGCCCAGGAATTGGGCTTGGGCGGCCCAGTAGTATCGCTCTGGGTCTGGAAGTGCAAGACCGCCTTTAGTCACAGGTTGAATTAATGTGGAGTATGCCACTCTCGCCACTTTGCCTGCCCACACCAGATCGAGTATCAGGCTCTGGATGCGTCGTAGAATTTGTTGTGATAGTAGAATAGGGATATTCATGAAGAGGTATAAGAGCTTGGGGAGAATCACCATTTTGAATAAGGAGACCCGGCCCCAGAGGGTGAGTGGAAGGAGTTTCCATCTGCTTATTTTACTTTGTAGACCCTCAAGGATTGACCCATAGTTATCCTGCATAATGTCTGGGTGTGATCTGGACAGAAAGATGCCAAGGTATCTGACTTTTGATGTTTGTGATGAAATATGTATTTAATACAAATTAATAGGATCTACTCTCCCTCTTGTGGATATTTTCTTGATTGTTCAAACCACAAGTGTACAAATGTGACTCCATGTTGACGATGATGTTTAGTCAATATATTGCCATAAACAGAATAGGTAACGGGCCTTTATAGTGTGTTTGGAATAAAAGTCTACAGCAATCATCATGGCACCACTTGGTCAGTCTCGTCATTCATTGTCGCTTCAGGGCCTAGCCGTGGTATAAAAAATTGTGGATAGTGCATTGGGAGAGCCTGTGATCTAAATAGAGCTTGGGAATGTGGGTGGTCCTTTGGATGGGATTTCTACCACGGCCAGCCAAATGTCCTGTGGGGGTAGTACCATATCCATGTGAGGCTCTAACGAATTGGATGAGTGATGAAGATTATTTGAAAATCTTGAACTCTGAATTGGAAGAGACCACAGTGTAGCCCCATTCGAACCGTAGAGATAGAGAAACGAGTGCACATACCCACTACTGTTACCAAAAGGCTGACTGTATTGCATGAAGAGCCTTCATATGTTTCTGAACTAATTTATTACTGTCATTCTTGCTTTTTTACTAGGAGAAGAAACAAAATTATTTCTAGGCTCATCTATTGATAAGAACAACAGACAGGAACCGCAGTGGTGACAGCTTGAAGAGAACTTGTTGATAATGGAAGTGAAGCTCTAGACTTGATAAACATGTCCATGGCTATGCACCGGGCGGTGGTGCCAAGGTATTGTGAATTGGAGGACCTCAGTCCTGTAGTAGGAAAAGGGAGGGAACACCCAATAGGTTTGGAGTGTCATTTACTAACTATATTGAATTGGTCTTTGAAAGTGTGTTCGAAATTCTGCAGATGCTCAGTGCCAGTTTTTAGACAATTTAGGCAATCAAACAGGTACTTTGATTCAGCTTTCACAGTCCCCAGAGATAGACCTAGGGGATTTTATGAAGTATACTCAAGTATATTATCAACAGTTTTACTACAACACTGTGGCAAATCTGTATTGATCTGGTTATAGACATATAGGGCCTCATCACAAGTTGGGCACTAACCCCGGTGGTATTACCGCTGGGGCTATTAGCCCGACAGCCAAACCCCTGGCGCTGTTAGCGCCAGATCATGGATTTGGCGGGAAGGTAAGTCCCCATTCCCCATTGGGCCCATTCAGGAATTTCCCATTCCCCAATGGGCCCAAAGGGGATTGTTTGGCTCAGAGCTGGGCGGAAATCAGCCAAACCCGTGATTTGGCGGTCCCTTAAATGCGGCTGTAATAGCTTTACCGCCGCATTTAAGCGTTACCGCCAAACTTGTGATGAGGCCGATAGTGTTAAATGCAACTGTAGCCACGGTTTTGTTTAATGTTCCTTTGCACAATAATGGTAATGTGTAGTCACCCGGAAAGCAAACAAAGATTGGCACAAAAATGAGAGGAGTTGTTTGAAGGACGTCAGGAAAGGGAAGTACTGGATAAAGTGTGCAATGGGGCACTTGCATCCTAGGGTGTAGACAAGGGTAAAATTTAAGAGGGTCGAGTTGACCGACTTGAAAAGGCCAATGGGCTCATATCTGGGACAGAGATTACAGGAAGTGAGTCACGTATCGGCAAGCTCCATGTTATAGGCACCTTCATTCAGTTTATCAAGGCACTCTCCAGAGACTGGTGGATGGGGTGCTCTAAGCAGGAAGGAAACTGGAGTGGGACATGGCATGTGAAGAATATTGGTACACCCAATTGATATCAATCAGAGAAGATGTTTCACATAATAGTTTTCCAAGACTGTTGAACAATGACTCTGGGATACCTGAACATCTTTGGCAATGGAGGAATTTCTGGAAGTACAGTGGCTGGTACGGTGAGGTCATTCACAGCGCATGGGCCAATCAGAGGTCTATGCACGTTGGCCAGCAGAATACTGCCTGAACCGCGGGTAAGATGTAACTGGGAGTGGATGAAGCATCACAAAGTATGGGAATTCAAACCAGCCAACAACGCCTTCCGATACCTCATCTCTGACTCGGGAATGACCCCTGATTTTTGTTTTAGTCTTGGTTCAAACATTGTAGCCCACACCATTGCAATGTTTGAGCAAACTAGGTGAGGGACAGATAGTGTTGGTTGGAATCAGAGAGTGCGAGGAAGGTGAGGGAGCTGAATCCTGTTTGGTAGAAAGAAGGTTGTTCCTATGGAAGGATTGTTGTGTAGAAATACTAGCACCACCACAACCTGATGTGCATTTCACTGTTCTTTCAAGTACTAAGCATCTTACTGTTTTCTAGCCAGCTACAAAGAGAATGATAGAAAAGGTGATTGTTAGTTTTTTAAAGGGGTGGCCTAAGTTAGTGACACATAGATTTCAGGATTTAGATGAAGTAGAAGAAGCAGTGAGACGTTTTGCAGATGCGATGAAGAGTTTGCAGATATTGGAGGTGTTTAATAAAGAGATTCATTAGGTAAACAAAACAAAGGTCCATAAGAAAATGTCCCTAATAAAATCCTCATCTGACTCTCAGAAGTTCCTTTTACCAAATAATTGCACTCCTCAAAGTTATCAAGCTTTTAGTTCATTTAAAAAAACTCAATTTTATTATACAATTCATAAATGCAATAGTATTGCCACACTATACACAAATGAGTACAATAATGATACGCTATTGTGTGCTTTGCACATGAAATCTCAAGTACTATGTTTCTCTTCTGCACGAAGAGAAACAGAGGGATAAAGGACTTTAGATTACTAACACTATGAGGAATCAGGTCACAGCGACTTGAGATTTAGGGCCCGATTCATGGAATATTTGCCTGGTTCAAAGTGAATTTGCACTGTTGAAAAGTGACTTTGCACTGCAGATACAACCCCTGATTCATGGAACTGTGCAAAGTGTATTGTTGTCGTGCAAAGTCCGGGCAAATTCATTTTGTACTGCAATATGAAAAAACGAATGATACTACATGAGATCCTCGATCTGGAAGAAAATACACTATATGTTACCTTAAAACAATTTTGGAAAAAAGGGAATTGGTAAGCTTAATGTACTGGGCCCAGGAAATAATATCTAGAAACGAATGGAGGAAATATAGACCTCCTCCAGAATAACCAAGGTAAGCTTATAAAGATGGCAAAACTATACAATTGTACTAAGCAACATGACAACTTAAATAAGTATGGTCAATATAAGCAGTATAAATGTATATTTAGGAAATACAAAACTATATCACGGTACCTACAACACTGTCCTGATACAAGGATTCTGCCTCCTATACGTGATGTCGATGCAACCTCTTCCCTATACCACAGCGTTGAGGTCCTAGAAGAGGTTTAATATATATAATATATAGAGACAGAATGTAGACTTTGTAAGAAGGAAGAGCAGCTTGAAACAATAGAACATCTTACTAGGGAATAAGGATGCACTTTAGATGTATGTAGAAAGTCATAATTACGATTATACTGAGGCATTGAATGCCTTTAGATTTTGGTACAGACTGTTGAATTGCAATATTTATTCTATTTTAATAATCTTACATGAATTCTTAATCGAATTAGATAAAATCCCTGGGGAGAATATTGATACGTTTTGTTGTAGTTAATGTACTTAATCATATAAGGCGCTCCAGGACCCTCTGTAACCCTCAATACATTTATTATAGTCGATGCACTTTACCCTAAGTTAATTATCTTGTGGTGATATTCATGTGTTAAATAGTTGCTATCTGAAAAACATTCACTTTTATTAGCACCCTTGAGGGGAAGCCAGCCCATCAGGTGGCTAGGAACGCTGGCTTTAACCGCCAGTGAAAGCCTGTGTTCCATCCCACCTGACAGCCGACTCCCCCCCCCTGGTGTCTTCCATCCACCCTGTGTCCCCTATTTCTGTTTTTTTCTCCTCCCCCCCACTTACCTGATTTTCCTGCCGCCGCCATACCTTCGCCCCCGCTCGGAGCCCTGCTTCACGTTCCAAGGTGGCCATTGTGGAAAAGCATTTTTCTTTGTTCAACTGGACGCTTGGCAACGCAGCGTGTTAACAGCCTTAATCCCCCGTTCCAAGGGCTGGAACAAAGGGCAATGGTCCGTGGCCTCGATATTCACCCTCACTTCACTCGGGCCGATAACTTGTGCTGCTGGGTCGTTACCCTGTGTCAGCCCTTGGAATGGGGGATTAAGGCCATAATAAAGAACTGTGACAATGTAATAATTGCATTGATTTATTGTTTTAAATTGAAGTGAAAAGGTTTTTACTTTTCAACTAAATATATCTAATAAAAAATAATGTCCTCCTTTTCCCATGTTCACAGTAATCGCAGCAAGGCTGGCTAGTGAGGAGTAGCAAGTCATTCACTGGAACATTTACCCCAAATAATTGAGATTTTATAGTTCAGCATTCACTGTTGACACATGCTGGAAAATATCTGTCAGATTTAAAGAATGGAGTTTAGCTCTTGTAGGAGGATCTGAGTTACAGATTAGTCTGACTGTTGGGGATGGTCATCAGGCACCAAGTTAACCCACCGGAAGGGCCACAGCAACCAACACAGTGGCAGACAACTTCCAACAAACTCACAGCAGGGACTCCCACCATCAAAGACACTGGGCCTCATTACACGGTAGGCGGTGGACCAAGGTGCTATTAGCACCTTGGTCCATGCTGGTAAAATACCGGCACTGCCTTGGAGGAAAGGGGAATTACCGCCCTATTCCAAGGTTGGCGGGGCGGCAATTCCCCCTTCCCCCATTGCCCTTCCCCATTCCCATTTTTGCCCCATAGGGCATAATGGGAATGGGGAAGGTGCTAATTACGGTACCGAAAATTGCGGTACCGTAATTAGCACCCTGGTCCCTCTGCGGGTTGGTTTTTAACGCCTGCTAAAAAGCAGGCGTTAAAGTACCAACCCGCAAAGGGACCTCGTAGTAAGGCGGTAAGTGTTAACGGTCACCGGTAACATTAACGGTGACCGTTAACCCTTACCGCCTTCCGTGTAACGAGGCCCACTGTTTCCAGCAGTGAGCCTTGTGGCATTGGATTCAGATATGGCTGCAATGACAGAACCTAAGGCTCTTGCAGTGCTACAACAAACATCAATATCTACCTACAGGCCTGCCTAGCCCGTGGGGCTACAGATCCACAGATGCTCCTAGGTGGGTGGCCAAATTCATCAGCTGATTTTATTACCACCCTCTCCCAGTCCTTGAACACTTAAAAATCAGACTAAAAGCATGAATGGTGTTACCTGTGCACTCTATGGGGAACAGACTCCTTGTAGAACCACTTTGAATTAAGTGCAAATCTCTTTTTATAAATCTACAGTGGTTCAACTTTGCACACAAGGAAACATATCCTCTTACTTAAAAGCTATGTTTTGATGTTTAACCTTGCTGTTTGTACATTGTAGTGTACCATCAACATGGAAGATGTTAATATTAAGGAAATTAATTTGGTCATGACTGACAGTCTTAGTGAAGTGTATGTTGGGATTGCAAGAGTTCAGCCATAGAAAAAGGTCTTCAAACATGGATAAATCCCCTGTCTAAATCATAATCACATCAACACTACATCTCTTCCAAGTGGGACATTCTTTGAGATATGGATTATCTGTTAATATAAGTATCTTTTCATATTCATACATGAACAGGATCGCAAGACTCTGAGCAAAATCAGCACTAATAGCAGTGACCTTAGTTTGTAAAGAAAAAATCATCCTTGAATTGGAAAAAGTTATTCTGCCTGGCAAACAATACCAGATCAATGGTGAATCCCTTGTACATATCAACATTTTGATTCACATCCCTCAATAGTATGTAAAGACTGAAAGGCCTCTAGTTCCAGAATGTGTGTGAATAGTGTCTAAATAACTAGTGTAACTAGAAGTTTTCTCACTATCAAAGGGCATATTTTCAATGATATTAAGGATGAAGGTGGTATATATTGCACATACATCTCGGGTTTGCTACAAAGTGGTTTAAAAAAATAATCAACACATTAACAGATGGGTTCCAATAAAGAATCAGATGCTCCCACTAGTATTTTATAAATGTTTGTTTAGTTCCATTTCTGTAACTCAGATCTTTTTCTATATATCTTTTCTTTAGCCACAAATACGTCTATACTCGTATACATATACTACAACTAATTATTTATAAGAATGAGTTTGGCAACCTCATTTAAGTACTTTTCTGGCACACTATTTTCTGAGAACATTGACAGAGTAAGTTTTCAGGTTTTACTGACACATAACTCCTTATCTTACATTTGGGGAGGATTTTGAGGAATTGCATTGTGGTCCTGATGAAGAAGTTTGGATTAGATTACGCCACAACATAGTGACACACCCACCTAAAACCAACATTATCTTGAGAGGACTTCTAATGTTATAAACCTAAAAGTTTAAAACCATTGTGTCCCGCTTGTTTTATGTTGCAGTATATGTATTTTCATCTTGTTTTTTACATTTGTAATACAATGATGAATTTCATTAAATAATGATTAATTTTATGTACAGATAGTAAATTAAGTTTAAGAGATTGATGATTAAGTAGTGATTGTCAGATTCTTTAAGTTTAGAAAAATGGAATTAAGAGAGGATTAATTGAAGTTAATTAACCTTTCATAAATATTCAAAAACTCTTTCAATGTTTTACTTTGGTTTTCCAGTAGGAACACTTCTCATTCCTTTCTGTGGTACAGGATCCCCATACTGTTATATGTCTGTAGCATAGGATCTTGATCCTGTCCATGGTGATGGTGAAATAAAAGAGGTGATGGCTGGAAGGTTTAGAATCAATATTAACCTCTGGCTGTGCTCTGGGCAACCTTTCAGGCCATAGTTCTTCAACTGCCAAGCCATTACAAAAGGGGAAAGACCATATGTAAATCAGGCTTGGTCCCACCCAAAAAGGGGCAGTCCAGCCAAAACTGCTTGGTCACATCGCTTCTGCACGAGAGCACACGTACTCCCACACATGTTTTGGCCTTGGGCCTCATCATTGGGGAGTAGATTGGGTCTTTAGGCCAGCAGGCACGTTACCCACGTGTGGGCATACCCGTCCCACTTAGAAAAACAAAAGAGGTGATGGCTGGAAGGTTTAGAATCTATCTTAACCTCTGGCATTGATCTGGGCAATGCTCCAGACCATGGTCCTTTACCTTTCAAGCCATTCCAAAAGGGGAAAGACCACATGCAAATCTGACTTTGTCCCACCAGAAAAGGGGGAGAGGCCAGACCAAACTGCTTGGTCACATCCCTTCTGCATGAGACCACAAGCATCCCCAAACATGTTTTGGCCTTGTTGGGCCTCATCATGGAGCAGTAGCTTGGGTCTCTAGGCCCAGCAGGCACAGGACCCATGTCTGAGTTTCCGAGCATTGGGTGATTGAGTGAGGAGATCAGATGAAAAGGAGATAGAGCAAGGGTGAATGAGTGTGACATGGAAAGCCAAGAGAAAGGTGACCTCCGTCTTGGTGGAGGTTAGAACATCAGACAGCATAAAGCTATTCAGTGAAGGATGGCGAAGGGGCAGGTGGTGGATACCCACGTTGAAGTAGAGAAAGGAGAAGAAGACTCTGTCCGGACTTTGCACTGCAAAAATACACTTTGCACGGTTCCATAAATTAGGGTTTGTGTCGGCAGTGCAAAGTCACTTTTCAGCAGTACAAATTCAATTTGCACAGGGCAAATGTTCCATGAATCGGGTCCTAAATTTGTTCCAATTTATATCTTAAATTGAGAAATCACTTTTTATATATTTCATGTAATTTCTCACATCCTGTTAAGAGATGTCTTGGAGTCTCAATTTCAATGTTACATATCCTGCATAATCACTGTGTATAAAGTACCCCTTTACAGGCACCAAGTCGAGTTGAGAAAATCCAATCTAATCATCATTATGAATCGGCTAACCTTACTATCAAAGTGATTGGTTAGATAATTACAGGGACTATCTACCAAGAAACCTTGCTTAACATACCTCTCATATTTTTTATATTTGCCTAGTTTGGTCGTATTAGCATTTCGAGCCCATATATTAGCAAGTTTTTTTATTTGTTTTTCCAGAACAGTAATCGGAACATCCTTATCCATACAAAACCAATTCAATAAGTGCACTATTTTGCACTGTGAAATCCATAATAGTTTTAAAATAATAAAATATTGACTCAGAGTTGTTCTTCTTAGACATCATACGTCAATAAAAGATCACCTTATTTATTCTCTTTTGTGTATTCAATGAAGTCAGTCCCAGTTCGCATTCTATCCCTTCCACCAGAGTACTTTTGTGTAAACATATAGCTGTATGCCATAATTGTCCTTCGAGTTTCTTAATCCAACCTGTCCATAAAGCAAACAGAGAATAAGACATGTTTTATTCAATTTAACCAAACCTTCGACAGAGTAACCACCTTTGTATCGTTTAAAAATTGAACACTGCGATAAATGTCTTCTCAATTTTCTGACATAAACAGCTTTCAAATGATGCAACCTTCAGGGTGTCAGAGATACAAATTCCCAAACATACATAAGTATGAACAACCTCAATAACCTCCTCATCCATTTTCCATGTACATTTCAGAGTTTTTCTCTTGTGAGGACGGATTATCATTATTTTATTTTGTTGTAGTTGATACTGAGATTGTTGTTTCTAGAGTATTGACAAAGTTTATCAAAGCTATGTTGGAGCCCTTTAGGGGTTCTATCCATCAAGAGGGTATCATCAGGATACACAAGCCAAATAATCGGCTGTTGACTAATTCTGGGGGGAACATTTAAACTGTCTTTCAAATAAGGACCCATGTAGGAGACATATAAGTTATACAGTGTAGTTGCCAGTGGACAGCCTTGTTTACAATGAACTTGGTCCATGTTTTCAGTGTATAGCTCTTAAATAAAATGTAATACATGGGACTTCAATTTCCTTCTCTGAGTTTAGCCCATAATATATGCCAGTCAACAGGGTCAAAAGCTCCATTTTAATCAATAAAACATATGTACAGAGCACCCTCTTTCTTTTTCGTATTCTCACGTATCAAGTGTAATAAAGTCCAAGTGTTTGATATAATGCCCAAACCTTTTCTAAATCCCGTCAGTTGTTTGGGGAATAGGTTACCTTTTATCCAAATATTCAATTCTACCAACATCAATTGTGCAAAGGTTTTGGAACAAGCATCTGTCATTGCAAGCAATCTATCATATTTAGGATGTTCTCTAACATCTTTTTTAAAAACAGGGTTCAGTATAATGCTTTCCAGCTTACTGGAATAAATCCAGTTGTTAGAATTGAATGGAACAAATAAGAGATGCGTGTTGTTCTTATATATTAAATTTGGGATTCCGTCCAGGCTTTGGATGGTTTAGATTTGGCAATAATTCTGTCTAGCTGCTCTACATAAGTTAATAATACAATATTTATCCCATAACGGCACTTTACTTCTAAATGGCAGTTTTGTACTTAAGTATCACTGTCGAATATGATTTATCCATACCTTCTCGGTTATCGGATTGATTTTCTTTTTCATCTCATTGGTATTCGTACTATGTGACTTATACAAATCCCCAAATCTGCGGGCATCAGTAGTTCTTAAAATCTTTTGTAAATTAAGTAATTTTTAGAGGATTCAGGTGCTTTATGCCCTTTAACAAAGTACTTATATGTTGTTTAAAGGCTCACTATTTTCCTCTTTAGAAGATTTTTGTCAGTAATGCATCTTTTTAAAAATGTAATGTTTTTTTGTTTGTTTGTTTATTGAATTTCTAATACGCACCAGACCCGGAGGTAACAGGGTGCAGCAAAGGAGATACAAGGCTTACAAGGTTACATAAAGATAAGCTAATTAATCTCCCTATGATGTACTCATTTTTCTTTGGCAAGTACTATGTCGAATGACTTACTCTTCATCGAATCCTTAGAAGATACCCTTTCGGGATAATTTTGTATGTGTTCTTTAGACATCTCTATAATTTCTTACGCCCAAGTTTAAAATCCCAACATTTACTATGAACTATTTCATCAAACATGACAATGTATCTCTCTATGTTTTTCACAGACCAGTGAATTCTATTGCCAGCACAATTCACAGTCCATTCACCAACGATATTGTCTTTCTCTTTATAACTCGATTGGATGGTGAATTTCTTTACCACATGGTCGCTAGTGTATCTAAGCCTAAATCTACAGACGGGAGAAAGCTATGACCATCAAATAATAATAATGCAATCCTAGTGGAGTCGTCGTCAAAATAAAAGGGCCTATACTAAAAAAACTATTGCCAATCCTTACCAATAATTTACAAATAATGTGGGGTAATGTTCATGAAGAAGAAAGAAGTGTTCATAAAATGTAAGTCAAGACGTTCGGGCCGTTGGCCTCCCTTCCCCACGTTTTCAACACAGGGCAAGGCGGGTCACTCGAGCAAAGCATAAGATCTGTCTTTTGCGGCACGAGGATACAGTTCGGTTTTCACAGTTCAGAACCTTCTTTGTCCAAGTCTCTTTACTTCTTGCAAGTCTTTTGACTCAGAGGGCCTGGTGTACAAAAGAATAATAACACGCAAATGTTCTTTTCCTTTTTCCTTGTTCAATTTGGGTGTTCACCTTGGATCCCTCTCAGCCGGGCTCAATTCCCTTAGAAAGCACAACAAAGTTCAAGTTGATGTTCCTCTGTCTGGATCATATCCCTTTCAAACCAAAATGTTCAATGGTTGATCCCCCTTTTGGGCTCAGATCCCTTTCAAACCACAAAGTTCAATGGTGGATCCCCCTCTTCCGGGCTCAGATCCCTTTCAGTCAGCCAATTAGTCTCCCTCAGCTGGGCTCAGACCATTTGTGATGTACATTAAACTATTAAAGACTTTTGAATGCGCACAGGGTTTGGCTTGACCCACTGCATGACCACTTCGATCTTAATATTCCTTTTTATCACACTCAGCATCAATTGTATACCTAACAGAGAATTTAGAATGAGCGCTCACGCAGCGCCGGACCACTCTGCGTATGGTATCTCTTCTTGGAATCCCAAAGTTCACAGTTCAGAACCTTCTTTGTCCAAGTATCTTTAGTTCTTGCAAGTCTTTTGACTCAGAGGGTCTGGTGTACAAAAGAATAATAACACACAAACGTTCTTTTCCTTTTTCCTTGTTCAATTTGGGTGTTCACCTTGGATCCCCCTCAGCCGGGATCAATTCCCTTACAAAGCACAACAAAGTTCAAGTAGATCTTCCTCTGTCTGGCTCATATCCCTTTCAAACCAAAATGTTCAATGTTTGATCCCCTTTTGGGCTGAGATCCCTTTCAAACCACAAAGTTCAATGGTGTATCCCCCTCTTCCGGGGTCAGACCCCTTTGATTCAGCCAATTTGTCTCCCTCAGCCGGGCTCATACCATTTGTGATGTACATTAAACTATCAAAGACTTTTGAATGTGCACAGGGTTTGGCTTGATCCATTGCATGACCACTTCGATCTTAATATTCCTTTTTCTCACACTCAGCATCAATTGTATACCTAACAGAGAATTTAGAATGACCGCGCACGCAGCGCCGGACCACTCTGCGTATGGTATCTCTTCTTGGACTCCCAAAGTTCAATTACAAAGTTTGCTACTCCTTTTGGCTTCCAATTACTCGAGTCGCTCTTTACAAACGTCTCACACACTGTTCACTTTAGACAATGTTGATGCTTGCAACCTTGGTTCAAAATACAAGCTGGTATGATATCAGTCTCTCCGAGTCACCGGTTGAGCTGTCTTGTCTGACTCTGCTTTGTTGTAGGAGCCAACGACAGTACCAAGAGGCAATCGCTCCTCCCCGCCTTGGTTATCGACACGGGAGAGCCCCGGGTACCTCCGACACACTGTACAGGTTTGATCAGCCTTAATACCTGGTCTTAGGTTTCTTTTTTTCCAAGGCTCACGAAAGTAACGGTCCTTAAAGGTCAAGGGTACTTCCCTCCTTGCTACCCTCTCCGGTCTCACCGTCTTTCTCCCTGTATTAAACTGTCATCTTGGAACTGCTGGGTCCTCGTGTGTCTTGCCTCGCTCACAATGTGCTTTCGTGCTCCGCCTTTTATCTGTGTAGGAAAGTGTGATGGAAGTGAGGTGTGTGTAATGATCCGTAATTGCCTGACTGGTGTTGGGACTGTCCGTGAGAAGATGTTCCTGTCTGGAAAGGGGGGGGGGGTTGAGTTCCTAGGTATCCTACCTGGCAGGATGGGGAAAAGGTGTTACAGGGAGGGGGATACCGCTACTCACCCTGCAGTGTCCTTCTTCCACTCCCCGAAAGACCTCTCATTCAGGTGATCCTCCTGCACTGGTCCACCCCCAGGAACTGGATCCAAAAGCGATGGCCGTGTCCTGGCCACTTGGATGACAAATCCCGGGGACTAGTGGATGAGACACCTTCAGGTTACTCACACTAGCCACGGTAGAAATAACACAGAGTTGGTCCATAACCTTGGTCATTGAGGCTGAAAATAATATTTAATCAATACAGGAGCATCTGTCCCTAGAGGACCAAGTATACGGACAAATAAACCTCTCAATCTCATTCAAATATAGTTGCTATAATCTGTTAACAGATATAAAGAACAATGTTGATGGATTAGAGGGGGACGTTATAAGCAGTGGTCAGAAAATTGGGGACTTGGGTGAGAGATGTTTCATTAAAGTGGTTCATATGAAAATCCAGAATGGAGGTGGTTGCATAGAGGGTCTACGATAGGATAGTTAATGATGCAAATAAAGACCACTGTCTCAAGGATTTTTGAGTGGTGAGGCAGCAAAGAGATAGGACTGTCGAAATAGTTTTATTGGAGTCAGCTGAGTTTTTTTTTAAACATAGATAGACCTTGGCAAATGTATACAAGGATGCGAAAATGCCTGTTGAAAGAGGGAAGTTGAAGAGAGGTAAGAATAGGTGATAGGTGCAAACCTTTTTGCTGATTGCAGTTCAGGGATGAGTTGGAGAAATAGAAGTGTGGACAGGGTGTAACATAGTATAGTTATGAAAGAGGATAGTTAGTAGGTAAAGTCATAAGCTGAGAGTGAGAAGGACGCAGTCTTTTTATAGGGGGGATTTGCCTGGAACATAATGTACATCTTGCAAAGGTACAATCAGAGAAAACGCATGAGTGGAGGTGACAGCACGGGGACAGTCTGTGTAAGCAGTAATGTGAGTAGAGAGCAAGCTTAGCACCGGTGGAGTAAGTGAAGATGCATACTAATCATCAGCTGCTGGATAGCTGGTGATATCCATGGTTGAGTGCATGGGTGGGAGGGCATGAAGCGGCAGGCTGTATTGTGAGAGTCAAAGGGGGCAACTGGTGCAATATTGAATTCAGTTAAGGAGAGTTCAATACAAAAGGCACGTGTGGGAGAGAGGACCTGGAGGGGCGTTCTGACTTGATTAACATAAGTTGCTATGGTATCAAGCATGAATTTCCTTTTGGTGATATTTGGGAGGAGATGGGAACAGAAATGGTGAAGTGGATGAGGGAGTGTTCAAAGTGTGAGGATTCAACAGACAGAGCAGCGTGGCTGAGATAGGATGATAGGCAGATGAGATCTATAGAGTTGCCATCTGTAGGAGTGGGAAGGTTATGTAGGTTAACCAAGTAGTGTTGGGAGAGAGTAGAGTCCAGGAGTCAATGGTCTCTCTCATATTGGAGGGGTTGCATTTGGAAATATAGTCTAGGAAAAATTGAAGTAATAGGGTGAGGAGTAGATGAGAAGGGTGGAGAGGGGTGGGAGCAGGAAGTCAGACAGATGTGATTTTGAATGATTTTGAAGGATGGAGGAGTGAAATAGGGCGAAGAGGAGATTAATCAGAATCTTTGTAGATCAAGATACCAACATCACTGCCTTTTATATTTTGTCGAGAGGAGTCTAAGAAGGTAGCATAGTCAGTTTGGAGGACACCCAGCATGGCAGTGTCAAGAAGGTGGCATTCATGTGACTGCTATCACTGTTTGGGGCAATGGGAGTCCAAGTGGTTAAAGAGAAATGAAGTTTTCTAACACAGGTATTTAGTCATCCAGATGTCCAGGGTTAGTTCTGACATGCAATGAGCACTGAAAATTGTTGATTACCTTTTTATTTATGTTACTGAAAGGGAACATTTTGGGCTAAAACTTGAAACACCCATACCAGGGACCCGAAGAGATAACCATTGGCTCCAAATAAAGGTTATCCTTGATACAGGAACATAATAAATGCAGAACATGTGTCTTATGTGCACTTAGGCTGGAATCTAAGGACATAGCATTCCATAAAAAAGTGCTGCTTTTTCATTCAAATTTTAAGAGCATCAGCTTCAATGCCCATGCAGCCTAATTTATGTTGGCCATTCCCCTAGACATATAATTAGTAGGACTGGTGAACATCTTGCAGGTATTCGTGCCAAACTTCCTTGCACCTGTTTAGTGGAACAATGTTTCTGCTGGGCACAGCAACAGAGACCTGAGATTGTCAGAGTGCTCCTCAATTTGGAAACTATTCTTGCCCAAAAAGAGCAGTACTAGATTATCTCCATCTGCCCAATAGAGCATGGTTGAATTCATTATTTGATATTCAATTTTGTTAGTAGTAATTTGCCCACCACCACTTTTTGTGTTCCCAGGCTATATATATTTGTACCATGTAGTAATTTCTCTAAGGGCCAGCAGTTTAAGCTTCAATTCCTGGTATCAGCATTAGTCAAACCGAAGCACCACACTAATGTACACAGTCCATGCGGGGTCATGATGTCCACAGACCAGGACGTTCTGACATTGGGCCTCATTATGGGCGTGCTAGTCCTGTAAAAATGTGCTGGTATTTAAATATACTGATTTACCTCTAGCCTAGAGATGGAGTTAACTCAGGCCCCCACCAGCATAAAACAGCCAGTATTTTCAGCACCAGTTTTGCCAGTGCCGAAAATACCAGCAAATGGGACACCATGAAATGGGGATTTACTGGAAGTTCGCCACCTGTGATATCCCATTATTGCTGGGATGTCAGGCAAAGGAAACAGTAGTTGCGTTTGCTGGTAACCTGGTGGATCTGCCAGGATACCGGCACACTTGGAATGATGCCCAATGTTTTTATGCAGACATGTTCGAATTGCTTGTTTATGATTTAGTTTTAATTTAAATACAGTGCAACAGCCACATATTTTGACTGGCCTCTTGCGTGTACACTGAGAGAACATCTCTTTTTTGCTATGGATGAGCAACTGTTGAGGTAGGTGGGTGCATCAGCGAATTTCTACCCTATGAGGGCTATCTCCTAGGCATTTAGGTCAGTTGGGATAGCCACATTTGTTTATCCTGAGTTCATGGGGTTATTTTTGTCTTCCCTTTTCAATTTATTTGCATACGATCCCTTCATTGATGGTGAGGCATATAACTGTCTACTTAGGTCAAACACCATATAATTACAAAGGACTCAGGTTTTCACTCAGATTCAGAAATAACATCTCTGATTATCAGGAAGGTAATACGTTTTTTTGTAACAACTCCACATATTGGGGGAAATAGGTGGCCCTAGCAATCTCGAAGAATACATGCCCTATTTATATAAACAGGATGATATAACCATCGATGCAGGGTAGTGCGCTGACAAACAATTTGTCTGGCCTATTTTTGAATGATGAGTACGCATCTGGTCTTACCCCAGCAAGGATGAGTAGCCTATTTATGGGTATGCCCTACTGTAGGCTCACAAGGTGCTCATTTGAATCATTCCTGTGCCACCAAGAACGGGGCAGTAAGGGTCAGCCTGAGAAAATAATTCACAAATCTCAGTTTATCATGTAGAAGTAATTTAATAATGGCTAGTTTGAATGTGAGAAGAGTAATCCACACCAGACTACACCATGTATTTATCATTTTCATCATTTTCTGTCTAGAGCTAAGTGTAAGGGAGGCACGGTATCAAACAGTGAAGAGACACGCAAGTGATCACAGTTCTAAGGTGTTTATTGAACTTCAATGGGTTGGTTGAACGCCTATCTAAACCTAAATCTTAGAATGGGAGCAAGCTACAACCATCAAATAATAATAACGCAGTCCTAGTCGAGTCACTGTCAAAATAAAAGGGCCTATGCTAATAAACTTATTGCCATCCTTACCTCTAAATAGAAAATGGTGTGGGACAATAGTGTAGGAAAAAGTGTTCAGGAAATAATATTTCAGGATAGGTGAGCATTTGGCTTCCCTTCCCCATGTTTTCAGCACGGGGCAAAGCGGCACGTTCAAACTTCGCACACACTCTGGCTTCTCTGTCACAAGGATACAGTTAAAAGCATAGGTATCAGCGAATTCTGCCAAATCCCCTTTTCCAATAACAGTCTCTTACTGTAGAGGGCCTGTCGTAACAAACAAGCACCAAAGTTTGTTTCTTATCAGGATTTTCACATGCACACGTTCTTGCTTCCAGTGTTCATCATGGATCCCTCTCATTCAGGCTCGGACCCCTGTTTACCACAATCTTTACACTTGGTCTCCCTCGTTCGGGCTCGGACCATGGATCCGCCTCTTTCGGGCTCGGATCCCTCTAGCACAATATTCACATTTGGTCTCCCTCGTTCGGGCTCAGACAACGCAATCACTTTCTAGGTTTTCCTCTTGATATCAAAAATCGGACACCTTCGAATGTGCAATGGGTTTAGCGTTAACCGTTGCAGGACCATTTCAATTCACTTCACGCAATGTTCTTATCAATCTCCGGCTTTCATTTCTTCTACTTCTTAGCGGGATACCTTAGAGAGAGCTTGCAGTGCCAGACAACTCTGTCACGGGTGTCGTATCTTTCTTCACTTAGTTCAACATTCATCAGCAATTCAGCTTACCTCGCGTCTTTCATCACATGCGTTACAAATCTTCCTTTTCGCGCTCTTTATACAATGTTGCTGCTTGCAACCTTGACTTCAACACTGACCAGTCTTGCATTGGTCTCCCCAATTCACTGACTGTGTTAATCTTACTGGCGCTGCTTTAATATTGGAGCCAAGGATGGTACCAGAGCGGCTGATGCTCCTCCCGACTTGATCAGCCATGCAGGAGGGCCCCAGGTATCTCCGACACACAATGCAGGATTCTTCAGTCTTGTTTCCTGGCCTTAGGCCTTTTGATCCGAAGGACTTTAGAACATAACGGTTTTCTGCCGTAAAGGTCAAGGGCATCTCCCTCCTGGAGCACCCTTCTTGGTTTGCCGTCATTCAGCTGCCATCTTGAAAACATTGTTGCTTCATGTGCTTTGCCTCGTACAGAGTGTGCTCTCGTGCTCTGCCTTTTAACCATGTGGGGAAGCTGAATGGAAGTCAGGTGTGTGGGGTTACCTTGCCTGACCATAGTAGTGCGACATGTCAGGTACAATGCTCGGTGTGAGTCTGCTTTCTGCCAGAGCGGGCCGTCAGTGTGAAAGTGTTCATGTAGGGAAAGGGGGGTAGAGTTCCTAAATATCTTACCGGGTAGGATGGGGTAAAGGTGTTACAGCCAAGGGGATACAGAGTCTTGCCATCAGGTGTACCACTCCCCGAAGACCTCTCACCCAGGTGTCCTCCTGCGCTCATCCACCCCCACGGTCTGGATCCAAAGGCGATGACCGTGCCCTGGCCACCTGAGAGAGAGACACCTGGGGACTAGCTGGTGAGACACCTTCTGGTTTCTCACAAAAGGGATTCTCTCGATACTGGTATTGATTCAATATGTTTGTCCCGGTGAAGATGTGAGGGAGTCTTATATTAACGTGTAATTGTTGAAACATTTGTAGACAGTGTATGTCTACCCAGCTTGTTACTAGGAGGATTAAAACAAACGAATATCCTGTTTATGTGCCACAATTCTGTCTCCCTACATTTTCATTAAACACCTATTGTATTTGAAATTCTTGATCTATACTAAAGGCATGACTAAAAGGGTGGGCAAGGGGGAGTCCCGTCTCCCTCAACTCATGAAAGATGCGGTTTGGTCCCTGCACTTCGTCTGTTTGACAGCAGGGTGTTGTAAATGGCAGCAGGACATAACAGACATCATTTTTTGGAGCAGTGCACTAATAATGTGCAGCCCCCTTGCCACTCCCTCTGTTTATCCTGGTACTAGGTGAAGAATGTCTCAGACATTATGTTGGGCCCAGAGTGCCAATGACTGGGTTTCCACCATAAAAGCTTTCTGGTGTGTTCTTAATGGCCTTTTCATTGTTCCTGTTTTGCTGCTGTAATAATTCTCAGATTTTCTGCCAGTCATGGGCTGCCCAGCATGATGGCTCTTCAATAACACTTTTACATGTCTGTAATGTAATTGCATTTGTATAGCACCTTTCCCTATTGGTATGGTCTCTAAGCACTGTAGGTGAACGCCCTCTGTATGGGAAATGTGTCAGAGGCGTGTGTGCAATTTAGCCAATACGAAGGTAGGTAGGGGTGGCCAAGTCCCTGCTAGCAACCCATGTCGTGCCGGCATGTGGATGGGTGCTGTGAAGTAGTCTGAAGAGTATGCAAGAGCAGGAGGCTCATTATGAGTGCAGCTAGACCACATTTTTGTCATGGGGGATAGCTGCATTCTTATGGCAGAGGTATAGTGCTGTGTATCTTAGAGTAGTGAATGATAGCAGAAGCATGTGGGTAAGCATGGAATGTGATACGTACCCATGTGTCCTGGGCGGTCTCTTGGTTTCGTAGATGCAGCTAAATTTAGAAAGGGTGAGTTCAAAGCATGCAGCTAAATTCTAAACAGTGTCTATATTCAAAAACAGCTATTTATATCAGAGTGGCTATACTCAAGAGAATGCAGCTAAATATTACACAGTGGTTCAAATTGAGGCACTATAGTTAAGTTGAACATTGAGTTCCATAGCATTCCTGAAAAATAAATTGCTAATAACTTTTGACATGCATGACGGATTTAGCTGACACTTTTCAAACAAAATTGTACTCACGGCCCTTCCACAGACTGGAGATTTTGGGAAAGATTCATTAAGAAATAAAAAAGTTATTAAGAAAGTCAAATAAATGTTGTTTTGGCCTAGTCCCCATTCATTTTCCCATAGAAAAAAAGGGTCAAAATTGGATGGAGTTGTACCAGATACAAAACAACTTGGGCACGAAGCGTTGACTCGGTTACTGGGACGTGGGGGTTCTGTGGTTATTCCATCCAGTAGTTGTTCAAATATTTGACCGAGAAGAGGGCACCCCCTTCTCCCAAAATTATAGCTTATGTCCCATGGTGTTCTGCAGCAGAAGCCGACAGGATTTTCAGAAATGAAAAAGCAGCCATTTTCCCCCAAAATTCTATTGTTAATAACTTTTGACTTGCTGAATGGATTTGGATGAAATTCTCAAAACCAAACGTTTGTCAAGGCTCCCCTCAAACTGCACATTTTAGGAACTATACATTATAAAATGAAAGAGTTATTAAGAAAACAAAACACCACAGAAAAAGTGCAGTTTTTGGAAAGTCGTAGCGTGAAACTAAGAAACAACTTGGCAACAAAGCATTGACTTACATTTCTTGAATGACTTAGGGTAAATCCATCCAGTAGTTTTAAAAATATTTGACAGAGAAGTGGGTGCCCCCTGCTCCTTAGAACCTTTATATCTAACTTGGTGCTTTTTACAGCAGAGAGGCTGAGCAAGGCTAATGACCTTTGACTTGCTGGATGGATTGGGATGACATTTTCCAAACAAATGGTTTATAAAGAGCCCCACTAAACTGGAAATCTTGGGAACGATTCATTAGAGAATGAAGACGCTATTAAGAAAACATAATAATGCTGTTTTCAGCCTACTCGGATTCATCTTCCCATAAAGAAAAAGTGCCGTTCTGGAGCAGCCATAGCGTGAAAACCGCTTGGCAGATTTGGACCAAATAATAAACAATTTGGGCATAAAGCGTTGACTTAATTTCCTTGACGGGTATGAGGTAAAACCATCCACTCATTTTTAAAATATTAAACAAAGCCCAGGGCGCCTTCTGCATCTTAAAACCTTTATATCGGTCTTGTGCTTTGCAGCAGAGAGGCTGAGAGGTTGAGAGAGACTAATCAAATTTCTGGGAGGGTTCTGGGGTTATTCCATCCAGTAGTTGTTAAAATATTTGACAGGGATATCCCCTTCTACCAAAAGTGTTGTTATATATGTGTCCCACAATGCAGCAGCAAGGCTTTTCAGAAATGAAAAGGCTGCAATTTAATTTTGTGCTCGATGCGAGAGACAAACACGGTTATAACATGTATAACAGGGGTTAGCAAAAAACGAAAAGGTGAACAAATGCCATTTGGTGGAGGAAACATGATGAAATGGCATCAGACTAGAGGTGGGGAGGGGGAAGAGGACACCATGTGATATTGGGGAGTTGGTGAGTGGAGGCTGGGACCAGGGTCAAAGCTTGAAGGTTTTTGCACAACCGGGGTTATCTGGCGGGATAACTGCGGTTATGATAGAAAACTAGATCAGGATTGAAAGTGTGTCAGACAAAAGGCAGAGTGTTGGTGGGAATGGGAGAGGGAGGGAAAGGGAATTTAATGAGAGTGGGAGGGAGCATGACATGAGGAGGTGGGGCATTTGATGAGTTCCTGGGAGGACAGAGAAGAGTTTGGGTTTTGTGTGCTTTTGACAGATAACCATGGTCATTTGTGTGTGTTTACAAATAACTGCAGTTATCTGTAGTACATTGATAACCAGGGTTATGGGGAAAACTTTTTTAAGATTAAGACAAAAAGAAGGGGAATTTTACAGCTACAATGATGTGGGTTGTAATGGGTGCGGCCGAAGACTATGGCTACTGGGTTACTTTAAGGAACCGAATGGTGCAATATGGTCAAAGGCCATGGCTAGAGGCCTCAAACGCAACCTAGTGGGCAACATAACAAGGGGCCACGGCGAAAGGCCATGGGTAGTCTGCCAAAAAGAAACCTAGTGGTGTGGCCATAGCAGAAGGCGGGGCCACTAGTCCTGGCCAAAGGATATGGCTAGTGGAGCCGGTTTAGGTGACCTATTGGAGCAATGTGTAGAGTGGCCACGTCCCAAGGCCATGGCTAGTGGGACCAGAAGAAAGCTATTGGGGCAACATGTAAAGGGGCCATGGCTGAACGGAGGGCCAATGGTCATGGGCGAAGGCCATGGCTAGTGAGCGAGAAAGAAGGCAGTGTTTTAAAAGATAGGCCGTGGTTAGTGGGACCAAAAGACATGTATAGTTGGCCGTGGCCACCTGGTGGGTCAGAAACAAAGATATTGGGGGAACATGTACAGTGAACACAGCACCTAGTGGGTAACATGTTAAGAGGCCATGGTGAAAGGCTGTGGCCATTGGACATAGCCAAAGGCCATGGATAGTGTGCCCTAGTGGTGTGGACACGGACGAAGACAAGTGCCGGCCATGGCTAGTGGGGCTGGAATGCCCCGGTAGATCCCCATTGCCGGGTGCCAGTAATTTCATGACTCCGGCGGCAGCCATGTCAGCATTTACCAGCACAGCTACCGCCTCAGTCATAATGAGGCCCACTGTCTTCCAGAGCCATAATTTTGTGTGTGATGATGGTTAGTGTGCTGGAAGATGCAAATTATACTGTATGTGACCATGTTAGGACCCCATATGCATCCTGATATTTTCTGCCTAACATATTGCCATGTCAGTTCCCAGAGAAGCTACATTTCAAAGTCTTCTGTGATGAATCTGGAGGTTTTGTCCCTTCTTCCCTGTGGCGAGCCACCCCTTTAAGGAAAGGGAGGTGAGCCCTTTAAGTAAAACCCTCCCTAGTGTTTTGAGAAAGCGGGATCTTACTACGAGTGACAGTCCATCAGGGGACAGGGACACCCATTTCAGTAACTAACGCCCTATTACTGAGACATTGGGCCTCATTCTAAGTGTAAGAAAGATATATAGAACCTAAAGGCACACCTGTTTATGATGTTTATCTCATCAAAACTAGTTAGATGAAGTGGGGAAATTGAAGATGTATTTGAGGTGCGGGGGGAGAAAGGCTCAACCTTTGCATCTGGGTTGGAAAAATAGAACAAGTATGGTTGTTCCCAAAAATTATTTGGGAACTCCCGTCCCCTGCACACTGTCGAATATCTGAAAAATCAGATCAATAACTCAAAGGAGTTTTTTGGAGTTTTTTGTTTAGCATACTCTTTTAGGCAAAATTTGGCCAACAGTAATTTTGACAAACATTTTTTGTAATACATAAACCATTTTTCTTAATCAAGTAAGAGATATTTTGAAGAAACAAAGATTTTGGTGAAAGTATCCTTTCTTTATTGTACATAGTACATGATGATGCCCAACGCATTTTGAGTTAATCAACTCTTCTTCAGGGGCAACGGCACCATTTTTTTCAATTTTTCTACAAAGTGAAAAGAGGACATAAGTCATATTTTTTGGTCCATTATAACAATTCATATAACTTGTCTCTGTTTTGAACTCAATAAAACAAGTAGCGATTTCGTTAGACACATGATGACAATTTTCAAAAAATAGTAACAGTTTGGGAAGTAGTGGGCATACATATATTGATTTGAAAGCAAATCCTTGGAAAACACATAGTTATGTTCTTGATTTACACAAAAGAAAAGAAAAATGTAGCTCCTATTCAGCTAAACTTATCTACTTTAAACCAGATCATAAATTCTTTAAAAAGATTTTGTTGCTGCGGTTGTATCTAGAACCATTTTAAGTAATACAATGTACAAAAATGCCTTTAAAAAGCGTTTTATGTTGTGATAGGTGAAGAAGTATACTGGAGCGAAAACTTACATGTCTTAAAAGGATCGATAAAGTGTAGTGAATGCATAGTGCATCTGGTCGCTGTCATCAAACACGGACGGATTGTAGGAGGCGCTCAAAGTCGGAAAACTACTGTTAACCAAAAAGATCAAGGTGGAGGTAAGTATCTAGAAATAGCCTTCAACTAATCTGAAAGACGCCTGGTGGCGGCAAGTACTTACATCGAGTCTTTTATAGAAGGCGTTCTTCGGATGGTCGCATCTGCCGGTCTGGAGATGCGTCCAACCCGTGAAACGTCTCCTTTTATACTGACGGTAATGCCGTTTGTTTGGAAAATGACATGCGCGGCAGATAGTCGTAATGCGCATGTGTAGATAGGATTTGTCATGATTACTGACCTTTACCAGAACAAAGGTGTTGCGTTATGTACGTCAGCCGAGTGACGTCCCATTCACGCTTCTCAAGAAAAGGTAAACAAAGTAAAAGAGAAATGGAAAGGCGAGCAAGGGGATGCTCGAAAATAAAGCTGTAGTACAAATTATAGACTGGATGTTATAAAATCCGTACGGTTCAGTAAACGCACTTGGATGCTGTTTAGATGATAAATAGTGTTATTAACCTAAGATGGTGTGGCATTCTCTAGACAAACAGCGTCAGTCGCGTAATGGACTCAGAAGAAAGGAAAGTTGTTTTGCATAAGAGGAGAAGAAATAGTCAATAATTGGTGTAGTATGCTAAAAGGAGTCAACAAGTCAATCTGAGCCGAATGCATAATCATATAAACAGAAAAAAACATTGGTCTAATCATGGATGTGAGAATTTCTATATAGGTGTACAACTTGACCTTTCTGTTGATATCAATCAGTCTGTGTTACATCAGCAAAGAAATCAGTATGGATGTATATTTTTTCCTGCTCCAAGTGGATGCACATTCTAATTATGTAGACTGGACCATGGTACACACAATTTCTGAAATGTGCATAATATCACAGCAGCAGAACAACAACAATGTAAAGAGATGCTAAATTATAAGTAAGGGCCTAAGTAATACTCTTCATTCATCCCTAACGGGGTAAGAGAATCAAGGCAGTGTATCCAGTATAATTCTCTTTGTGACAACATTTTTTGTAGATCACCACTTCTTGGGAGAGGATGTACGATTTCAAGAATTACAACTCTCATTTGGGCCACATTATGTTTGTGGTCTCTGAAGTGTCTATATACTGGGGATTTTGTATTTTTGGTACGGATGTTTGATTTATGCTCCGTCCAACGTTCTTTTGCTTTTCTGGCTGTTTTTCCCACATAGTACAGTCCACAGGGACAGCGTAGGGCATAAATGACATTTTTTGAGTCACAGGTATATTGTTTTGATAGTATTTTTTAACCTGTGTTGACATGTCTAATGTGATCTCCTTTTATCACATTTGAACAATGCTGGCAGTTCAGACAAGGAAAGGTACCATTTTTTGGTTTGTTTAAAAAGGTCTGATTAGGAATCTTCCGCTTTTCAGCTTTAATCAGTTTGTCTCCAAAGTTCCTGCCCCTTTTGTAGGCGAGCATCGGTGGTTCTGGGAACAGCTGATTGAGCTGTGGGTCTGATTTGATACTGTCCCAGTTTTTGTAAATTATCCTTTTTATCTGAAAACTTTGAGTGGAGTATTTCAGTGAGTGTATCAAGTTGGTTTTGGTTTCCTTGGGTTTAGTAGCCAATAGGTCAGTTCTGGTCTGTCCTTCTGTTCTGAATATTGCCTTGTCTATAAGTTCAGTTGGAAAGAGTCGATCTTCAAATCGGGATTTCATAATTGAATATTCTTCTTCACGAGAAACGAGAGAGAGAGGAACAAGGAGGTGAGCGAAGAAACACTCCTGCTTGCGTACCAGAGAAGACACAGAGAAGCCACTGAGAACACCAGCATCAGCAGACCAGAGCCACCACGTGGGAGTAGGACCTGCTATAGAGAAGGTATGCAGGTTCCTGCCAGTCAAGGTAGCACAGAGACCAAACACAGTCAAGTGAAGAAATAACAAGGAGTATAAAGCCAGCCCAGAAGGGGAACCAGAGACCAGGTAACCCTGAAAGCCCAAGCCAAAGAATCAGTCAAATGACTCAAAGGCACACACAGACACCAGAGGAAAAATACCCCTCGAGGAGATACACATATCCCTTTGGATTGAGTGAGAGGCTGGACACAAGAGAGTCAAGGGAGCCCTGAGGGCCACATAAAACAAAGCAAGAATTAGCCCATGGGGAAATCAGAATCAAGCAACACTGGACTCTCGTTGAAAGGGACCCACGTAGCTGGTGGAGGAAGATTAAGGAAACAGCCCTTCATCTACGATCTTTGAGATAATTGACATTCTTTGGAACTTGAGAATTTAGGATAGATATATCTTAGAGTTCAACAAATAAAGACGAAGAGTTTCCTATAAGGAGATGGGTTTTCTCAAGTCTATTAGTTAATGTCCATCTTGTCAATGGGACACTAGGAGAGATTCATGAAACCACTAGGACACAGCAGAGTAAAGAACATGGGGGGCAACCTATATCACCCACTTTCCCTTTTAGGTTATTTTTCTAAGTGGTAGGGCCAGTTTAGAATTTAGGATTGGGGCAAGCTTTCATATGTTGACTAATGTTGACGACCACCCTTCATTTAGTTTGGTAAGTAGGGATATTCCCCATTAGCAGTAGGGTCAGTAAGGTGTTTTCTTTAAGTTAAATAAAAGCATTGTAAACTGAATATGTCCTCTGGTCCAAGCCTTCCTTCCGGTACTCCACACCACCCTCATCCAGCTTTCCTGAATCTATTACCTACCCGCTCCACGAAAAGGGAACTCACTCAACTGTGCATTTGATCACCAACACTGACAACTAGGAATCATGCAAGGCCTTTACACCTGACCATCCCATAGTTGAAAACATATTTACATCATGCTCTAGGGTATCTGAAATGTAGCACATCTGCCTAACTTTTGAGAAGTCTTCCTAGTGGGCAACTCACTCCCTACAAAACAGCCATGAAATAGTGAACATTGCGTGATGCAAATAATGCTTGGCACAGGACAAAAATAAACAAACTTGCACAGCCCTTTGTATAGTAACTTGTCTGAAGACACAGTGTGCAACTATACTCCAATTTACACTTTACTATGCATCAGCATTCTCACACACACAGTCACACACAGCTGTCATGTAATAGCCCTATGACTCACAAGAGCTGTGCTGCTAGTCCTATATCACTTAGAGCCCCTGTGTAGTTCAACATTGACAATTGTGTACATCAGTTTGATTATATACATTGCACTGTGCAGTTTCACTTGTGCAACAAATGCACATACCTTTCCAGTGTCACAAATGTAAAATTACTACTCTCTACATTTACATTTATAAATTCATAAAACTCTATCACATGCTCCTATCCTCACTTAGTTTCAATTAACTCCTGCAGCTGGTCTGTATTTTAACATTATGTAAACTCTAATTTTCCCTTCAATTTTTTTTTAAAAGATGTATTGTGTATTTTGGTTTACTATAATCCTTAAACACATATTACAAACTGCAAATTCATCACTTTCAATAATATCACATAACAACACTTAAAATCAACGACAATACCATACAGTTAACAATTAAACTTCCTTAAAAGTTATGAAATACAATACATAATACAATGCAAATATCAGTGCAATAAAAACCATTCATTCCATTCTTTTCTACTCCAGCAATTTTTAAAAACAATTTCCATATATAAAAAGCAGCTGCCAATACTATCTTAATATCCCCTGAGAATAGCATACTCTAAAATTGGTCTGTGGCAATGTTAGTACCATGGCTAAGAAGTGACCCATAGCCCCTTATATAATCTTCAAACAATCCTGGACAGGAAGTAAGAATATGGCGACTCGATTCTACCGCTGCACCACAGAGTCTACAAAGCCTCTCACTATAGGGCCGTCCTGGACAAGACCCTGTCACTACAAGTGTGGGTAGCTGATTCAACCTTAACCGCAGTATAAAGTCACAAACAGCCTTACTCTTACTCATCAGCAAATATTTTTTCAACTGTGGAAAATTAAATCCCTGCTTGACATAATCCTTAAACTTAACTTTAGATGGTAAATGGCCAATAGTAATTAATTTATCCCAATCAGGGGCTTTACGTTTTAATTCTCTAATAGACAGGGCCAATATTAAGGGCATAGCTATTTGAAAATCAACATCCTCAAGAAACTCCAATACTTCATTTTCAAATTGTCGGAATATAAAGGGTTTTGCAAGCGCATCCTCGGCCATGGACAAAAAGTGAGCAAGATTTTATCTTTGCCATTCACATTAAGCAATTTAAGAGAAAAGATTCCTCTATTGATTTTTCCATCAAGTTAATAGGGAAGATAGTCCTAGATCACCATTTCTATAGGAACACATTATGGCAACCCCAAGAAGTATTTCCAAACATACCCTTCGAGTTGATAAAGCCACTTTCACTCCTTTTCAAAATAAGTTTCCAATCCGTAAAGAAAGTCAGGAACCAAGCAGGATATATACAACTTAACCATGGCCAAGACAGAATAACTACCCATATGTGACACAAAGGATTTCATTACATGCATTTTCTTCACAGTCTTCGAATAGACATATTCACGCCGGGTATCTGAGCATAGCCTCCCATGAATAGGGACAGCCAGATTAACACATTTATCAGTAACCTTAATAGGAAGTTCGCCAAGTCTCCATACACATTTTATATCCTTCAACTTTTCACTTCCAATTACCAAAATCTTAGTTTTTAACTGGTTCATTCAATTTGGAGTATTTCGTATTTCTCTAAGGCTGCTATGCTTCTTTGTAATCCAATAGCGGTGCAATCCATAAGCATCATGTCATCAGCATAAGCAAGCCAGCCAAGAGGGCTTTGGTTGATAGAAGGTGGACAAATGCAGCATCCCTTAAAACAGAGGGGCATATTTGCCCCAAACAGGTTGTAAAGAAGGGAAGCGAAAACACACCCCTATTTTACCCCACTGTCAGTTCCAGTATCAGCAGAGATGGTCCCACTATGATCCAATCTCACATTGACAGTCATATCTTGATAAAGTTGTCTCAACATATATAAAATAGATCTATTACAACCCAATCTGATAATTGTTTCCCTTAATCGACTACGTGACAAAGTGTCAAAGGTTTTTCTAAAATCAATAAAACAGACATATAGTTTGACATCTTTTCAAGCCAAACAGGATTGAATGAAATAAAGAAGAATAAATATATTAAACAATGTTCACATCCCCTTTCTAAAAACTGTTTGCTGGGTGGGGGGGTTAAATATCAACATCCTTGACCCATCTGTTTACTCTTTCTAATAAACAGGTAGCAAACAGGTTTGAGATACTATCTTATAGGGCAAGGAGCCTGTAATTTTTAGGATTGATTCCAGAAACTTTTTTTTAAATATGGGACCCATTACAGCCTTTTTCCAAGAACATGGCATAGTACCCATTTTAGCTATGTCCTTAAACAGCCTATACAAAATATCCACCGACATTTCAGGTTGCTCCTTCAGAATGATATTCAGTAGCCCATCAGACTCTGTTGCTCGAGAAGATTTCAATCTACCTAGTATTCTCAGGATATCATCATACTTGAACAAAAAACTGTTACACTCATAACACCAAACTTTATTGGAAGCCACCCTTTCAGTAGACATTTTAACATTTAACAGATCGCTTTTAAATTATAAACTCTTAAAATACGCAATCCAAATGCCATCCAATATGTTATTAGACTCAATAACATTATTTGCCACATGCATGCCTATTATAATGGGACCAGAACTTCTTAGTATGTCTAGGTTGTAAGGCCTCGAACATAATCTCCCAATTAACATCGTGTTGAGATTGTTAATAAGACCTACCCCAGTTTTTATACCTAGTTTTTTGATTTGCAAGTGCTCTGATTTTAGTTAAAGGTTCTATATGCATGCCTTTATTAATCTTTCTGAGTGAAGATCTGTACAAATACCTTCTCTCAGCCATATTAACATCAAAGTTGCTGTTATATACCTTAACAACTGGGTTGACCCTAATATAATTATTCTTAATATGGGTCTTTGATAGATATATACAATGTGAAATTGCCCATATCCAATACCCATCCTTTGAATTATACTTTTCAAGATCAGGGGCAAAGTATTCCAAATACCAATACACCAGAGTGTTAAATAATGTAATGTTAACAGGCAACAATTTTAGTCGTTCCCCTGAGAGTTACAGATAACTTCACTAAACAATAGATTATGTTTGATGCAATTTTGGATTTCTATATTTACCTTAAGGAAATTGTGATTGCTTCTGCTGGTAATAGCAGTAGAGTAATCAGTTACAATATCAACTAATGGGTAGGATACATATATATATTCAAGCCTGGAACTAATATCACCTCTACGCCAAGTGTGATGATTGCAAATCTTACGACAATCAGTTTCTTCATTGGGATTAATAAAAGACACTCATGAACATGGACCATGACATAGCTCCATTTCGCTTGGTACAGGGTAGATCAAGCGTTACAGAGGGATTATTATATCAAACCACATTGAAATCCCCCAACACCATAAACAATTGCCATTTATCATAATTATTCCAGTGAGATAAGAGCACATGTATATATGTGTGTATCTCACCAGTAATATCACCCACTGGAGGATCATATATGTTAATCACCAGCAGCTTCATATGCTTTTCCTGAGCCAGGTTGGCAATTAATGTTGATATTGCATTCTTACTTTGCCATTGAGGTAGGTAATCAATTGAATTAAGATGGACTCTTATTCTGTGAGAAACCAGAAGGTGTCTCACTGTGACTTGAACGGTACCCTTGGCTGAGTTCCCCCTGTACACACGCTCTCCTCACCTGAGCTTTCCGAGTCGATGGTATCTTGCAGGCCTCGACGTGCCAGGTAGTCTCTCTCCTTCTTCTGGTGCGTGGGCTTGTCACGGAGAGAAGCCACTGTGGCCGCTGGGTGAGAACAGCGGCTCAGTGACCTCCTTTCCGGAACCAAGCCAGAAAATACAGGGAAAAACCCGCAAGGGGAAAAATCCCTGCTAAGAGGTGTCAAGTCTTGTCTCAGAAGGCCAGTTGTTAACAGATGAAAGAAGGAAGCGAAGGATCTCCAACAATGAGGGTGTGGCCACAAAACGTCCAAGTCCAACGGCAGCAGTAGGCCTGAAGAGCAGGCGGAGAAGGCAGCAGCTGAAATGGCTGAGGTGGAGGTAGAAATCTTCCAAGAAAGCACTGCGGAGGAGCACGGGAGAATACCCCACGCTGACTGGACTCAAAGAGCAAGAGAAGAAGAACGGGTGAGAGAAAGAGAGAAAGAAAGAGAGAGAGAGAGAGAGAGAGAGAGAGAGAGAGAGAGACCGCCGGAGAAAAGGGCACAGGTAGAGCCGCCCAGGGAAGGCGGTGGAGAAGAGTAACCACGGGGGGAAAAGAAAAACCCCTGAGTAGTTCCAAAGCGAAGTGCAGAGGAAGAGCGAAGGACCCAGAGTCGAAAGGTAAACAACAGAGGGGGTTGCAACGCAACGACCTGCCGGGAGGCGGGGATTTAAATACTCCCGGCAGCGTTGCGTCCCGCGTTTGGAGCTGCGGCTGCGAACACAGAAAAAGGACTAAAGTAACCTTCCTTTGCGTCCTCTCAAACTCCAACGTGGAAGACATCGCCAGTCACGGCGACGGCCGCGACTGCGAGCGACAGTATGCCCCCCCCTAGAGTGCAACAACCCAGGCTTACCCGGGTGCAAGCGATGAAACCTGGCCAACAGCTGAGGGGCATGTATTTGGGAAGCTGGCTCCCAGGAATCCTCCGATACCGGGTAGCCCTTCCAGGACAGGAGGTATTCCAACCGACCACGAAGGAATCTAGAATCACGAATGGCAGAAACTTCGTATTCATCCTGATCGGCAGCAGTGACAGGAAGATACCGGTTGAGAGGCCGGCGATGTGGATCTGAATAGTAGGGTTTAAGAAGAGAGGTGTGAAAGACAGGGTGTATGCGTTTGAGAGATGGAGAGAGTTGTAGACGATAGGCAACAGGATTGACCTTGGAGAGAATGGGGAAAGGTCCCAAGAAACGTGGAGACAGTTTAGAAGGTTTTGTCCATCTGGGAAGGAATCTGGTGGACAACCCCACCTTGTCCCCAGGTTTCCATGAAGGTGCTTCCCTGCGATGTTTGTCGGCTTCAACCTTATTCCGCTGTCTACAATCCCCCAAACTGAGCAATGCACTGTCCCTGGCCCCCTTGATATTTCTTAGCACCTCTTCCGCAGTTGGAGAGTTGGAGAAACTGGGCACCTCGGGCATTAAATAACGCGGGTGAACCCCGTAGGTACAAAAAAAGGGGGATATGCCTGTGGCAGTGTGCCTGAAGTTGTTGTAAGCAAATTCCGCAGTAGGGAGTAGAGAAACCCAATTATCTTGATGCTGGGAAATAAAGCATCGCAAGTACTGCTCCAAGGTTGCGTTGAGTCGCTCCGTTTGGCCGTTCCTCTGTGGGTGAAACCCAGAGGAAAGGGCCCTTTCCACTCCCAATCGAGTACATAAAGCCGTCCAGAATTTGGAAATGTACTGGCTGCCTCGATCGGATATTATCTTGTCGGGGAGGCCATGAAGCTTGAAGATATCTCGGGCAAATGTTTCTGCCATCTTGGTGGCAGAAGGGAGTCCTGGAAGAGGAGAGAAATGTGCTAGCTTGCTTAGAGAGTCCACCGTAACCATGATACATGTGCATGACTCGGAATCAGGAAGTTCCACTATGAAGTCCATGGAGATGAGTCCCCACAGGCGAGTCGGCATCTCCACTTGGGTGAGAAGTCCTAGGGGCTTCCACGAGGCATATTTGACTCTGGCACAGGTCGGGCAGGTCTTTACGTAGTTGAACACGTCTCTCCTGATGTTGGGCCAAAGAAACGACCTCGAGATAAGTTCCAACGTACCATTTCCACTTCTGTGTCCGCCTAGATGTGAGTCGTGACACCATTTAAGAACTTTCCGGCGCAGCGACCCTTCAGGGATATACCACCTCTTCTTGTAGAAGACCCAACCGTCCTTGATTTGGAAAGGGGAATCAGCGGAAAAAGAGATATGAGGAGCCTCTTGTGCAACCGCAGCCTTGACCTCCTGAAGGAAAGAACTCACCGTGGCTAGGATCCGATTTCTGTGGAACAATGGCTCAGACCTGACAGCTACCGTTTCCAAGTGGGAATCCTTGCGAGACAAAGCGTCAGCCAGACGATTGAGAGACCCAGGGATGTACGTGATCTGGAAGTCATACTGCGAAAACAGGTAGGCCCATCTAGCCTATCTGGAGTTCGAACATTCCATGTCCTGTAAAGCCTTTAGGTTCTTATGGTCGGTGCGAATGAGGAACCGATGACGGGCACCCATGAGAAGGTGCCTCCATTCCTCACAAGCCAATTTCATCGCCAACAATTCCTTCTCCAGAACTGAGTAGTTGAGTTGGCTGGGAGAAAGAGTCTTAGAGAGATAGGCGACAGGATGTTCCACCAAGTTGAAGGACTGAAGCAACACCGCCCCGACAGCTATAGCGGAGGCGTCCGTCTCCAGAATAAATGGAAGGGTTTGGTTGGGATGCTGCAGAATCAGGGCAGAGCAGAAAAGGGTTTTCAGATGACAGAAACTTCTTTCCGCCTCAGTAGACCAGGAAAAAGGATAGGCCGTCTTCTTGAGTAGGCGGGTGATGGGAAATACCACCTCCGAAAAGTTTGGAATAAATCTCCTGTAGTAATTGGAAAGACCCAAGAACCTCTGGACCTCTCGGACGGAGGTCGGGGCCGGCCAGTCAAGAATAACGTGCACCTTGTCAGGATCCATGGCGATCCCTCCTTCTGATAGAACATATCCCAGATAATGTACCGAAGGTACAGCGAATTGGCACTTCTCCTCCTTGACCAGTAGATTGTTCTCCTTAAGACGCTCCAAAACTTGTCGTACTTGTGCTATGTGATCTCTCATGTTAGGGGAAAAAACCAAGATATCATCTAAATAGATGATGACCGAGATGGAAAGCATGTCAGAGAACATTCGGTCCATGAACCTCTGGAATACCGCTGGGGCGTTCACCAAACCGAACGGCATAACCTTATACTCAAATAAGCCCAGAGGAGTACGAAAACGGTTTTCCATTCGTCACCCTTGGCAATCCGCAACAGATGGTATGCGTTGCGAAGATCCAGTTTGGTAAAGACTCGAGCACCTTGCACCGCCTCAATAATGTCCGTGATTAGGGGCATAGGATACCGGTCACGGACTGTCACTGTATTTAGGCCCCTGTAGTCGATGCAGGGTCTAAGGTCGGCGGAATCTCTTTTCTTAATGAAAAACAAAGGAGCTCCTGCTGGAGACTTTGAAGGTTGGATGAGACCATTTTCCATGTTGGTATCCAAGTATCTCCGAAGAACTTGTCTCTCGGTTTGGGTGAGAGCAAACATCCGTCCGAATGGAACCAAGGCATTGGGCTCCAGATCGATAGTGCAGTCTTCTGGCCGATGGGGTGGAAGTCTGGCATGGAGGCACTCCTGAAAAACCTCTGAAAACCCAGAGCAGAAATTGGGTAAAGCATGGATACCCACATGGTTGTTGGGAAACACCTTGACTGGCTGAAGATCAGCTCGACCTTCCAGTGAAAAACAGTTGGTTGTGCAATACGGGGAACTGAAACTTATCTGATTCTCGGTCCAGTTAATCAGAGGATTATGTCGACGGAGCCAGGTAATGCCCAAGATGATGGGGAAATGGGCAGCCCTGATAATATCAAAGCTCAAAACTTCCTTATGTTGGTTGATCGTCAGGGAGAGATCTTCAGTGGTATGGGTGATGGTACCTGAGGACAAAGGCGAACCGTCCACACCTTCCACCTTCTGACCTTCTGCCCGGGGGATCCGACGGAGACCCACCTTGTCTGCCCACAGGGTGTTGACGAAGTTCCCAGCCGCGCCACAGTCCAATAGAGCCAATGTTTCCACCTGATGGTGTCCGAGGTTGAGTTGTACTGGAATGACCATCAGCCTGGAGACCTCCTTAGATTCGGAGGAGGTCACTGACAGAGAGACATAGGGACGATGAAGATTGCTCGAAGACCCTCGGTCGCTTGTCCCTACTGACGCCGAGGGTAGTCGTTTCCCGACCTCTTGCTTGACAGTTCTGTACAGTCTCTGAGAAGATGTTGCTCTGATCCGCAGTAGGCACACAGTCCTTTCTCTCTTCTGCGACGTCTTTCAGCTGCGGACAAGGGCGCCCTGGTGGCACCGATCTGCATGGGTTCTTCGGTAACAATGTTAGTAGAGCAATCAGGGAGAAAGGTTACAGAGGGGTCTGAGGTATGGCCAGGAGTTCTTTGCTTACGACGTTCAACTCGTCTCTCTTGAAGGTGATACTCTATATGAAGGGCAGCAGAAAGCAGTAGAACGAGGAGATCTGGCTAGCTCGTCTTTAATCTCCTCCTTCAGTCCTCTTCTGAAAATGGCATACTGTGCTGTCTCGGGCCATCCTGCTCCGGCTGCTAATGTTTTGAAAGAGGAGATGTATGACAAAACGTCTAGCGAGCCTTGCCTGACATCCAACAGGTCTTCGCAGGCTGTAAAGGAGAGCTCGGGTCATTCGAAAGTCTGCTTGAGAAGATTCTGAAACCCCGAATAGTCCTGCAGAATGGCGTTTCCGCTAGTCACCAATGGGGTGGCCCAGGACAGAGCGTTTCCAGTCATGTTGGATATTAGGAAACCCACCCGGGCCTGATCTGTAGCAAAGGTACGGGGTCTGAATGTGAAATGAACCAGGCATGCTTCAAGAAACTCCTTCACGTTCTTGGGGGAGCCATCAAATTTCCCAGAGGACAGCGCCATGGGTGGCAATTCTGAGGGAGTCGGTTCCCTAGCCGCAATCATTTGTTTAAGCAAAGCGTTCTCAGTCTTGACCCCTTGTAGCTCCTGGGACATGGCCTGGAAAGCCTTCCACAGCTCTTGGACCTGTTCCTCAGCTGACATCGTGATACTCTTTGGCGTTGCAATCTGTGACTTGAACGGTACCCTTGGCTGAGTTCCCCCTGTACACACGCTCTCCTCACCTGAGCTTTCCGAGTCGATGGTATCTTGCAGGCCTCGACGTGCCAGGTAGTCTCTCTCCTTCTTCTGGTGTGTGGGCTTGTCACGGAGAGAAGCCACTGTGGCCGCTGGGTGAGAACAGCGGCTCAGTGACCTCCTTTCCGGAACCAAGCCAGAAAATACAGGGAAAAACCTGCAAGGGGAAAAAACCCTGCTAAGAGGTGTCAAGTCTTGTCTCAGAAGGCCAGTTGTTAACAGATGAAAGAAGGAAGCGAAGGATCTCCAACAATGAGGGTGTGGCCACAAAACGTCCAAGTCCAACGGCAGCAGTAGGCCTGAAGAGCAGGCGGAGAAGGCAGCAGCTGAAATGGCTGAGGTGGAGGTAGAAATCTTCCAAGAAAGCACTGCGGAGGAGCACGGGAGAATACCCCACGCTGACTGGACTCAAAGAGCAAGAGAAGAAGAACGGGTGAGAGAAAGAGAGAAAGAGAGAGAGAGAGAGAGAGAGAGAGAGAGAGAGACCGCCAGAGAAAAAGGCACAGGTAGAGCCACCCAGGAAAGGCGGTGGAGAAGAGTAACCACGGGGAGAAAAGAAAAACCCCTGAGTAGTTCCAAAGTGAAGTGCAGAGGAAGAGCGAAGGACCCAGAGTCGAAAGGTAAACAACAGAGGGGCTTGCAACGCAACGACCTGCCGGGAGGCAGGGATTTAAATACTCCCGGCAGCGTTGCGTCCCGCGTTTGGAGCTGCGGCTGCGAACACAGAAAAAGGACTAAAGTAACCTTCCTCTGCGTCCTCTCAAAACTCCAACGCGGAAGACATCGCCAGTCACGGCCGCGACTGCGAGCGACACTCACACACTAGTTCCCAGGGTTCCGTCATCCAGGTGGCCAAGACACGGCCATCGCTTTTGGATCCAGTTCCTGAAGTTGGACCAGTGCAGGAGGATCCCCTGGGTGAAGGGTCTTTGGGGAGTGGGACACCAGATGGTGGGAAGCGGTATCGCCTTCCTTATAACACCTTTACCCCCATCCCAACAAGTAGGATATTTAGCAACTCCAGCCCTGCCCCTTTACAACACACTTTCTGACAGACAGCCCGCTATGAGAGCACACGGACTAACACCTGTATACCTGACATGTCCCAATACAATTGTCGGGCAAGGTCAGGCAATTACTGACCATCAAACACACCTGACTTCCATTAAGCTTCCCCACACAGATAAAAGCCAGAGCACGACAGCACACTCAGAGAGAGACAAATCACCCGAGGGAACATCAGTTCCAAGATGGCAGTTTAACAAGAGGAGAAAGACGGCGAAACAGAAGGGGATCGCAAGGCGGGAAGATCCCTTGACCTTTTCGACAAGGAACCGTTGTTTCATGAGCCCTCGAGATTGGATAGCGTAAGACCAGGAAAACAGGCTGAAGAATCGTACATTGTGTGTCAGAGATACCCGGGGCCCTCCCAAGTGAATAATCAAGGTGGGGAGAATTACCAGCCGTCGTGGTACTGTCCTTGTCTCCAAAAACAAACCACTGTCAGTGAAATCAACACAATCGGTGAGTTGGGCAGACCGAGACAAGACCGATCTGTTTTGAAGCCAAGGTTGCAAGCAGCAACATTGTATGGCGAGCGCTGGAATGAACATTGTTCGAAATAGATGTGATAAAGGACGCAAGTAAAATTGAACTGCTGATGAGTGATTGAACTTTGAAACAAAGATACAATACCTTTGACAGAATGGTCCGGCATCACCTGTGTGCTCAATGGAAGGTCTTTGTAAGGTATCCAGCTGAAAAGTGAAAGCGTTGTACAGAATTGTGAATCAAAGTGCCCCTGCGACGGGTCAAGCAAAATCCCACGCACAATTGAAAGCAATCGATGTTGATACAGTAAAAAACGTTTGTGGCAAAGTTGATCAAGTTGGTCCGATCCCAGCAGAAGGAGATCAATTGAAAGCTTTGTATTAAAGTGGGTCTGAGCCCAGCAGAGGAGGACCACGGGTGAAGCGAAAATAACTTCAGAAGGTTTTTGTGTTAAAGTGGGTCAGAGCCCAGTGGAGGGGGACCGGGGCTGAAGCAAAAATCACCTGAGAATGTGTAAGTGTGAAATCCTAAGAAGAAAGGAACTTTGATGTTCATCGTATTGCACCAGGCCCTCTGAATAAGAGACTTTGAATGGCAAAGAGACTTTGGCACGGAAGGCCATGATGTTGAAGTTTTGAGCTGCACCCTCGTGCTAGAGAAGCCACAGACGGTGCTAAGCTTGATTATGCAACCTTGTCCTGTGCTGAAAACATGAGGAAAGGAAGTCAACGGCTTGAATATCCTGGCATATCATTTCTTCAACACTTTTCTTTTGCATACCATTGTTTCCCACACTATTTGTATTTAGAAGTAAGGATTGGCAATAGGTTTATTAGTATAGGAGCTTTTGACAAGACCCTACCAGGACTGCGTTATTATTATTTGATGGTTGTAGCTTGCTCCCATCTTTAGATTTAGGTTTAGATAGGCGCTTTTCAAACCCAATTTAAGTTCAATATACACCCTTGAACTGTGATCACTTGTGTCTGTCTTTCTTTTTGATACAATGCCTTCCATACACAGTCTCTTTCTCTTATTGGACAGACTGTTGCTATGGTAACCTATCTCTACCGCCACTTGTCTGCTTGGCTCTTCCGTTCCAGGCAGTGCAATAAATCTGAGCACTTTCTTGCGCAAATTTACCAATTCATCGAAGAAGAGTGAATTGTCTTAGTTCACAGCAAACAGCAGCATCATTTCTACTGAACTATAATCCTGCAGCACTTTGGGAGGTTCTGAGGTTACTTTTAGAAGATGCCGAAAGATCATAAATATTCTGCTCGACTAAATGCATAACCATGTCAATCTGGAAAAGTGAATACCCTTCATTTGAATGACAGACGTAACTTGATGGCCGTAGGCCAACTGTCTCATGCACCGAATTATAGAAATATAGACTGTTATGCTTGACCAACAAGCGGCCATTTTAAACGTAGCAGAATCGCCTTTTTGCCTGTTAACCATTGCTCATTGCTTTCTGTCTAAAACTGCTTTGCAGCTTGCAATTCTTGCGGTTTCTGCTTACTCTGCTCAACTGTTAACATTGTTGTCTGAATATGAAAAGGGCAAGGTCGCAGAACTGAGGAGTTCGTTGAAAACTCCTCATGAGTAGCCTAGAAAGGAATGCCCACGCTCCCTCTCTGTAGCCTTGAGGGAGAGCTGCAGGGCATTTAATCACTTCACAGCTTCCAGCCAGTCTCGTACGACGGTAGAATATGTTAGAATAAAACAGCTAAAGGCTTGAATTATGCTCTTCCTACGGCCCCCTTCGCAAAACCCTTTAGAGTGTGTCGGCTCCCAGGACACGAATAGTACCTCATAGATAGCAAAGCATGGAATGTGGCTCTTCCCCCGTGTGCAGCTTGCTTCCAAGAACAGAACCACCGTGTTCTGTTCAACAACTAAAAGATGCCTCCGCACTTTCCAAATTGCACGTTGTTACTAGAATAGACATCAAAAGTGTCATAATTGTCATACCCATCGGAAATGTCCATCGTCATCCCGAGTTCAAAGAAACTTAATAAAGGAGGGTGTTAAACATGACGTAGCTGATTGTATGATATGCATTTTGTATATATGTAACTGATGTACGTAATTCGCTCTCTTGCGTCCCTCGAGGTCTAGGAAACTCACGTTGTGGAGCGTGAGACCAGAATTGGGAATTGGGACTATTTTTGCTTACAATAAACCCTAGCATTGGGAATTTGAACCTCGTGTCTGGCGCATCTTTTCGTGTATGGTTATTGCCTTGTTTCCATAGCACGAGGGACCCCTAGGGGCCCCTTTCAAGATGGCGCCCGAATAGGGAACCTCCACCACTTGCCCCATCGTATACGTTGTAACGGAGTAAAGGCGGAAGAATGGCGAGGGCGCGACAGTCGAGCCGGGATCAATAGGTGTACGGGGCGCCCTGTAGAAGTGAGGAGAGATTCCTTCCGCAGATCTGCACACATCTGATCCCTGATCGAGGTACCGGGCCAGAGGGCAAAGCAGGCGAGGGTCCCGAGACGAGGCAGAAGCCAGAGAAGCGCAGACACGACATTGGGAGAGGTTGCGTTAGGACAGGCAACTTGTTTTATCAGGTGAGTCATTCCCCGATTCAAATAAAAACCTGATTTTTGGTAGAGTGTTGATTTTGCAAATTCAAACGTCCAGGTAAAGGTTAGCTAACCAAAGGGGAAAGTTAAAGAAACATGCCTGGAGTACTGTCCACTTTAGCAGGGCTTTTCAGCTGAGGTAGACAGTCCTTGGAATATGGCCAAAGTGCACCACCTCGGGGAATGCCAGTTTATGACATGTATGCAAAATATGGTGTGGGTGCGATAATATTTTGTGAAATTTGGCATAGGCAAACTAGAAAGCAACCCGACCATCAGTGGCCGATTAATGGTAGCTTTGAGATTGCGAGGATAGATAACCTAGAAAGGGTGCTGATTAGGAAAATAACGCGACCCGCAGCTTTTGAGACTGTCAAAGATTGGAGAAGGGAAGCAATGCTCCGACTTAGGAGTAGAGAGAAGCATGCACGTAGGCACAAAACGAAGCTTGAGGTAGCAGAAGAAAAGGAGGAGGAGGAGTGGACGGCAAGTCTAAGATGGGAAGGGAGACGTGACCAAATGAATATAGAAGGAATATACCCACAGCGGGAACTACACATAACAGACGAATTAATGGAACATTTGTTAACTAACACGGGTCGAGGCCCAAAACCAGAATCAAAACCAAACACGCCAGTAGTGACTGCGCAGGCCCAACCAGTAGCTCTCGTACCCCCTCCCGTAGCCCAAGCACTTCCCCTCACGCAAGCGTTAACCCAAGCCCCACCCACAGCTCGAGCCCTCCCACAAGCACAGACCGCGGCAACATAATTTCCCAGCACCCAGGAAGGCCCTTCACAGATGCCACCTGTGTCACTTGTCCCATCCGCACCTCCCGCTCTAGAGACAGATTCAGCACCATCCGCCCCTCCCGAAGTCGAAATTGAGACCGGGGAGGCGAGAGGCGGGGCTGAAGGAACAGGATTTGGACGGGTAACTCAAAGCGCGATCAGCAAAGAAAGAAAGATTGAATTACGGCAAGAGGCAGAAATGTACATAGAAGGAAACGATGGGACGGCAGCATTGGCCTCATTGTATGGGTACCGAAGAAGAAGCGACGAGAGACAGGTAGTGTTGGAATGCATGGGGGAAATTTTGGTGGGAGAATGGAAAAAGATACTTGGGAATTTACCGCCACAGCGATTGTTAGATTTTAATAAGTTAGCACGTAGTGAGCAAAAAGATGAGGATGTAAGAAAACATGTGCACAAACTCATTGAAGTGAAAAATGAAATGGAAGACAGATATGCTGAGATGTTCGCTACACCTGAATATAGTAGTTAGTGTATTAAGACAGGTAGGAAGGAGGCATCGAGGTTGTATATGCAAAAATCGTGGCCGAGAGTTTTTTCAGGTGGGACAAAGCATTTGCCGGTACCGGGACAAATAGGTGATAAACAAAGATTGCAGGTATGGGTGGGGGAAACAATGCGATGGATGTCGAACAAAAGAACGTCAGTGAAGGAAGTAAGTGAGATATGTAATGGGTACCCATTGGAGATGAGAAAAGAAGCAATGCTAACGATAGTAGGAGTGTTACTGCAGCAGGTCATTGGATACAATAGAGGTAGAGGAAATGCACAAGGCAGGGGAAATTTGAATAATATGCATGGGGTGTCATTGGGAGTAAATCAATGTGCTTACTGTAAGGAGCAAGGACACTGGCAAGCGCAATGCCCGCACCTACAGAATAGAGGTGGGTTTGGTCAGAGAAGGCCTCATAGAGGACATCAGGGGTCAAACGGCCCAAGCAGAAATAGCATGCAGCAGCAGGGATATACCAATGGAGGTACTCAAAACCAATCCTATGGTTAAAACCAAGCGCAACAGAACCAGGCATTGAACCAAAGTGTTTCGAACCAAAGTCAGGGCAGGCAGGGCCAACAGAGAAATGATCAGAGTGGAGGACACCGAGGGGGAAATGGGGATATTTTTGATACACAGCCAAACACGTATTATAGCAGCAGCGGTGACTACACATCGGACGATGTGTTATTTTCGCGATAGGTCAGCCCACGGCAGGGGTCGGAACCAGTGTCTATTCCCGTGAATCAGAGAGGACCCTTTGTAGAAATGAGAGTCAGGAATAAGGAGCACCATTTCCTTGTAGATACAGGGGCACAGAAGTGCTTGATAGACCACCACTTGGTTCCGGAGATCCCACTGTCGGGGCAAAAGAATGTTTCTGTAGGGTTCGCAGGTACACCAGTAATTAACCCCATGTCCGAAGCTGTCCCAATTACAATAGGACCATTTACGGAACAGTGTCCATTTCTTTTGACAGAAACAGATTCAGCACCATCCGCCCCTCCCGAAGTCGAAATTGAGACCGGGGAGGCGAGAGGCGGGGCTGAAGGAACAGGATTTGGACGGGTAACTCAAAGCGCGATCAGCAAAGAAAGAAAGATTGAATTACGGCAAGAGGCAGAAATGTACATAGAAGGAAACGATGGGACGGCAGCATTGGCCTCATTGTATGGGTACCGAAGAAGCGACGAGAGACAGGTAGTGTTGGAATGCATGGGGGAAATTTTGGTGGGAGAATGGAAAAAGATACTTGGGAATTTACCGCCACAGCGATTGTTAGATTTTAATAAGTTAGCACGTAGTGAGCAAAAAGATGAGGATGTAAGAAAACATGTGCACAAACTCATTGAAGTGAAAAATGAAATGGAAGACAAATATGCTGAGATGTTCGCTACACCTGAATATAGTAGTTAGTGTATTAAGACAGGTAGGAAGGAGGCATCGAGGTTGTATATGCAAAAATCGTGGCCGAGAGTTTTTTCAGGTGGGACAAAGCATTTGCCGGTACCGGGACAAATAGGTGATAAACAAAGATTGCAGGTATGGGTGGGGGAAACAATGCGATGGATGTCGAACAAAAGAACGTCAGTGAAGGAAGTAAGTGAGATATGTAATGGGTACCCATTGGAGATGAGAAAAGAAGCAATGCTAACGATAGTAGGAGTGTTACTGCAGCAGGTCATTGGATACAATAGAGGTAGAGGAAATGCACAAGGCAGGGGAAATTTGAATAATATGCATGGGGTGTCATTGGGAGTAAATCAATGTGCTTACTGTAAGGAGCAAGGACACTGGCAAGCGCAATGCCCGCACCTACAGAATAGAGGTGGGTTTGGTCAGAGAAGGCCTCATAGAGGACATCAGGGGTCAAACGGCCCAAGCAGAAATAGCATGCAGCAGCAGCAGGGATATACCAATGGAGGTACTCAAAACCAATCCTATGGTTAAAACCAAGCGCAACAGAACCAGGCATTGAACCAAAGTGTTTCGAACCAAAGTCAGGGCAGGCAGGGCCAACAGAGAAATGATCAGAGTGGAGGACACCGAGGGGGAAATGGGGATATTTTTGATACACAGCCAAACACGTATTATAGCAGCAGCGGTGACTACACATCGGACGATGTGTTATTTTCGCGATAGGTCAGCCCACGGCAGGGGTCGGAACCAGTGTCTATTCCCGTGAATCAGAGAGGACCCTTTGTAGAAATGAGAGTCAGGAATAAGGAGCACCGTTTCCTTGTAGATACAGGGGCACAGAAGTGCTTGATAGACCACCACTTGGTTCCGGAGATCCCACTGTCGGGGCAAAAGAATGTTTCTGTAGGGTTCGCAGGTACACCAGTAATTAACCCCATGTCCGAAGCTGTCCCAATTACAATAGGACCATTTACGGAACAGTGTCCATTTCTTTTGACAGAAAATTGTGGTGAGAACTTGCTAGGATTAAATTTGTTGAGAAAATTGAGGGCAGTCATACATTGTACGGCAGATGGGGTGTTCCTCACGATGTGGCCTCACGATGCACCGGTGACGGAATTTATGTCAAAAGCGTTACCAGAAGAGCTAAGTAGAGTACCAACCTGTCTGTGGGCAATGCATGATAACGATGTAGGATGCTTGAAAATAGAGCCAGCAAAAATAACTTTGAAAGAAGGTGTCACACTACCACGAATTCCCAGTATAAAATTTCTGTTCAAGGTGAGAAGGGATTAAAAAGTATTGTTACTGACCTGGTGAGATTGGGGGTGGTTGAAGAAATTGCAGGTAGCACGTGTAACAGCCCGATTCTTCCAGTTTACAAGAAAGGAGGCAATGAAGTACCCTATCGCTTCATAATTGATCTGCGTGCATTAAACAAAGTGGTAGACCCACAATTCCCTTTGGTCCCAGATGTCACAACGATACTGACAATGACACCGGCCACTGCAGAATACTTTAGTGTAATTGATCTGAAGAACGCGTTCTTTAGCATTCCAGTGGATAAAAGCAGTAGATATCTGTTCGCGTTCACTCTAGGAGGTCGATCATTCACATTCACATGCATTCCACAAGGGTACACAGAAAGCCCGAGCATTTACAGCAGAGCGCTAAAAGAGCAGCTAGACATGCTAGAATTACCCGAAGATTGCGTACTCTTGCAGTACATAGATGACTTATTACTAGCTGCTGACACAAAAGAGATCTGCAAAGAAAGTACTATATTACTATTGACACACTTAGCGACCCATGGTCACAAGGCAAGTTTGAATAAATTCCAGTATAATCAGAAGGAGGTGTCTTATTTGGGTTACCTACTTTCGAAAGAAGGGAGAAGATTAACACCAGAACGCATAGAAAGTATTTCTAGTATGCCTATTCCAAAAACTCAAAAAGGAGTGAGAGCTGTAATAGGCATGGGCCCTCATTACGACCCTGGCGGAGATCGTGGTGCAATATGCACCATGGAGCACGGCGGAAAGCTGTGGATACCGCCATGGGGGTTGGCGGATTTACAGCCCCATTCCGACCTTGGCGGGGCGGTAAATCCCCATTCCCCATTTTACCCTTCCCCATTCCCATTTTTGCCCCATAGGGTATAATGGGAGTGGGGAAGGCGTTAATTACGCCACCGTAAAATACGGTGGCGTAATTAACAACAAGGTCCCGTAGCGCCATGGATTTCTCCGCCCGGAAAAACCAGGCGGAAAACGGCTCCATGGCGCTACGGGAACTCGTAGTAGGGCGGACGGGTCCGCCGCGAATACCACTGGCGTAAACCCACTCCGCCAGGGTCGTAATGAGGGCCATGGTCTCTTATTGTCGGCAGTGGATCAGTAAAGCCGATGATAAAGTTAACTAAAAAGGATGCAGTGATGCCTTTACAGTGGGATGAGGAATGTCAGAAAGCGTTTGAGCAATTGAAAGCTGCATTGTGTGCTGCGCCAGTTTTAGGCACCCCTAACTATAAAAAGATCTTTAGACTATTTGTGAGTGAGAGTGAAGGATGTGCATTGGCGGTTTTGACACAGGAACAAGGTGGAAGAAATAGGCCGTGCGGCTATTATTCTTCCGTGCTGGACCCTGTAGCGCGCGCACTACCACGATGTTTGCGATCTGTCGCGGCGGCTGCTGCGTCAGTGAAACAAACAGAAGGAATGGTATTGGGGCACACTTTAATTCTGATGATGCCACGTGGTATAGACGTTCTATTAAATAGGACACAGACGCAACACCTCACCTCAGCTAGACTGACAACATATGAGCTCATCTTGTTTGCACCCCACATCCAAATCATGAGGTGTAGCGCATTGAATCCTGCAGAATTAATGCCACTGCCCATAGCAGAAATTGGTGACAACGAATCACCACCCCATGATTGTTTAATGGTCACTGAAGATGAAACAAAGGGAAGAATTGACTTGAGCGACATCCCACAGAAAGAGCCAGATGGGGAGTTATTTTGTGACGGCTCTTGTTTTAAATTACCTGATGGCACATCAACGGCCGCATATGCAATTACTACCCTAGAGAGTGTTGTAGAAAGCAGAAGAATCCCCTACAATTCGGCACAAGCCGCAGAAATAATAGCACTGACCCGAGCCTGTGAACTCTCTGAGAATTTGAACGTGAATATTTATACTGACAGCCAGTACGCTTTTGGCGTGGTTCATAACTTTGGCCAACTTTGGGCGGGGAGGGGTTTCTTGACATCACATGGGGCCAGGATTCAGCATGGCCCTTTGATTGTGTGATTGTTGTCTGCACTCACGTTTCCAAAGCGCCTAGCTATAGTGAAGTGCGAGGTGCATAAAAAGGTAACATGTAAAGTGGGAGAGGGAAACGCATTTGCAGACAGGATTGCGAAGCAAACAGCCACAGATTTGGGAAATAAAATGATGACAGTACAGACTGAGGAAGTACCTTGTATGATAGAGAATGGAGTTGCCACAGTCAAAGAAATGCAGGCTGAGGCCACGACCGAAGAGATTCAGGGGTGGGCTGAGGGCTCTGCTGAGTTAGATTTGGAGGGATGTTGGGTGGACAAAGAGACCAAGAACTGGATGTTGCCAAATTGTTACGTAACCGCAATGGTTACAATGGCGCATAGCCCTACCCACATTTGCGCGAAGAAGATGATATAGCATTTATCCACAGTATGGAAAAATGAGCACATAAAAAAGAATGCAGAAAGGCTAGTACAGAATTGTATTACGTGCCTGCAACACAATGTAGGGAAGGGAACCGTGACTCCAGTAGGTAGTTTTGGCCCACCCGCTATGCCATTTGAGGTGATCCATTTTGATTTCATAGAAATGGAAAGGTGCCAGAACTACAAATATGTGTTAGTGGTGATTTGTGCATTCAGCAAGTGGGTGGAGGCATATCCTTTAAAAGACTGTACTGCCATGTCAACGGCAAAAGTAATGTTGAAGGAATATTTCTCCCGGTTTGGGTTGCCCCGTGTCCTGTGGTCAGACAACGGCCCACACTTTGTGGACGCAGTAGTGCTACAGATCTGTGCAGGTCTGCAGATAGAGAAGAGATTCCACAGTTCCAGACATCCCAGTTCTGCCGGGCTTGTGGAGAGACATAACGGAATCTTAAAGTCAAAGATAGCTAAAATCTGCGCTCGGAGCAAGTTGAGTTTTGTGGATGCATTACCCCTAGCGCTATTGTGCATGCGCACGTCTGTGCAGGCTAAGACTGGGCTCTCCCCCTATGAGAATATAATGGGGAGACCGGCAAATGTGTGGTGCGCACCGCAGCCCAAAAGATTATGTGAGGTCGAGCATCCTATGTTAAGCACGTACTGTGACCTCTCAATGCAGAATTTGCGTTTGATTCATCAGCAGGTGCAGGAGGCGTTACCAGTGCGATATACCGGACCGGGGCACTCGCTAGAGCCTGGAAGTTGGGTCTTAATAAAGAACTTTGAGCGGAAGACAGCATTAGCACCCAGGTGGCGCGGCCCCTACCAAGTACTTTTGGCAACGCAAACGGCCATCCGAGTAGACGGACGGAAGGCATGGATCCACGCGACACATGCCAAAAGATTCCCAGGACTGCTGACAACTTCCGACGACCAGAGAAAGAAAACAGTCTTGGAAACGAAAGAAACCGTTGCCAGTCCATTGCCACAGCATCAGCCTGAGCGAGAAGTGAAAGTTGAAACAAAGCCCAAGAGAGAAGTGAAACTCGGAACAGAGCCTGAGGAGGCTGCCAATAAGGGGAGAGGGCGAAAAGTGCCCCAACGTTGCCCAGCAGAAACAACATCACTGCCGAGAGACACAAACCCTGCATTGCAAACACGAGCAGAAACAACGCGTGTACCCCTTTGCCGCCCACCAGTTTCTACAAATGCACCAAAGCCAAAGAAAGAAACTACATCATTGCCACGGCGCTCATCGCTACCCATCATTGTGCCACAGGCTGACACTGAGCCTGATACTGGAAGTGCAACGGCACTATTCACGGATCATACAATACCAGGAGTGAACCGGTATAATTTGCGGCCTCGACAGGCAAAGTGATCCACAGATCTTTGGTGCTTTTCTTTTGCCTTTGGTTCCACTCACGGACGGAGTAGGAGCCAGGGGCATAGAGGAGAGAAGTGTGAGAGTTGTGCAAGTCGGACAATTCAAGTCTCACGGCTCCTCGGTGCGCTTATAAAAGTACATGTGTCAGGAGCCAGAGCAAGACAAGCTGGACGCACATAAGTACTAAGGCTGATAGAGTACATGTGTCCTAAGCCAGAGCAGGACAAGCCGGATGCACATAGTACTCTATCAATAAAGAACTGCTCAGAAATCGTCTGAGCAGTGGGAGAAAGACAACTAATCTTGCTCGGAGTGGTTAAGTGATCTAGGCTGTGAAAGGGCTGGCAGAATTGAACTGTGACATTTTTCGTTGAACTTTTCTTCTGGCATCAAGAACGAGAGACATTTGCGACAAACTTTGCCAGCAAGAAGAAGGACGATGAAGAACAAATCAAGACCAGTTTCAGCCTCCTCCTGCACCCCTGCTGAAAAGATGATAGATTTAGAGACTGTAAATTTAGGGAAAAAGCATGGTAAAAGGAATAAGGTACTGATTTGGACATTGGTCCTGTGTTTCTTAAGTATGGTGTACCAACAATAAGAGCTATTACACTATGGTTCCTGGAGTACATGCACCCATTAGAAACACTTTTGCCAAAAGCAGCTACTGAAAGCCCGGTTCATGTAATCACTGGTACTTTGCCCCCAATGGAAGAAAGACATAGAGAAGGATACGGCAACAATACATTGTTGCTCATCATGAACATGACCCATGCGGTTTTAAAGAAAAAAGATTGTTGGGCTTGTGCCCATTTACCACAGCACGGTGGGAAAGGGATAGCCTGGTATGTACAACCGTTACCATTGGTTTATTCATGTGAAGTATCATTGAGTGCAATGTTCTTTGGGAAATGGAACAAGAGTAATACGGGTCAGCTAGATGAGACCAATATGAATGAATTTGAGGAAGTGATCATGAGACCTGTGGGTTGTTCCATATTCCATAAAGCTTGCGTGTTTTCACCAGATCCCATAAGGAAGAATACACGAAAGACAACAAGACTAGATAGATTACATAGGCAAAATAGACCAACCCCGCCAGCAGAAGAAACATCAGTAATGACATTTCGGATGAGGGATGAATGGAATAAAGATGCTGTGCCCCCTGCCTATACAGTGGATCACAGCCCCGAAACTGCTCCCTATGTTTACAGAAAAAGGGTTCCTATAAAGTAGGAACGTTTAGTAACGGCCTGAACACAGTGGTTTTGAAGCACGAAATAGCACCCGAGTACGTAGGGGACCCTGTTTACTTTATATGTGGGAAAAAAGCATATCCATGGTTACCTAGGAACTGGGGAGGTACATGCTACCTAGGTCTACTATTTCCAGGAGTGTTCCTCTTGGAGACAGCAGAAGTAGCTAGACGAACAAAAGGTAGAACTCAAAGGAGTAGCGTGGACGGAATGATAGCAATAGATATAGCCAAATCATTTATACCATTCTTGTCCCAAATAGAAAATTCTTACAATATAAGAAAACTGTCTAGGATATTAAAAAATACAATAGATTCAACAACGGATATCTTATTGAATATGACGTTAGAAGAAAAAGGAATAAGACTAATGGCACTCCAAAACAGGATGGCTCTCGATATAATATTAGTTGATCGTGGGGGAGTTTGCAAACTCGTAAAAACTGCATGCTGTGTGTATATAGATGATTACTCCCCTACGATATTTAAAGCAATCCGGAAATTACATGTCCTAAGTTCCACGCTCTCTACTGAAGAAGGGGGTTGGGGGATAGGATCCTGGTTTTGGGGATTATTGCGGTCTTGGGGATGGAAGTTAATTTCGATACTAATGATGGTACTTGGTATATTCATAACATGATGCTGTTGCATACAATGCTTACCAATAGTTTGCACTGAAATAACTGATGGATGTACTAAGGGATGTGTTCACATGGTGTCGAGAGGAAAACAAACGCATGGCCAAAATAACAGAGACACTGATGAAACAAAAACAGTAAAACAATTCATGGCTATAGACATTAATGATGAAGATGATGCTGATAATAGCATGAAAGGTTCAGACATAGATATCCCAGACTTATCCTTATCGGAGGTGGATAAAATGAATGAATAAGACGTTTGGCATACGGCCAAAAGGAGGGTTTGTCAATCTGGAAAAGTGAATACCCTTCATTTGAATTACAGACGTAACTTGATGGCCGTAGGCCAACCGTCTTATGCACCGGATTATAGAAATATAGGTGTCGATTCATGGAATTAATGTGTGCCGAAAATTCCTGCGCAGAGGTGCCAAAACATGCGAATCGCAGTAAAAGTGCGAAAATCGCAGTGCAAGTGCGAAAATCGAGGGAAACCAGCGCACATCGATTCATGGAAGTCCGTGCGCAAGAAAAACATTGTATGTGCGCTGAAAAAGTGCGCTGCGCACGCCGGCGCACAGATCATCCAACAGCGTGCGCCACGGCCACTGCGAAATCGCACATAGCGCGGCGCACATCACAAAAGTAGGAGGAACACGGGGCGTAACACTCGGAATGGAGAACAACGCGTGAAAATATGGGCGTCACGGGGGAAGTACAGGAGGCAAGTGCGCGGAACGCCCACACGCTCGCCTACAACCCGTATTCATGGAATCGAATAGGGCAAACCAGCGCACAGTGAAAGACGCGCACAGGGCCAAACAAGTACGCCACAAGAAAGCAGGCGGTAGCGTCCCTGCGCCTGAAATAAATGTGCGCCAAAATGTGCGCTAACAAAAAGCACCCATATACAGCCATGATGAATGGTCCATACAGTGGCCCTCTAGGACAAATGAGGTGCAAAGGGGTACTGACAAACACGGACACCCGCTGTGTGAAAAATAGCATGTGCGTGTGTTTCTGAGTGCGCGGGAAGTTCCACACGCGATTGGCCTGGGTACGTGTGTTTCGGGGTGCGCGGGATGTTCCACACGCGATTGGCCTGGGTACGTGTACTTCGGGATGCGCGGGAAGTTCCACACTTGATTGGCCTGGGTACGTGTACTTCGGGTGCGCGGGAAGTTCCACACGCGATTGGCCTGGGTACGTGTGTTTCGGGATGCACGGGAAGTTCCACACGTGATTGGCCTGGGTACGTGTACTTCTGGGTGCTCGGGAAGTCCCACACGCGATTTCAGCAGGGTACGTGTATTCCGAGGTGCGCGGGAAGATTCACACACGATTTCAGCAGGGTACGTGTATTTCGGTGGTGCCGGGGAGTGCTACACGTGATTTGGCAGTGTGGGTCCTCCCAGGTGTTCCCTCTACACCCTCCACGGCCCCTGCAGGCAGCCCACACCACAGGGGACTACCCTGCACCCCTGCTCATGTCCCACAGGCAACCCATCCACCATGGCCATGCCCCCCAGCCAACCCACATGTCACCTTGCACTACTGATCACCAACACATGTCTCCCTGCACCCCCACCCCCCAGCATCTAGGGGCACTCTCCACCAGGCCCCCACTCATGTCCCCCTGCACCCCCAACCCCCAGCAGTGCAGGGCACCCTCCACTAGGCCCCCACACATGTCCCCCTGCACCCCCACCCCCCAGCATCCAGGGGCACCCTCCACCAGGCCCCCACTCATGTCCCCCTGCACCCCCACCCACCAGCATCCAGGGGCACCCTCCACCAGGCCCCCACTCATGTCTCCCAGCACCCCCACCCGCCAGCATCCAGGGGCACCCTCCACCAGGCCCCCACTCATGTCCAACTCATGTCTGCCAGCACCCCCACCACCCAGCATCCAGGGGCACCCTCCACCAGGCCCCCACTCATGTCTCCCATCACCCCCACCCTCCAGCATCTAGGGGCACCCTCCACCAGGCCCCCACACATGTCTCCCATCACCCCCACCCCCCAGCAGTGCAGGGCACCCTCCACCAGGCCCCCACTCATGTCCAACTCATGTCTCCCAGCACCCCCACCCCCCAGCATCCTGGGGCACCCGCCACCAGGCCCCCACTCATGTCTCCCATCACCCGCACCCCTCAGCATCTAGGGGCACCCTCCACCAGGCCCCCACTCATGTCCAACTCATGTCTCCCATCACCCCCACCCCCCAGCATCTAGGGGCACCCTCCACCAGGCCCCCACTCATGTCTCCCATCACCCCCACCCCCCAGCAGTGCAGGGCACCCTCCACAAGGCCCCCACACATGTCCCTCTGCACCCCCACCCCCCAGCATCCAGGGGCACCCTCCACCAGGCTCCCACTCATGTCTCCCATCACCCCCACCCCCCAGCATCTAGGGGCACCCTCCACCAGGCCCCCACTCATGTCTCCCATCGCCCCCACCCCCCAGCAGTGCAGGGCACCCTCCACCAGGCCCCCACACGTGTCCCCCTGCAACCCCACCCTCCAGCAGTGCAGGGCACCCTCCACCAGGCCCCCACACATGTCCCTCTGCACCCCCACCCCCCAGCATCCAGGGGCACCCTCCACCAGGTCCCCACTCATGTCCCCCTGCACCCCCACCCCCCAGCATACAGGGGCACCCTCCACCAGGCCCCCACTCATGTCCCCCTGCACCCCCACCCCCCAGCAGTGCAGGGCACCCTCCACCAGGTTCCCACACATGTCCCCCTGCACCCCCACCCCCAGCAGTGCAGGGCACCCTCCACCAGGCCCCCACTCATGTCCAACTCATGTGTCCCATCACCCCCACCCACCAGCATCCAGGGGCACCCTCCACCAGGCCCCCACTCATGTCTCCCATCACCCCCACCCCACAGCAGTGCAGAGCACCCTCCACCAGGCCCCCTACACATGTCTCCCTGCACCCCCACCCACCAGCATCCAGGGCACCCTCCACCAGGCCCCCACTCATGTCTCCCATCACCCCCACCCCCCAGCAGTGCAGGGCACCCTCCACCAGGCCCCCACTCATGTCCAACTCATGTGTCCCATCACCCCCACCCACCAGCATCCAGGGGCACCCTCCACCAGGCCCCCACTCATGTCTCCCATCACCCCCACCCCACAGCAGTGCAGAGCACCCTCCACCAGGCCCCCTACACATGGCTCCCAGCACCCCCACCCCCCAGCATCTAGGGGCACTCTCCACCAGGCCCCCACTCATGTCCCCCTGCACCCCCACCCCCCAGCAGTGCAGGGCACCCTCCACCAGGCCCCCACACATGTCCCCCTGCACCCCCACCCCCCAGCATCCAGGGGCACCCTCCACCAGGCCCCCACTCATGTCCCCCTGCACCCCCACCCACCAGCATCCAGGGGCACCCTCAACCAGGCCCCCACTCATGTCTCCCAGCACCCCCACCCACCAGCATCCAGGGGCACCCTCCACCAGGCCCCCACTCATGTCCAACTCATGTCTCCCAGCACCCCCACCACCCAGCATCCAGGGGCACCCTCCACCAGGCCCCCACTCATGTCTCCCATCACCCCCACCCCCGGCATCTAGGGGCACCCTCCACCAGGCCCCCACACATGTCTCCCATCACCCCCACCCCCCAGCAGTGCAGGGCACCCTCCACCAGGCCCCCACTCATGTCCAACTCATGTCTCTCAGCACCCCCACCCCCCAGCATCCTGGGGCACCCGCCACCAGGCCCCCACTCATGTCTCCCATCACCCCCACCCCCCAGCATCTAGGGGCACCCTCCACCAGGCCCCCACTCATGTCCAACTCATGTCTCCCATCACCCCCACCCCCAGCATCTAGGGGCACCCTCCACCAGGCTCCCACTCATGTCTCCCATCACCCCCACCCCCCAGCAGTGCAGGGCACCCTCCACAAGGCCCCCACACATGTCCCCCTGCACCCCCACCCCCGAGCATCCAGGGGCACCCTCCACCAGGCCCCCACTCATGTCCTCCTGCACCCCCACCCACCAGCATCCAGGGGCACCCTCCACCCGGCCCCCACTCATGTCTCCTAGCACCCCCACCCACCAGCATCCAGGGGTACCCTCCACCAGGCCCCCACTCATGTCTCCCATCACCCCCACCCCCCAGCATCTAGGGGCACCCTCCACCAGGCCCCCAATCATGTCTCCCATCACCCCCACCCCCCAGCAGTGCAGGGCACCCTCCACCAGGCCCCCACACGTGTCCCCCTGCACCCCCACCCTCCAGCAGTGCAGGGCACCCTCCACCAGGCCCCCACACATGTCCCTCTGCACCCCCACCCCCCAGCATCCAGGGGCACCCTCCACCAGGTACCCACTCATGTCCCCCTGCACCCCCACCCCCCAGCATCCAGGGGCACCCTCCACCAGGCCCCCACTCATGTCCCCCTGCACCCCCACCCCCCAGCAGTGCAGGGCACCCTCCACCAGGTTCCCACACATGTCCCCCTGCACCCCCACCCCCCAGCAGTGCAGGGCACCCTCCACCAGGCCCCCACTCATGTCCAACTCATGTGTCCCATCACCCCCACCCACCAGCATCCAGTGGCACCCTCCACCAGGCCCCCACTCATGTCTCCCATCACCCCCACCCCACAGCAGTGCAGAGCACCCTCCACCAGGCCCCCTACACATGTCTCCCTGCACCCCCACCCACCAGCATCCAGGGGCACCCTCCACCAGGCCCCACTCATGTCTCCCATCACCCCCACCCCCCATCAGTGCAGGGCACCCTCCACCAGGCCCCCACTCATGTCCCCCTGGACCCCCACCCACCAGCATCCAGGGGCACCCTCCACCAGGCCCCCACTCATGTCTCCCATCACCCCCACCCCCCAGCCGTGCGATTTGCCTGGGTACGTGTATTCCTGGGGTGCGCGGGTAGTCTCCCACGCGATACCAGCACGCTACGTGTATTACGGGGTTGGCGAGAAATTCCACACGCGATTGCGCTGGGTATGTGTATTTCGGGGTGCGTGTGAAGTTTCACACGTGATTTTGCAGGGTACATGTATTTCGGTGTGCGCGTGAACTTCCACACACGACTGGGCCTGTGAGGGTGGGGTACGTGTATTCCAGGGGTGGGCGGGAATATTTGCTCGCGACTGGGCCTGGGAGAGCGTGTTACGTGTATTCCTGGGGTGGGCGGGAAGATTCACACGGTCGCCTACAACGCGCTGAAAAGTAAATGGTCCAATCCTGAAACACGTACGCCAGCATGAAGCAGGCGTACGTCGACCCGCGCAGCATAAAAGTAAACGCAAGCAACAAACAAGCTCAGACGCCAGGATGAATATACCGTTCTTAGCAGCAGTGGCCGTGGGTTACCAAAGGAGGAGGAGGAGGATAGTGAGGGCCCGAATTTTCACTCCCAGAACCAGCCTTTTTGGGATGCCTCATGACCAGGTGTATGGGAGGTACAGGTTTCCACCACACATAATACTGGACCTAGTCAGTGAGTGGGAGGATGACCTCACATCACCCACCCTGTGCTCCCAAGCACTCAGCCCCCTGGAGAAGGTCCTTAATGTACTGCACTTCTTGGCCACTGGATCATTTCAGCGGACAAGTGCCATAGTGGGTGGGGTGTCACAGGCCACGCAGTCACGCTGCCTACACCAGGTCTTGAACATCATCACTGCACGCCCATCAGTCCGCAGGCACATATACCTGCCCAGGACACCTGCAGAAAGGCAGGCTGCCGCCCTGGATTTCTACGGTGTGGCACAATTCCCAAAAGTGCTAGGTGCCATTGACTGCACCCATGTGGCACTACGTCCCCCCAGGGCATCTGAGCACATCTATAGGAACCGCAAACTCTGGCATTCCATCAACGTGCAGGTAGTATGTAATGCCAAGGGAATCATCACCTCAGTATATGCCAACTATCCAGGGTCCACCCACGACAGCTTCATTTACCAGATGTCTACCCTAAGCCGGGACCTAGAAGCTGGGCGGCATGGCGATACATGGCTGCTTGGTGAGTATGAATGCCACTGCACATGCATGCATGTCAGATGCAGAGTTATGTCACTACCCCACTAATGATACCCATCACCTCCTCACCAGGGGACAGTGCCTACCCTCTGAGGACCCACATGATGACGCCAATTCGGAACCCCATCACGCCTCCCGAGGTAAGATACAACACAGCCCATATTGCAACCCGGGGCATAGTGGAGCGCACATTCGTAGTGCTCAAGTCACACTTTCGCTCCCTTGACCGTTCTGGCGGGCAGCTGTTATATGCGCCCCCACACTGCATGAAAATGATAGTTTACAAATGTTCTCAGATTGGTAAACCATTGCATAACCTCATCTTTACAACAGTTTACACAGCTATTGTAAATCGTTTGCAAACATAATGTCTACTTGAAGTTTACAAAACATTTGAATGAGTGTACACATTGTTTGCAAACATTTTACAACAATGTAAACTATGTGCAAAACCTTGTGTTTACAATTGTTTACTTGGTTGTAAACCATACCAAACCCATGGTTTGAAAGATTTACAAAAGTTTTGCAAACCAATAACAAAACATGTACAGCAGTTTACAACGATGTTGCATACCTTTTTTTTTAAATGGTACACGAAAATGTGTAAACCCTTTCGAACCATAATTTTGGTTAGGTTTACAAAAAAGCAAACATTGTAAATGCAAGGTATTGCATGTGGTTTACATTTTTGTAAAACATTGGCAAACAAGGTGTACACTCATTTAAATATTGTATAAACCTAAGTAAACATTACGTTTGTGAAATGTTTAAAGGAGCTTTGTAGACAGGAAGGGTGATAAACCAAGTAATCACCTGTGCTGGGCCTGTGTTGAGAGAATAATATTTCACTGGTGATGCCTGCTGCATGTGCCTAGGTGGAGGGCCATACCCCAAAAGACCCCAAAATGTTAAACTTGGTTATGGAAAAGACTTTCGAGGGAACTTCGCGCATGAGGTAATCTTGATTGGTAGTAACGGTGATGTATTGGCCAGTTCATGCTGGAGTATTCAACATATTCAAACATTCTGCACAAGGACTAGGGTAGCCTGTATGTTCAACACTGTTTCACCCATGCCCCTGGACTCGCGCATGGTTTGAGGGGTCTCAGTTAAGAGGCATTTCACACCCAGTGCACGTTATAATTTCTGAATGTAAAAGAGGGAAAATTATGACAACTTTATTTTGATTTCTTTTGGGGCAAAGGCTTCTTGTTTGACTGTGGATCATACATGGCGTGTGGGCATTACAGTGCTGGTAGGTTGGGGGCTTGTAGGATGAATTTGGCAACAGAGGGGAATGTGGGGTGCAAGTGTTTGGGAAATGAGTAGAACATTTAAGGAACAGGAGTTAAAAAAGGTAGTCATGTATACTCTGGTTGGGAGTTCTATGTGAATTTGGCTTAAAGAAGAGCACGTTGGCCAAGGTCAAATGAATCACTGTATACTGCAAGGACATGCATAGGGTGGCTAGGTGTAAGGAAGGTCCGGAAAAAAGTGAGGCAACAGAGTAAATGTGTGAGACAGGATTTCAGTGTAATTCCATGTTTGTGTTCTATGTATTTACCCTACTCCCCCCCTGCCTATCCATTTACCGCTCCTAACACTCTTTCTGGTTACACTAACTTCTCCATACACATCCACAACCTCAACCTAACCCTCTTCCCCCAATTGGTTGCATGGAGGTGGCCAGTATATTCAAAATAGACATCTCTTGTCAACCAAGGTGGGAGGGTTGTGTGCATGCAGCTTTTGTAGTTGGGTTTAGAGTGCTGATACTCAGGTCTGACACAACCATTCTGACCTCCAAGCCAAACTGTCTTTCCTTGGTATAAAAGATAAATCCCTTGATTGGATATCCTCCTACCTTGCCCATAGGCACTTTCATGTGTCCTGGAATAACCTTTCCTCCACACCCACCACTTTCACTGTTGAGGTTACCCAAGGGTCACTCCTAGGTCCTATTCTCTTCACTCTCTAAACCTCTGTTCTTTGTGCTCTCAACTCCTTCTACGGCTTCAAATATCAGCTTTTCGCTGATGACACCCAGATATTCTTAGCTTTTCTCTCCCTATCTGACAAACTAAGAGACAGCATCTCTCACCGCCATACAATATTGGAAGCATCTTACTCGCTCATACTCAACTCCACAAAAACCAAAGTTATCTACTTAACTACTCAACACACAATCCCCCACTCTCCCCCTCCCTTATTTCACACCCCTGACTACCATCCTTACTCTCCTTCTGCTCACAACCTTGGTGTTGTATTTGACCCACTTCACAATGTTTTTCTCTTTATCTTGAAATCTGCTACGGCTGCCAGACTAGACCTTGTATCAGCAAAATACACCATCTCCATTCTTTCCACACTGCCAAACACATAATAACCACCCTAATCCTCTCTAAAATGGGTTACTGTGCTAGCCTTCTTCATGGCCTTCCCAACTATGCTTTCTCACCACTGGACAACATCCTTACCTTTGCTGTCCACACACTTTGGAACCTTCCTTGATTTACCTCTACCTCCTTGTCCCGCCACCAAATTAATTGGTGGAACTTGGAGCTAAACACAAATCTCTTCTCATCATTTTAAAAATGATAAATGCCAGTGCCCCTCCTTACCTAACTGCCCACCTCACCCCTTTAAATCCCCCACGCCCTTTAAGATCATCCTCGGCACACCATCTGGCCGCCACTCCTTCTCCCCTCTGTGCTCCTTCTCATTTCTGATCTCCATCTCTTCTCCCTCCCTTACTCAGGAATGGACTTCCTCTGCCACTCCGCTCAATTCATTCTCTACCACTATTTAAATCCAACCTAAATGCCCTCCTACTGTCAGGGGTGGAGTCGTTCTAACATCTCTTCACCTATTGTGCCTCTCTCCTGACTTATCCACGCAATGGCCACTGTACTTTTCCCTGTCCCCTAAACCTCATAAAGTTGCACTTTGTCCACTCTCCCTTACTTACATTTTATGTATTGTATGGGTGCAGAAGGAAGGGACTGACACACAAGTGGCATGGTATTGGCTAGAGTATTTTATTCATTCCAAAAATAAATAGAAAACCCTATGTGTCCCTAACTTCTAAGACAGGTTTCTCTGCCTCAACTAAACACTAAGGATTATGTCAGGATGTCCATGAAATCCATTAGTAGCCTTCTCTGCTTGTCTTCGCTCCCTGCCTGAGCGCTTTTCCAGGTTCCCTCCTCCTCGCCCTCCTCCCAGCCTGCTCTGACCTGTGACTGGTTCACCCAGGCTCCATTGAACCTTGTGTTAATTACTTGATATGAGGAGCGGCCCGCTTTCTATGCTGCCACCATCCTCGTGGTAAGGTCTGGAGCTCCTGCTTTTTGTGCCAGAATTCTTGATTTAAAATATTCCATTAGTAGCCTTCTAGATGTGTCTTGGCTTGGCTCCCTGACTGGGCCCTTTTCCGGTTACCTTCCTCCCTGCCAGCCCTGAGCCCTGATTGGTTGAGTTGCCCCTTAAGTCAAGATCCTAGGGCAACCAATTGCCCGTGCAGTCCCCCTGCAGCTAAGGGCCCCAGGGAAAAGGGCAGCTCCCACTGTTGCCGGTGTTTGCCGTGGAAGTATGCAGTGCAGTCGTCCACCAGCAGCGACTGACAAGGTAAGAAAGGGTTGGGCAGGGGAACAGCCATTACAGCTCCCTATTTAACTGTCCTTCTATCTTATTACTGCTATTATCTAATACTTCAGTCTGCTGCACTTGGAAGTTGTATGATATCCTTTTCTGGCATCAGTCATTTGTCTTAATTAACCTGAGGGCTTTTCACTCCTTCTAGGAAAGTCGAATCTGTGAGTTCTTGCATGCCTTGTTTGAAAATTAGTCTTTTCCCCTCTTTCCTAGGAAAGACAAATCTGTGGGCCTCATTACGACCCTGGCTGAACGGGTTAACAGGCTCCGCAAAAGGAGGCAGACCCGTTAAACCCGTTCCGCCACATTACGAGGTCCCCTCGCGGGACCCGGTTAGGACGCCTGGTAAAACCAGGCGTCGTTACCGCGTCCCGCGAGGGGAAGAGGGAGCAAACAACGGGCCACTCGTAATCGGCCCGTTGTTTGCTCGCTCTCCCATTCCCATTCAGCCCTATGAGGGCTGAAATGGGAATGGGAAAGGTCCGGGCCCGCGTTCCTGGAGGGAGGAATTACCGGGCACTCCGAACTCGGAATGGCCCGGTAATTCCTCATTCTGGGAACCCGGACCCAGACGCGATTTCCAATAGCGGCATGGCTACCGCCGAGGTCGTAATGAGGCTCTGTATGTTCTTGCATTTGCTGCTGGGTTTAAAAATTAGGTTTTTCCATCTTTTCTAGGAAAGTCGAATCTGAGTGTTCTTGCATTTGCTGCTGTGTTTATAATTAGGCTTTTCCCTCGCTTCTAGGTGTCATGCTTTCTGCTATATGTTGTAACGTAGGCCTTTTTTCCCCTCCCAGACACTTGACTCTAGATTGTGTCAGTGCTGTTGGTTGCAGCTGGTGTCGTGCTCTGCAGTACCGCCTTCTCTCCCCCTTCCTTCTCTCTGCACTCTCCCTCAATGGTGCTCTCAATCGACCCTATCTTCTCTAATTGCTTTTCTATCTCCTATCCTGCCCCTCTGAAAAGAAAAAGTTCAACAAGGATCTCCTGGTCTCCAATCCAGGCCTGCCCATCGCTGACACCTATGTCAATGCTTCTTACAGGCAGACTATCACTGACATCCTCTTTGTCGTCCCTTCGCCGAACCTTTGGATTCCCCTTATGGTCTCTGTGCTCTGCCCTTTCCATTCCTCTCCCATTATTGCTGTAGGTACTCTTGGTATCCTTCCTGTCCTCTAGGGATCTCATTAATGTCGACTTAAATGGCACTGTCATGGCCTAGAGCCCTCAGCCCAACCTATGCCTTCTTTAAAGGTGACTTCCCTCTCTCATCAACTCCCTCACCTCTCCTGCAACTACTCCTTCTGCCACCCCTCGGGCCCCTCTACCACCTCCGATGGCTGTACCAAACTCCGGTACCCCTCCTCTGAAGACCTTCAAAAGTGGCAACATACTCCACTTAGCTACCCTCAACTCTTGCTCTGCTGTCAAACATGCCTCTGACATCTGCCACCTCCTTGAAGACCTCGACCTAGACGTGCTCGCTCTCACCGAGACATGGTTCACTGCTAGCTCTGTAACATGTTTTGACACTCTCCTCACTGAGGGGTACAAGATCCTCTCTAAACCCAGCCATAACTGTCCCGGGGAGGAGTTGCCCTGATCTTCCCTGAGTGGGTCCCTGCTACTATCATATGCCTGCAGGCCTACTCCTCTTTACAATGCTTTGTTTGCATGCTTGAAGTCTCTCCTGGCCTCTTTCTGAATCTGGCCACCATCTACAGGCCCCCTAGCCAGGTCTCCCACTTTCTCTCTGAAAGGGCTGACCTCACCTCTTCTCTCCTTGCCTCCTCCTCCAAGCTTCTTCTGCTCTGAGATGTCAATATTCACCTCAACTCCCCTGATGCTGCCTCAGGGCTCCAACCCTCTCATTCCTCCTCTCTTATGGTCTTATCATGCTCGTCTGTCCTCTCATCCGGACCTCCTGGGTCCCCCAGCTAAGCTCTGAGGGCACTGCCAACCTCATTCTCTGTCATTCGACCTATGAAGGGAGTGTCAGTTCCCCTTTTTGCTGCCATCCTCTCTCCCCATCTTACTCCTGCCACTGTCTCTCACTCAGACAAAGCCCTAATTAACCTTCAACTCTCCTGCTCCAACAATCTGGACATCCTTGCCCCCGTCATGAAGATCTGCATCAAACCTGCCTCCAAGTGCAACTCCTGGTATGACTTCCGACCTGGCCGCTTTTAAACGCAAGTCCAGAGAGACTAAGTGGAAGTGGCAGGCATCGAGTACATTCTCTGAGAAACTGGCCTGCCTCCTGCTCCAAAGGCAATACAGACTCTCCATCTGCTCTTAGAAGAGGGCCTATATCCAAGCCTGCATCTCTGCGGCCACAAATAACACGACTTAACTTTTCAAAATCTGGATGGATCTCACCAACCCTACTACAGTCTCCACTTCTCCTCTGCCTTGCCTTGCACTCTGTTCTTCTCTGGCCTCTCACTTCATTTCTAATACCCCCCCAATCCATTATACCCCTGCACTTGGTTTCCCCTACCCCCCCAATCTGCACTTGCCCATCTGGGCCCCTACCCTTGCACTAGCCTGGCTGGGCCTCCACCGGTATAGCCCTTCCACCCCCTTAACTCGCCATTAGCTTGTGTACCTTCTTTCATCGGCACTCTCTGCTTTCCCCTGGCTCTGTCCACCTGGTCTCCCCTGACACTCACCTTTCCTCATGGGCCCTGCCGCCCTGATTGCCACTCCCCCCTCCTCCCCTACACTTCTCTTTACTGCACTTGCATGATCCGAATGTCACAAGGCCTAGTAGGATCATTTTTGTTTTTGTCCTCCCTGTTTCCCCACCCTCTTATCTTGTTGCGTCTTTGTTTATAGGTGCATTATAAACACCCAATAAATGAAATAAAATCAAGAGTCCACCGTCCTGTCTGAAAAAACTATTTCCTTCCCTTACACTTATAACTAAACTAAAGAAGTGGTATCTCTCCTTGGTTCAGAAGAATAACTCCCTTCATCTGGACAGTGGGATATAGTTCCAATGGTTAGGCGGTACTGTTTCTGAGGGAATGACTCCCTTACCCAGCTTGCAATCCCTTTTCAAAAGAACAAAACAAAGTTCCAGGTTGGAAGCTCCAAAATAGTAACATTCTCAACAGGTCCAGTTCCAGTTCAGAACATCACCATTGTTTATGGCTCATATGTTCTTCCCTATTGGGTTCCTGGAAAACACCTCCTCTCTCGCCTCTTGATTTATTACCACCAGGGGGAATGGTTCCCTTCGCCCTGGACTAGGTGCTCCAGGAGAATGTCTCCCTTCTCCTGGTATTCAAGTAGCACCCGCTCTCCACACTAAGGGGAATGACTCCCTTCCCCTGGTCTTTTTTGGGCTCTCTTTCACAATTCTCAATACCTGGTGGAATCTCTCCCTTCTCTTGGCCCTTTTCAGGCTTCTCATGGCAGTTCAAAGTTGCAGGAGGAATGACTCCCTCCCCCTGGCCTTTATAAGATGTCTTAAAGCAGTTCAGAATGCCAGGGGAATTACTCCCTTCCCCTGGCCTTTTTCAGGCTTCTCAGTATACTTTACAATTCACAGGTCCAGAAGGAATGTCTCCCTTCCTCTGGCCATTCTTTAAATCTCAAGGCCTTTGGGTATTCTTCTTCTCCCAAGCTCCACTAACTTGGTTTACTCTCCAGCCAAGTATGGTTGGTTTCTCTTGATAGCTTTTCATGAGGATGACCTCTCACCAGGTATCTTTCGTTTTCTAAGATTTGGTTTGCCCCGCAGGGGCAAGGAAAATCTCTCCACTCTTCCTCCCTCGATTGGCAAGAGTCCTCAGAATTCCCCAGCACCTTCCTGGGCATACCTTTTGGCTTGGTTTGCGGGGCCTCCAGTATCATCTGGTGTCTGTGGTTTGCCTTGGCTTCCCCTTTGCTCTTGCAATACGTTCTCGTGCTGTGGGGGCTTTGCCACACTGGTCTCTCCCCAAACGTCGGGTCTCTTGAAGACCGCTTGGTTCCCTGCTCCTCTGTTTCTCCAACCTTCTAGTAAACTATTCTTTCTTCCATCTATCTTGGACGCCACGTTTCTGCTGCACGTGTCCTGGTCTGCAGCGTCTCCTGTCAGAGCTGCTGTGCTCCCCTGTTTGAAGATCCTTCAGGGCCAGAATGACACCAGAGGTCGACCGCTCATACGTTTTAAGTTGTGGTTTGCACTGATTTTTTTTAGCAACTGGACCGCTGCTCTAGTTGTTTCCCGTGTTGATCTTCAGGGCACTGCACTTCTCCCTCGTCCCAACATTACCATTGTGGTTCTTCACTGGGTCATGTGGATTCTTCTTCATTCCAGTAATTGAGGCTGTGTCAAATGTGTAGTCTGCACGCTCTTCCTCGTCTCAGTACTTTTCAAGAAGGAAATTCAGTTTCCTATTTTATACATGCACATGGAAGTGTGAGGTACTGAAGTAACAAGAGTGTCTGAGGAGGGTTAGAGAGGGTGCGGTGGTCAGTGTGCATATTACGTTCTCCCTGGATAGTCATCCCTAGTCCCATAGGGTGGGATCCTTCCCCATGAGATCCTCCTGCTGAGTACACCACCCAGGGCCTCATGGGAAGGGGATCCCCTCAGGATGACATCCAAATCCATTTCCATGCCAGGCATCAGGTGAGAGTCGCTTCCTCTGCCCTCTGAGGCAGCTTTGTCAATTGTTTTCACCCCTGCGGGCCGGCGTTTGATTCCCCCACTCCCTCTCTCCCCACTGTACCTTTGTCCCGCTTCCAGGCCTGCCCCCTAACACTTATTGGTGCGTTGGTCCCATTGGTTTGCAACAAGGGTCTTACCCTCTGCAAGTGAGCTCCCTGTGCCTTTTTGCACCGCAGGCATCGGGTGAGCGTCGCTTCCCCTGCCCTCTGAGGCAACATTGTCCATTGTTCTCACCCCTACAGCCCAGTGTTTGCTTTCCCCGACACCCTCTCTCCCCACCGTACTTTTGTCCCGCCTCCAGACCTGCCCCCAGACTCCCAATTGGTGCGTTCGTCCCATTGGTTTGTAACAAGGGTCTAGCCCTCTGCAAGCAAGCTCCTTGTGCCTTTTCCACCCCAGGCATCAGGTGAGTGTCACTTCACCTGCCCTCTGAGTGAACTTTGTCCATTGTTTTTATCCCTGCGCCCCACCCTTTGCTTTCCCCGACTCCCTCTCTCCCCACCATCCCTTTGTCCCGCCTCCATGCCTGCCCCCGAACTCTGGTTGGTGCGTTGGTCCCATTGGTTTGCAACAAGGGTCTATCTCTCTGCAAGCGAACTCCCTGTGCTTTTTCCACCACAGGCATCAGGTGAGAGTTGCTTCCCCTGACCTCTGAGGCATCTTTGTCCATTGTCTGCGGCCCAGCGTTTGCTTTCCCTGACTCCCTCTCTACCCACTGTACCTTTGTTCCGCCCCGCCTCCATGCCTGACCCTGGACTCTGATTGGTGTGTTTGTCCCATTGGTTTGCAATGAGGGTCTAGCCCTCTGCAACCAAGCTCCCTGTGCATTTTCCACCCTCAACCTCCTCAACAAAGCAGGGGCTGCTTCACACTCTGGGCTGGCCTGGACCACCACCCATGTGCAATGCCCATGATGACCATGCTGAGGCAGGGGCACACTGTGCACTGCACTAGGTAAAATATGAAACTATGGCGGTCATTACAACCTTGGTGCTAAGTGCACCAACTTTGCCACCATGGTGTAAACTAGGTTTACACCATGGTGGATGGCGGATTTACCGCCCCATTCCAAGGTGAGTGGGGCGGTAAATCCCCATTTCCCATTTTCCCTTCCCCATTCCCATTTTTGCCCCATAGGGCATAATGGGAGTGGGGAAGGCGCTAATTACGCCGCCGTAAATTACGGCGGCGTAATTAGCACCATGGCGGGTTAGCGCCATGGACTTTAACGCCTGCCAAAAGCAGGCGTTAAAGTGGGAATACGGCGTTAAGGGTTAACGCCGTCGTTAACCCTTAACGCCGGGGTTGTAATGACCTCCTATGTTTTTTTAGTCAAAGCTTAAGTCTTTCACAATGCGCAGAAACAATGGGATGGTGCCAAATGTAGCAGCCAATCTTTTTGAATAGTCGTTTAAATTGGGGGAATTATACAGCACACAACATGTAAAAAATTGAGTAAAAAAAAAGACAGTTTGCAATTGGATTGAAAAAATCCAAAAGATGCAAATCATCAAGAGCACATATACTCGTTTCCCAGCACATTTTCATGCCTTTGCCCTCACAATATGCCAGTATAACTAATATTTTAAGCTGGCTGTGCCCAAACACTTCCATTCTGGCTGAACCAATAAATGTCAGGATTCCCATGTAAGAACATACTCATGTTTGCTTCGTGCATAATACCAGTAAAGATACTATAAGAAAACATGTCCAAACAGGATCTGTCAATATATGCCTGTACCCCCACTTAAGAATATACTCATGTTGGTTTGGACATTAAAAATGCCATGCCACAGTAAGAACACATGTCAAAACTGGCTCCAATGTACACCAGTCTTGACATGTAATAATACTTATAATGCTTGCTTTATGCAATATAATGTAATCGGGCATTTGTATAGCACCTATTACCATTGGTATGGTCTCAAAGCGCTGTAGGTGAACGCCCTCAGAGGACCGAAGCCTATGGAGTGGGAGATTAGTCGGAGGAGAATAAAATGCCTGTGTGCCTTTTAGCCAATACAAAGGTAGGTAGGGGTGACCAAGTCCCTGCGAGCGGCCCACATCGAGCTGGCTTGTGGATGGGTGCTGTGAGGTTGTAGGGAGTGTGTGCTGGAAGAGGTTTGGTGCTGGGCATGCTGCAGTGAGAATGGATTGTGGTAATGTTGTGGGAAGATTGGGTGTCAGGGAGCTGGGGTGAGGGTTGGGCGATTTGGGTGGTGGGTATGCGGTAATACCTCTCAATCTATTGACTCCACAAGATGTCTGAATGTGGGATGAGTGATCCCATTAAAGGCAATGGAAGCTAATGCATTTTTACTGTTGGCAAAGAATGTCCTAGGCGGGTGAGTCTATTGAAGTTTATGGAGGGCATGTGAAGTGTTGGGAGAGTGAAAAGGTGTTCAAGGTAGATGTCACAATAAAAAAGAGGGGGCGTCGTATGCGCTGGGTTTAGGTTGGGTGGTGGGGTGATTTTGAGGGTGTAGGGTAGGTTGAGTGGTGGGTGTGCTATGTTTCCCTGCCGAGAGCAAGGGGGCTGGAGTTATCTCCCAAAGAGTTTTTCATTTTAATAATTACACTTACATGCCAACATGCCCCATTCCATTTGGAAGATGCATTTCCAGGCCTGGTTTAAATCTTGCATTCTGGGATTTGTGGTCCCAGATTGCCCAATAATAAATTCGGGACTACAAGTCAGAGAATGCAATGTTAAAATCAGGAGTGGACAAGCATCTCCCGAATGGTATAGGCCATGTTGGAAGCTACAAGTGTTTCAGAAGAAATGACACAAAAGCCATAGAATGTGCATGCAATCGCACCAACAGTCCCTCAACCTGCTGAGTTTCTTTTCCAGATGTGGGTCGTGATCATGAGTTAATTATATATCAATATTCTTTAGTGACCCGAAAGAAAAAAAAAGTTAAAACCTTTGTTTTCAAATGTTCACTTTTAATTCCATGATTGCTGAGAAAGTACATGGCATAATTGCATATGATGTGCTCTAAAATACATACAGAAGCTAATTGCCATTTCCACAATACATTACTGCCCAGTTACACTTTACGTTTTCTCTGCAAGTAGAAAGGTGATCATGAAGGTGACTCAATACATTGTTTGTTTAATCAGTCTACTGACTTTATTTTCAAACCACATGCAGCTTTGAATGCATTGGAGATAGATAAAATGCTTGCAAAGCGAACATGTCCAATTGTCCGTAATGCTTCTGAACCATTAAAGCTGGCAGCACCATTTGCGCATGTCCCATCTCCTTCCTGCAGCTTCCGGCAATCCCCCACGGTTTCCAGCAGATCCGGGCGCGCTTTGTTTGTAATCTCCAAATCTGAAGATATGTCTGTATCGCGCTTCATGAAGCATGTCTGTTTGTTTAAGAATAGAACCAGGTGCCGCTGGAACGGCAGAGTTCTTTTCAGAGCCTTTGCAGCAGGAATGCTTTGAAGAAAGAGATCGGAGTTTGTGGCACTCGTAAATGGGTAAGGCTAAGTCTTTGAATTAATTGTGAAAGCCAATGTGCCTGGCTGTGGACATGGTGGTGCCCCCACATCCACAACCACATGCACGCCCGCTGCGCATGGGAGGGGAAAGGGCACGGGGTGAGGCAGCCCGTACGCAGCTGGTGGCTAATTACTTCACATAGAAATCACACCCCTGTGGAGTGCACACAACCCTGGCACATACCATCTGATAAGCAATGATGACTCGACCTGACAATTATGACGAACAAAGGGACAGTCAACTGTCAGAACCATAGCAACCTGAGATTGTTCATGTGGAAGTGTCACAATGTGTGCATCACTACCTACACAAACACCACCAATGCAGTGTCATCAAAAGACACACTTCCATGCTGCAGAAATGAATGCCCACTTGCAAAATACTACATGAGAACAGTGCCATGTCACCCAACCCCTCCCCGGCACGGCCACACAACACAACATGGCATGTCATGCAATGTGAGAGCAAACAAATTAATCCCCACAACATGCCCCAAGTGTCACCAACTACAGTGTCCCTAATGGAAACTGGCCACACATGAAATGCTCACAGTAATGCAGGACCTACAACACACATTACCAAATACTTACCAAGAATACCAATCACCTACACAACCTCCAACCTACCTTAAACATGACATTACAGACTTAAAAAATTGGTAGCCTCACTACCTGATAATGCCAGCACTTCGAACACTTCCAAGTATACAGTGTTAGCGCCACGCAAGAGTGTAGGTGCAAGGTAGACCGCCTTGTGAAGACATGAGAAATGGACCTGCAAATTAGGAGGATGAGATGGATGCAGAGGCACATATCAATACACCATGCAGTGTACAATACAACAACAATATGCACTATGAATGTATACACAGTATTGACTACAGACTGCCCACACATCAAATGGGAGTCCAACGTCACCATGTACGTCAATGTCACTTGGGCACACCCTTTGCAAGCCCATGGAAACGGGAAGCAGGAGGGGTGTGTGTCACACAAACCCAAGCATCTGAACCAAATTCATGACAAGCTTGCATGTGCCCAGCCACAATACAGCGTATGCCCACGGGAGCCACACAAGGCAACACACTGTCCAAAAAACAAAAATTCAAAAAATAAATAAATAAATAAATAGAAATGGCCATGAATGGGCCCGGGGGGGTGGGGGAGGCCACCCAGGAGGTCCGAGGACAGGGTGCACACCAAAACCCACCTGTGTGGATCTTGCGAGAAAAAAAAAACACCACCATGGGCTCATGGCCTGCACGGCTACCCTATTGTGAGAGAATCACTGCTGTCGCTCTCCTCACCCTCTGCAGCTGCATCAGGAGGTGGTGGCACTATGGGAGGCAGCCCACGCAAAGCCCTAGTCTGGTCCTCCATGGCAGCAAACATGCGGGTGTGGAATGTCTCGTTCTGGAGGATAATTGTGCGTAGGTCCCCATGCAACAACTCACGGGATGCCCGGACCTCCGCCCTAGTTGCCTGCATCTCAGCTGAGAGCGTACGTGTGAGACGCTCCAGCTGCTGTTCTGTCCTTCTGTTTGTTGAAGCCTCAAGCTCAACAAGAGTCGTCCTGAGGTGAAGGAGTTCAACCCTCAGGGCTTCCCTGTTGCCCTGGGACTCTATGGAAATGGCTTCCTGCAGAGTCGCCAGTGCCGCCCGCCTGTCCCTGTCGGACGCCAACATGTCCTCCCTGTGTGACTGGCAGATGGAGTCTGTTGCCTGCTGTAGTCGCTCCATCAGCCTTTCGGGGGGGACAATGTAAGTGGCCACCCTATCCATGGCCTGAACCATCATCTCTGATGATGCTGCCTGTTGGGTTGCCATACCGTATATGGATTTCTCCCATGCGGTATTGCCAGGTGGCGTACGGCCACCACGTCGGCGGGCACCACACCTGTCTGGGGCAAGGCGAACTGCGCCTTGCAGTGCCGGCACTGCCTGAGGCTGCAGGACTGCATTCCCCCTCTGATCTGCTGGCCCAGGAACAGGATCAGATGTTGCGGAGTGTGACCCTGCATCCGTAACCTCCAAAGGCGTACCTGCCAACACTGACATCCCCATTGAGGGTTCTAACTCTGGTGCAGGTGGGTCGGACAGAACAGAATCCCTCCCAGGAACACTCCCCTGCAACGGCACATAGGTCTCATCATCCGAATCGACACCTGAATACAGCTCGGGGGAGGTGCAGCCACAGACACCCCTTGAGAGCACGACCTGCAGCAGTTGTGGGTTCTCACCCACCACCACGCCACGTCCCTCACTGGTGGTCGGTCGGGCCTGAGACCCCTCCTGGGTCTGCACCATCTCCACAACCCCAGCAGTATCAAGTGCGTCATCCCCTGCAAAGACATGAAAGAAAACAAATGGAAACAGGCATTAGCACTATGGCACACAATTAGGGCTGAGAAGCTACAGAAACAGTACTTGATTGACACATGTCCCACATGACTAAAACCCTCCCATGCATGCACCGTCACTGCGTGTGAAGGGGAGGCAGATGGCACACATTGATGACACCAAGATGGAAGATGAACACATTTGCTGCATGCTGCCTAGCAGTGGCATCACACATTGGCCTGTGATTGGCAGGTCAAATGCACATGCCCACAGATGGCATGTCCCCTAGCCATAAAGTGAAGAGGGAGAGGAGGGCACCAATTGTTCATTCAGTCTAGTTTGCTCATGAAATTGATTTTTTCATTGAAATGGTTCAAATGTTTAACCTGGAACTGCCAGTCCAAAATGGTCCTATAGCACAGGGACATGTCTCAACAAATCATGTCCAGGAAACAAAGCCAGTCCACTATACCATAGCCATGTCAGACATGTGACAATAGGACTGAGAAATGCCTAGTAAAAGTGGTGGTATGCAAACAATCTGCCTGAATAAACAGAGGAAAATAAGCAACAATGTTGTGGCAAGATGACACTTCAAGGGCAACTGGCGTGGTGTTGGGCTGGATGTCTAATGTTGGCAGAAGGGATACTGCTATACCCAAATGCTGGTGCGCAGAATGTGTTGGATGAGGCACATGGGTGACCCAAACCACTCAGGCACACACACCCTCACCTGGCACCCAAACAGAAGCCCTCACACACACACCATGCACATGGATGACACACACATGCATGTGCACTCACCGGACAATGCCTCGTAATCTGCCAGTTCTCCCACGCCTTGGATCTGTTCCTCCGTGACGTAGGTCCCAGCAACCTGCTCATGTGGAGTGAGTTCTATGTCCTCTGCTGGAGACCCACCTCCAGTCACTAGAGTAGCGGCATGACTTGAGGCCAGCTTATTCTTTGCCCCGCGCATCAGGTCATTCCAGCACTTGTAGCATTCAGTAGCTGTGCGCCTCACGATTCCAAGGGCACTTATGATGTCCGCGATGGTCTGCCAGTGTGCCTGACGTTGTGCAGGTGTGGTCTTGGATCCTGCAACAATCACCATTTCGCGGTCATGTGCGGACACATACTCTACAAGTGCATTCAGTTCGGCCTCATTGAAGCTGGGCTTCCTTGACAGGCCGGACTGTGTAGCCGTGTCTGGGGCATCAGCCTCTACTGGACGAGCACTCTTCCTCTTCCGCTTGGAAGGTGGTGGGGATCCTGAGTGTCCTACGCCGCTCTGGACACTAGGGGCAGGAGCCCCGGTGGACTCTGTACTAGGAGTGTGGGATTGCACACTCAGCATGGGAGTTGGTGCAGGCATTAGCTCAAGTGTGATGGTGTCAGGGGGAATGTCATCAGGATGGACTTGGACCGACACTGTCCTGGCTGGGTGTGTGAGAGGTGGGGTGGATGGAGCCGCAGCTGCGCCTGCAGCCTCCCCAGCCTGCCTACGCGGGGCAGCAGATGACCTAGCTGCCCCTGATCCACGTGGCCTGATGACACCAACGTGCACCGGCGCATGTGGCCTAGACCTGCTGACCTGGAAGTCAGCCATGGAGTCACCCTGTGCCAGGTCTGGTTCCACAGTGGGCTGGTCCAACAAGGGCTGAGCATGGATGGTGTCAGCCACGTTACCCTCCACCAGGGGTGAGGGGGCATGGGTGTCCCTGACTGCTCCTCCACACATGGGGGGCTAGGGGAACCCTGCAAGTCACGGCCACGTCCCCTACCGGATCCACCACGGCCACCACTTGGGGCTCGGCCACCTTTGCCACCCTTACGGCTTGTTCGCCTCCCAGCCATGGCACTGATGTTATTGTGCGTATGTGAGTCGCTGTGAACTATTGTCCTGGGCAATTGGGGGTCAAAGGGGTTGGGTACCAGATGGTAATCGTACCCTAGTGCTCTAGCAAGGCTGTATGTCACCCCTGGGGAAAGATGACGGGTCACGCAACGCACAGGCACCCCAAAAAAGGGAAGTAAGGTGCATGCAACCCCTCCTAGACCACGTGTGTGGAAAAATAAACCTGCACTACGCTGTGGCACCCAGAAACACAAGAATGAACGTATGCGTGTCACACGCAGCCTAGAATGACCCCTGAAGGGGTATGCGACACACGGGGCAAGCACAGATGTTAAATACGTGCGCGACTCACTGTCTGCCAGGAACAAAAGCGTGAAAAATATGCGCATGTGCGCGTTGGCAACACCCCCGTAAAAAGAAGAATTGTACGCTGTCTGAGGAGACAGGACAACAGTAGAAGGGAACGCTGTTTGAGGAAACAGGCCCAGGAAAAAGAGGAAAAGAGAAAAAGCTGTCAGAGGTAACAGGGAGTACGAACTTGAAACGCTGTGAAGTAAATTGCGTGTGAACCGACAAGAAGTACAGATTTCACCCACTCGCTCTCCATGAAAAGCACATACAAGGAAATGGCGTTCTACACGTACCTTTTATACACACGTCACAGACGCGCATACGCGATGAGGCCATTTCCACCAATTACACGCTTTGACACTCGGACGTGTATCTTTTTTTTTACACGCGCCATTCTCTACGGCCATGCGCATGACGTCAGAGCTGCGCATGGGGACCTTTGGGCCAATAAAATCGCGTATGCGTGCAGACGCACTTACGCGCTAAGGGCCTTTCCTCGAATTACACGCAGACGTGCAGGATTTTCACGTGCCAAATCACTCCGTATGAAGCTGGCTGCGCGTAAGCACACGGAAGACCATGCTCCTGCCCAGAGAGCCGATTTACTGGCCCCCAGAGCCCTGAGCACGCTCCCACCTGCCATCTGCTGCTGCCTGACTGCCTGCTGCCCACGTGCCCTGCCATTTGCTGCCTGCACATCAGCCAGGGGTGCTGTTGCTGTGACCACCCCTGCTGGAACCGAAGACTCCCGACTGGGATTCCATCGCTCCACAGCCCAGCCCCAGGACCCAGTTGCCCACCCACTCCTGCTTCTGGGGTTGTCATGTCGGGCACTGCAACCTCTAGCACCACTGACAACCCCCGGCCAGAGAGGCAGAGGGGCACCAGCTTCAGTGCCAGGGAAGTTGGTGTCCTGGTGGAGCAAGTCCTGGGGCAGTATGATGCCCTCTTCGGAAGTGTGCGCGCTGACAAGGAAGGACGGACTCGGATCTGGACGGACATCATGACTGCAATCAACGCGGAGGGGGTGGCAGTCCGCGACTTCCAACATGTCAAGAAGCGCTGGGAGGACTTCAGGTCCAGGACCCTCAACAAGGCCCGGCACCTCTTGAAGGCAGCGGATGCTAAGGGGCGCCGGGGCCACTTGTCGGAAGATCAGATGAGGGTCCTGGAACGCATATCCCCAGCGCTCCACGTCCAGGTCCTTGAGAGGCAGACCTGTCTGGAGTCGAGCGGTAAGTGTACATGCATCATGATTGTAAGCTGTGCGTGTGGTGATGTGCCAGTAGTGTGCAGGTTGCACATCTGTTTGTATGGGGCGAGTATGGGTGGGGGTGTACAGGGCCGTGAGGCTAACACATGCGAGGGCTGTCATGTGTGAGACATGGATGGTGCTTGTGTGTGTAGGCTTGCATGCCAAATGCAGTTGTGTGGGCACACATGTTTGGATGAATGTGTATGTAAGTAGGCATGTTCGTGATGTCACGCATGTATGTTGTTTTCAGCTGCATGTATCAGCACTGTGTACATGTGCATGTGTGTGTATTTGACAAGGGTGCAACAGTGATGCAACATGGATGCATGTGACAGCGGGATGTGGAAGCCTGATTGGCAGATGTGACATGGATGCCCATCTGAACACTGCAACAGTTGGCTGAGGTGTACACATGCATGCAAGTGTGGTGGTGTGCGTGCATGTGTAGTGCACTCCCTGTGTTGCATGTGATGTCTGGCTCACCTTTGCCTGCTCATGCTGTTGTATGTGTATGGATGGTGCTGGCAGTTGCGATATGGCTGTGGTATGGCTCATGTGTACAAGTTGAAATGACATGTGTGTTGCCAATTGTGATGCCATGTCTGAGGTTTGCCAATGCCACTCATGTGCAACTGTCATGTGTGTATGTGTCCATTGTACAGTGCCCTGATGCCTGTGTTTTATTTCTCCCTGTCTGCAGCGTCAACTGATGAAGAGGGCGGAGAAGGTGCTGTGGAGCACAGCGGCGGGGATCGTACCGCCAGCCGGAGACGCAAGGCCCGGCTCCCCTCCCAGGTTGTGATCTCGTCGGGGAGTGAGGAGTCCGGTGCCGCGTCCCAGGCCGCAGCTGCCGGGGGGAGGTCCAAGAGGCGGAGGTCGGAGTTGGACTCCTCGGCAGCAGAAGGGGCAGCTGGGATCCCACAGGGCCCAACGGGGGAAGATGGCATGGAGTCATCCAGGTTGGTGGGGAGTTTGGTGGAGGAGGAGGCCGTGCAAGCAACAGAGACGGGGTCTGGAGGTGGGGATTCCACTGGTGCTAGTGGTGCAGTGCAGGACCAGGGACAGGAGGCAGCACATGTCACCGCGGAGGTGCCTGTGTGCAATCCTGTCCCTGATTCTGTCACTGCATCATCTTGCACCAGCAGGGATGCCTACGTCCAGACCCGTTTTCAGGCAGGGGATGAGCTCACGACAACTGGCCTTCCTCTGCCTGCGGACGTGGCTATCCGGGTCCGGGTTGAGCCTGTCCTGACTGGTGTGGCGTAGCGTCAACGGGCCATGCAAGGTGACCTTCAGTCTTTTCATGAGGAGACTGCACGTCATCTCGAATGGCTCGTTGACCGCGTCGGCCTACTGGGACAGGTCACCCAGGCCGGATTCCTCCGTTTGATGGGGCTTGCTCAGACCCCCTCCTCAGCTGAACCCCCTATGCACCAGTCATCCTCCGTGCCATCTTCCCACCCATTAGTCACCTGGGTGCCCTGTGGAGCTGCCTCTGACAGTGCGGCCAGGCTGGTGGAGGAGGCATCCCTGCCACAGTCGGGAGTCGGACGTCCAGCAGGGGTGGCCACATCAATGACTGCACCCCAGCCAGCGGAGGATGTGCAGGCAGCAGGAGGCAGTGCACGGGCAGAGGCACAGCAGCAGCAGCAACGTGGTGGGCGTCATGATGGCTCGGGCCTTCGACATCGGAGGGGCAGGCATCGGGCGGAGGGCAGGAGGACCCAGGATGGGAAGTGTCTTCCGTGTGGCAGTGGTTGGGCCACGCCATAGATGCGGAGCGGCAGCGGGCTGAAGAGGCATTGCTCACGATGGTCAGGGCGGAGAACTCCATGCGGAGGGCCCTGAGGCGGGCCGAGTGCCTCGAGGCAATCCGCAGGGAGTTGGGGGTGAACATGTCGACGGCCCTGCGGACCCTCGGGCCATGGAGGAGGACCGCCTCTGGGACATTGACAGGAGTTCGATGATGCCCTGGCCCGGAACTTCCCGAAGTGAGCGGTCGGATTAGCCCGCTGCCCTTGTAAATAGTTCTGTAGTTAGTGTTAGGTTTCCTTTGGTTTTGTTTTTTTTTTGGACCTTTGGACAATGGGCCACATTTTTGTATATAGTTTATTTTTTTAGGTTGTGTTATTAGATAGGTTTCATTTCTTCTGTTGGGATCATGGACCCTGGATTGTTTATCTGTACATAGTTGACTTTTGGATTTTCATTTTTTTTTTTTATTTACCCATGGAGCAATGGTTTTCGATTTTAATTTTCCATTGGATTTACTTTTGTGGACTGTGGCTTTGGACACCTTTCCTTTGGATTATGATTTGTGGTTTTGCATTATTTCACGGACATGCTGGTTTATTTTTTTTAAATTTCCATTATTGTTTGTTTATTTTTGATTCAATTTATGTTGCTTTTAATACATATTTTTTCTTCAAACTTCAATGTGTGGTATCATCTCATTGGTTTCATGCATATCATGATATGGGTTTTGACATTCACTGACACCCATTGGGTGTATGTGAGGGACATGTGTTCATTTCCAAACTTGCAATTGGGGTTCTATCATGTTATTGCCATTTCTAAGTGGGTGGATGCAATACTCGGGTGGGTGTTTGGCATTTGGAGGCTGACCATAAGGGCCAGGGATCTAGATTGTGATGACATGTTGGCTGGGGGACATGAGTGGGGGCCTGGTGGAGGGTGCCCTGCACTGCTGGGGGGTGGGGGTGATGGGAGACATGAGTGGGGGCCTTGTGGAGGGTGCCCTGCACTGCTGGGGGGTGGGGGTGCAGGGGGACATGAGTGGGGGCCTGGTGGAGGGTGCCCCTAGATGCTGGGGGGTGGGGTGATGCGAGACATGAGTTGGACATGAGTGGGGGCCTGGTGGAGGGTGCTGCACTGCTGGGGGGTGGGGGTGGTGGGAGACATGAGTGGGGGCCTGGTGGAGGGTGCCCCTGCAATGCTGGGGGGTGGGGGTGGTGGGAGACATGAGTGGGGGCCTGGTGGAGGGTGCCCCTGGATGCTGGGGGGTGGTGGTACTGGGAGACATGAGTGGGGGCCTGGTGGAGGTTGCCCCACAGTGCTGGGGGGTGGGGGCGGTGGGAGACATGAGTGGGGGCCTGGTGGAGGGTGCCCTGCACTGCTGGGGGGTGGGGGTGATGGGAGACATGAGTGGGGGCCTGGTGAAGGGTGCCCCTGCACTGCTGGGGGTGGGGGTGGTGTGGTGGGAGACATGAGTGGGGGCCTGGTGGAGGGTGCCCTGCACTGCTGGGGGGTGGGGGTGATGGGAGACATGAGTGGGGGCCTGGTGGAGGGTGCCCCTGCACTGCTGGGGGGTGGGGGTGGTGGGAGACATGAGTGGGGGCCTGGTGGAGGCTGCCCCTGGATGCTGGGGGTGGGGTGCAGGGGGACATGTGTGGGGGCCTGGTGGAGGGTGCCCTGCACTGCTCGGGTGTGGGGGTGATGAGAGACATGAGTAGGGGCCTGGTGGAGGGTGCCCTGCACTGCTGGGGGCTGGGGGTGCAGGGGGACATGAGTGGGGGCCTGGTGGAGGGACCCCCTAGATGCTGGGGGGTGGGGGTGATGGGAGACATGAGGTGGACATGAGTGGGGGCCTGGTGGGTGGAGGTTGCCCCACAGTGCTGGGGGTTGGGGTGGTGGGAGACATGAGTGGGGGCCTGGTGGAGGGTGCCCTGCACTGCTGGGGGGTGGGGGTGCTGGGAGGCATGAGCGGCGGCCTGGTGGAAGGTGCCCCTGGATGCTGGGGGCTGGGGGTGCTGGGAGACATGAGTGGGGGCCTGGTGGAGGGTGCCCCTGCACTGCTGGGGGGTGGGGGTGCTGGGAGACATGAGTGGGGGCCTGGTGGAGGGTGCCCCTGGATGCTAGGGGGTGGGGCTGCTGGAAGACATGAGTGGGGGCCTGGTGGAGGTTGCCCCACAGTGCTGGGGTGCGGGGGTGGTGGGAGACATGAGTGGGGGCCTGGTGGAGGGTGCCCTGCACTGTTGGGGTGTGGGGGTGATGGGAGGCATGAGTGGGGGCCTGGTGGAGGGTGCCCCTGACTGGTGGGGGGTGGGGTGGTGGGAGACATGAGTGGGGGCCTAGTGGAGGGTGCCCCTGCACTGCTGGGGCGTGGGGGTGTGGGAGACATGAGTGGGGGCCTGGTGGAGGGTGCCCTGCACTGCAGGGGGATGGGGGTGGTGGGAGACATGAGTGGGGGCCTGGTGGAAGGTGCCCCTGCACTGCTGGGGGGTGGGGGTGGTGGGAGACATGAGTGGGGGCCTGGTGGAGGGTGCCCCTGGATGCTGGGGGGTCGGGTGCTGGGAGACATGAGTGGGGGCCTGGTGGAGGGTGCCCCTGCACTGCTGGGGGGTGGGGGTGCTGGGAGACATGAGTGGGGGCCTGGTGGAGGGTGCCCTTGGATGCTGGGGGCTGGGGGTGGTGGGAGACATGAGTGGGGGCCTGGTGGAGGGTGCCCCTGGATGCTAGGGGGTGGGGGTGCTGGAAGACATGAGTGGGGGCCTGGTGGAGGTTGCCCCACAGTGCTGGGGGGTGGGGGAGGTGGGAGACATGAGTGGAGGCCTGGTGGAGGGTGCCCTGCACTGCTGGGGGGTGGGGGTGATGGGAGACATGAGTGGGGGCCTGGTGGAGGGTGCCCCTACACTGCTGGGGGGTGGTGGTGGTGGGAGACATGAGTGGGGGCCTGGTGGAGGGTGCCCTGCACTGCTGGGGGGTGGGGGTGCTGGGAGACATGAGTGGGGGCCTGGTGGAGGGTGCCCCTGCACTGGTGGGGGGTGGGGGTGCTGAGAGACATGAGTGGGGGCCTGGTGGAGGGTGCCCCTGGATGCTGGGGGGTGGGGGTGCTGGGAGACATGAGTGGGGGCCTGGTGGAGGGTGCCCCTGCACTGCTGGGGGGTGGGGGTGATGGGAGACATGAGTGGGGGCCTGGTGGAGGGCGCCCCTGCACTGCTGGGGGGTGGGGGTGGTGGGAGACATGAGTGGGGGCCTGGTGGAGGGTGCCCCTGGATGCTGGGGGGTGGGGGTGCAGGGGGACATGAGTGGGGGCCTGGTGGAGGGTGCCCCTGCACTGCTGGGGGGTGGGGGTGGTGGGAGACATGAGTGGGTGCCTGGTGGAGGCTGCCCCTGCACTGCTGGGGGGTGGGGGTGGGAGACATGAGTGGGGGCCTGGTGGAGGGTGCACTGCACTCCTGGAGGGTGGGGATGATGGGGGACATGAGTGGGGGCCTGGTGGAGGGTGCCCCTGCACTGCTGGGGGGTGGTGGGAGACATGAGTGGGGGCCTGGTGGAGGGTGCCCCTAGATGCTGGGGGGTGGGGGCGATGGGAGACATGAGTTGGACATGAGTGGGGGCCTGGTGGAGGGTGCCCCTGCACTGCTGGGGGGTGGGGGTGGTGGGAGACATGAGTGGGGGCCTGGTGGAGGGTGCCCTGCATTGCTGGGGGGTGAGGGTGGTGGGAGACATGAGTGGGGGCCTGGTGGAGGGTGCCCTGCACTGCTGGGGGGTGGGGGTGATGGGAGAAATGAGTGGGGGTCTGGTGGAGGGTGCCCTGCACTGCTGGGTGGTGGGGGTGCTGGGAGACTTGAGTGGGGGCCTGGTGGAGGGTGCCCCTGCACTGTTGGGGGGTGGGGTGGTGGGAGACATGAGTGGGGGCCTTGTGGAGGGTGCTCCTGGATGCTGGGGGATGGGGGTGCTGGGAGACATGAGTGGGGGCCTGGTGGAGGGTGCCCCTGGATGCTGGGGGGTGGGGGTGCTGGGAGACATGAGTGGGGGCCTGGTGGAGGTTGCCCCACAGTGCTGGGGGGTGGGGGTGGTGGGAGACATGAGTGGGGGCCTGGTGGAGGGTGCCCTGCACTGCTGGGGGGTGGGGGTGATGAGAGACATGAGTGGGGGCCGGGTGGAGGGTGCCCCTGCACTGCCTGGGGGTGGGGGTGGTGGGAGACATGAGTTGGACATGAGTGGGGGCCTGGTGGAGGTTGCCCCACAGTGCTGGGGGGTGGGGGTGGTGGGAGACATGAGTTGGACATGAGTGGGGGCCTGGTGGAGGTTGCCCCACAGTGCTGGGGGGTGGGGGTGGTGGGAGACATGAGTGGGGGCCTGGTGGAGGCTGCCCCTGCACTGCTGGGGGGTGGGGGGGTGGGAGACATGAGTGGGGGCCTGGTGGAGGGTGCACTGCACTCCTGGAGGGTGGGGATGATGGGGGACATGAGTGGGGGCCTGGTGGAGGGTGCCCCTGCACTGCTGGGGGGTGGTGGGAGACATGAGTGGGGGCCTGGTGGAGGGTGCCCCTAGATGCTGGGGGGTGGGGGCGATGGGAGACATGAGTTGGACATGAGTGGGGGCCTGGTGGAGGGTGCCCCTGCACTGCTGGGGGGTGGGGGTGGTGGGAGACATGAGTGGGGGCCTGGTGGAGGGTGCCCTGCATTGCTGGGGGTGAGGGTGGTGGGAGACATGAGTGGGGGCCTGGTGGAGGGTGCCCTGCACTGCTGGGGGGTGGGGGTGATGGGAGAAATGAGTGGGGGTCTGGTGGAGGGTGCCCTGCACTGCTGGGTGGTGGGGGTGGTGGGAGACTTGAGTGGGGGCCTGGTGGAGGGTGCCCCTGCACTGTTGGGGGGTTGGGTGGTGGGAGACATGAGTGGGGGCCTTGTGGAGGGTGCTCCTGGATGCTGGGGGATGGGGGTGCTGGGAGACATGAGTGGGGGCCTGGTGGAGGGTGCCCCTGGATGCTGGGGGGTGGGGGTGCTGGGAGACATGAGTGGGGGCCTGGTGGAGGTTGCCCCACAGTGCTGGGGGGTGGGGGTGGTGGGAGACATGAGTGGGGGCCTGGTGGAGGGTGCCCTGCACTGCTGGGGGGTGGGGGTGATGGGAGACATGAGTGGGGGCCTGGTGGAGGGTGCCCCTGCACTGCCTGGGGGTGGGGGTGGTGGGAGACATGAATTGGACATGAGTGGGGGCCTGGTGGAGGGTGCCCCTAGATGCTGGGGGGTGGGGGTGATGGGAGACATGAGTTGGACATGAGTGGGGGCCTGGTGGAGGGTGCCCTGCACTGCTGGGGGGTGGGGGTGCTGGGAGGCATGAGTGGGGGCCTGGTGGAGGGTGCCCCTGGATGCTGGGGGGTCGGGGTGCTGGGAGACATGAGTGGGGGCCTGGTGGAGGTTGCCCCTAGATGCTGGGGGGTGGGGGTGATGGGAAACATGAATTGGACATGAGTGGGGGCCTGGTGGAGGGTGCCCCTGCACTGGTGGGGGGTGGGGGCCTGGTGGAGGGTGCCCCTGGATGCTGGGGGGTGGGGGTGCTGGGAGACATGAGTGGGGGCCTGGTGGAGAGTGCCCCTCCACTGCTGGGGGGTGGGGGTGCGGGGATACTTGAGTGGGGGCCTGGTGGAGGGTGCCCCTGGATGCTAGGGGGTGGGGGTGCTGGAAGACATGAGTGGGGGCCTGGTGGAGGTTGCCCCACAGTGCTGGGGGGCGGGGGTGGTGGGAGACATGAGTGGGGGACTGGTGGAGGGTGCCCTGCACTGCTGGGGTGTGGGGGTGATGGGAGACATGAGTGGGGGCCTGGTGGAGGGTGGCCCTGACTGGTGGGGGGTGGGGTGGTGGTAGACATGAGTGGGGGCCTGGTGGAGGCTGCCCCTGCACTGCTGGGGGGTGGGGGTGGTGGGAGACATGAGTGGGGCATGGTGGAGGGTGCCCCTGGATGCTAGGGGGTGGGGGTGCTGGAAGACATGAGTGGGGGCCTGGTGGAGGTTGCACCACAGTGCTGGGGGGCGGGGGTGGTGGGAGACATGAGTGGGGCCTGTTGGAGGGTGCCCTGCACTGCTGGGGTGTGGGGGTGATGGGAGACATGAGTGGGGGCCTGGTGGAGGTTGCCCCACAGTGCTGGGGGGTGGGGGTGGTGGGAGACATGAGTGGGGGCCTGGTGGAGGGTGCCTTGCACTGCTGGGGGGTTGGGGTGATGGGAGACATGAGTGGGGGCCTGGTGGAGGGCGCCCCTGCACTGCTGGGGGGTGGGGGTGGTGGGAGACATGAGTGGGGGCCTGGTGGAGGGTGCCCCTGGATGCTGGGGGGTGGGGGTGCAGGGGGACATGTGTGGGGGCCTGGTGGAGGGTGCCCTGCACTGCTGGGGGGTGGGGTGATGGGAGACATGAGTGGGGGCCTGGTGGAGGGTGCCATGCACTGCTGGGGGGTGGGGGTGCAGGGAGACATGAGTGGGGGCCTGGTGGAGGGTGCCCCTAGATGCTGGGGGGTGGGGGTGATGGGAGACATGAGTTGGACATGAGTGGGGGCCTGGTGGAGGTTGCCCCACAGTGCTGGGGGGTGGGGGTGGTGGGAGACATGAGTGGGGGCCTGGTGGAGGGTGCCCTGCACGGCTGGGGGGTGGGGGTGATGGGAGACATGAGTGGGGGCCTGGTGGAGGGTGCCCCTGCACTGCTGGGGGGTGAGGGTGGTGGGAGACATGAGTGGGTGCCTGGTGGAGGCTGCCCCTGCACTGCTGGGGGGTGGGGGTGGTGGGAGACATGAGTGGGGGCCTGGTGGAGGGTGCCCTGCACTGCTGGGGGGTGGGGGTGATGGGAGACATGAGTGGGGGCCTGGTGGAGGGTGCCCTGCACTGCTGGGGGGTGGGGGTGGTGGGAGACATGAGTGGGGGCCTGGTGGAGGATGCCCCTGCACTGCTCGGTAAACATGAGTGGGGGCCTGGTGGAGGGTGCCCCTGGATGCTGGGGGGTGGGGGTGCTGGGAGACATGAGTGGGGGCCTGGTGGAGGTTGCCCCACAGTGCTGGGGGGTGGGAGTGGTGGGAGACATGAGTGGGGGCCTGGTGGAGGGTGCCCTGCACTGCCGGGGGGTGGGGGTGATGGGAGACATGAGTGGGGGCCTGGTGGAGGGTGCCCCTGCACTGCTGGGGGGTGGGGGTGGTGGGAGACATGAGTGGGGGCCTGGTGGAGGCTGCCCCTGCACTGCTTGGGGGTGGGGGTGGTGGGAGACATGAGTTGGACATGAGTGGGGGCCTGGTGGAGGTTGCCCCACAGTGCTGGGGGGTGGGGGTGGTGGGAGACATGAGTGGGGGCCTGGTGGAGGGTGCCCTGCACTGCTGGGGGGTGGGGGTGATGGGCGACATGAGTGGGGGCCTGGTGGAGGGTGCCCCTGCACTGCCTGGGGGTGGGGGTGGTGGGAGACATGAATTGGACATGAGTGGGGGCCTGGTGGAGGTTGCCCCTAGATGCTGGGGGGTGGGGGTGATGGGAGACATGAGTTGGACATGAGTGGGGGCCTGGTGGAGGGTGCCCTGCACTGCTGGGGGGTGGGGGTGCTGGGAGGCACGAGTGGGGGCCTGGTGGAGGGTGCCCCTGGATGCTGGGGGGTGGGGGTGCTGGGAGACATGAATTGGACATGAGTGGGGGCCTGGTGGAGGGTGCCCCTGCACTGGTGGGAGGTGGGGGTGCTGAGAGACATGAGTGGGGGCCTGGTGGAGGGTGCCCCTGGATGCTGGGGGGTGGAGGTGCTGGGAGACATGAGTGGGGGCCTGGTGGAGGGTGCCCCTGCACTGCTGGGGGGTGGGGGTGCTGGGAGACATGAGTGGGGGCCTGGTGGAGAGTGCCCCTGCACTGCCTGGGGGTGGGGGTGGTGGGAGACATGAATTGGACATGAGTGGGGGCCTGGTGGAGGGTGCCCCTAGATGCTGGGGGTGGGGGTGATGGGAGACATGAGTTGGACATGAGTGGGGGCCTGGTGGAGGGTGCCCTGCACTGCTGGGGGGTGGGGGTGCTGGGAGGCATGAGCGGGGGCCTGGTGGAAGGTGCCCCTGGATGCTGGGGGCTGGGGGTGCTGGGAGACATGAGTGGGGGCCTGGTGGAGGGTGCCCCTGCACTGCTGGGGGGTGGGGGTGCTGGGAGACATGAGTGGGGGCCTGGTGGAGGGTGCCCCTGGATGCTAGGGGGTGGGGCTGCTGGAAGACATGAGTGGGGGCCTGGTGGAGGTTGCCCCACAGTGCTGGGGTGCGGGGGTGGTGGGAGACATGAGTGGGGGCCTGGTGGAGGGTGCCCTGCACTGTTGGGGTGTGGGGGTGATGGGAGGCATGAGTGGGGGCCTGGTGGAGGGTGCCCCTGACTGGTGGGGGGTGGGGTGGTGGGAGACATGAGTGGGGGCCTAGTGGAGGGTGCCCCTGCACTGCTGGGGCGTGGGGGTGTGGGAGACATGAGTGGGGGCCTGGTGGAGGGTGCCCTGCACTGCAGGGGGATGGGGGTGGTGGGAGACATGAGTGGGGGCCTGGTGGAAGGTGCCCCTGCACTGCTGGGGGGTGGGGGTGGTGGGAGACATGAGTGGGGGCCTGGTGGAGGGTGCCCCTGGATGCTGGGGGGTCGGGTGCTGGGAGACATGAGTGGGGGCCTGGTGGAGGGTGCCCCTGCACTGCTGGGGGGTGGGGGTGCTGGGAGACATGAGTGGGGGCCTGGTGGAGGGTGCCCTTGGATGCTGGGGGCTGGGGGTGGTGGGAGACATGAGTGGGGGCCTGGTGGAGGGTGCCCCTGGATGCTAGGGGGTGGGGGTGCTGGAAGACATGAGTGGGGGCCTGGTGGAGGTTGCCCCACAGTGCTGGGGGGTGGGGGAGGTGGGAGACATGAGTGGAGGCCTGGTGGAGGGTGCCCTGCACTGCTGGGGGGTGGGGGTGATGGGAGACATGAGTGGGGGCCTGGTGGAGGGTGCCCCTACACTGCTGGGGGGTGGTGGTGGTGGGAGACATGAGTGGGGGCCTGGTGGAGGGTGCCCTGCACTGCTGGGGGGTGGGGGTGCTGGGAGACATGAGTGGGGGCCTGGTGGAGGGTGCCCCTGCACTGGTGGGGGGTGGGGGTGCTGAGAGACATGAGTGGGGGCCTGGTGGAGGGTGCCCCTGGATGCTGGGGGGTGGGGGTGCTGGGAGACATGAGTGGGGGCCTGGTGGAGGGTGCCCCTGCACTGCTGGGGGGTGGGGGTGCTGGGAGACATGAGTGGGGGCCTGGTGGAGGGTGCCCCTGCACTGCCTGGGGGTGGGGGTGGTGGGAGACATGAATTGGACATGAGTGGGGGCCTGGTGGAGGGTGCCCCTAGATGCTGGGGGGTGGGGGTGATGGGAGACATGAGTTGGACATGAGTGGGGGCCTGGTGGAGGGTGCCCTGCACTGCTGGGGGGTGGGGGTGCTGGGAGGCATGAGCGGGGGCCTGGTGGAGGGTGGCCCTGGATGCTGGGGGGTGGGGGTGCTGGGAGACATGAGTGGGGGCCTGGTGGAGGTTGCCCCTAGATGCTGGGGGGTGGGGGTGATGGGAGACATGAATTGGACATGAGTGGGGGCCTGGTGGAGGGTGCCCCTGCACTGGTGGGGGGTGGGGGTGCTGAGATACATGAGTGGGGGCCTGGTGGAGGGTGCCCCTGGATGCTGGGGGGTGGGGGTGCTGGGAGACATGAGTGGGGGCCTGGTGGAGGGTGCTCCTGCACTGCTGGGGGGTGGGGATGCTGGGAGACATGAGTGGGGGCCTGGTGGAGGGTGCCCCTGGATGCTGGGGGGTGGGGCTGCTGGAAGACATGAGTGGGGGCCTGGTGGAGGTTGCCCCACAGTGCTGGGGTGCGGGGGTGGTGGGAGACATGAGTGGGGGCCTGGTGGAGGGTGCCCTGCACTGCTGGGGTATGGGGGTGATGGGAGACATGAGTGGGGGCCTGGTGGAGGGTGCCCCTGACTGGTGGGGGGTGGGGTGGTGGGAGACATGAGTGGGGGCCTAGTGGAGGGTGCCCCTGCACTGCTGGGGCGTGGGGGTGGTGGGAGACATGAGTGGGGGCCTGGTGGAGGGTGCCCTGCACTCCTGGGGGATGGGGGTGGTGGGAGACATGAGTGGGGGCCTGGTGGAAGGTGCCCCTGCACTGCTGGTGGGTGGGGGTGGTGGGAGACATGAGTGGGGGCCTGGTGGAGGGTGCCCCTGGTTGCTGGGGGGTCGGGGTGCTGGGAGACATGAGTGGGGGCCTGGTGGAGGGTGCCCCTGCACTGCTGGGGGGTGGGGGTGCTGGGAGACATGAGTGGGGGCCTGGTGGAGGGTGCCCTTGGATGCTGGGGGCTGGGGGTGGTGGGAGACATGAGTGGGGCCCAGGTGGAGGGTGCCCTGCACTGCTGGGGGGTGGGGGTGATGGGAGACATGAGTGGGGGCATGGTGGAAGTTGCCCCACAGTGCTGGGGGGTGGGGGAGGTGGGAGACATGAGTGGAGGCCTGGTGGAGGGTGCCCTGCACTGCTGGGGGGTGGGGGTGATGGGGGACATGAGTGGGGGCCTGGTGGAGGGTGCCCCTGACTGGTGGGGGGTGGGGGTGGTGGGAGACATGAGTGGGGGCCTGGTGGAGGCTGCCCCTACACTGCTGGGGGGTGGTGGTGGTGGGAGACATGAGTGGGGGCCTGGTGGAGGGTGCCCTGCACTGGTGGGGGTGATGGGAGACATGAGTGGGGGCCTGGTGGAGGGTGCCCCTGCACTGCTGGGGGTGGGGTGGTGGGAGACATGAGTGGGGGCCTGGTGGAGGGTGCCCTGCACTGCTGGGGGGTGGGGGTGGTGGGAGACATGTGTGGGGGCCTGGTGGAGGGTGCCCTGCACTGCTGGGGGGTGGGGGTGATGGGAGACATGAGTGGGTGCCTGGTGGAGGGTGCCCCTGCACTGATGGGGGGTGGGGGTGCTGGGAGACATGAGTGGTGGCCTGGTGGAGGGTGTCCCTGGATGCTGGGGGGTGGGGGTGCTGGGAGACATGAGTGGGGGCCTGGTGAAAGGGTGCCCCTGCACTGCTGGGAGCTGGGGGTGCTGGGAGACATGAGTGGGGGCCTGGTGGAGGGTGCCCCTGGATGCTGGGGGGTGGGGGTGGTGGGAGACATGAGAGGGGGCCTGGTGTAGGGTGCCCCTGCACTGCTGGGGGGTGGGGGTGGTGGGAGACATGAGTGGGGGCCTGGTGGAGGGTGCCCCTGGATGCTGGGGGGTGGGGGTGCTGGGAGACATTTGTGGGGGCCTGGTGGAGGGTGCCCCTGGATGCTGGGGGGTGGGGGTGCTGGGAGACATGAGTGGGGGCCTGGTGGAGGTTGCCCCACAATGCTGGGGGGTGGGGGTGGTGGGAGACATGAGTGGGGGCCTGGTGGAGGGTGCCCTGTACTGCTGGTGGGTGGGGGTGATGGGAGACATGAGTGGGGGCCTGGTGGAGGGTGCCCCTGACTGGTGGGGGGTGGGGGTAGTGGGAGACATGAGTGTGGGCCTGGTGGAGGCTGCCCCTGCACTGCTGGGGGTGGGGGTGGTGGGAGACATGAGTGGGGGCCTGGTGGAGGGTGCCCTGCACTGCTGGGGGGTGGGGGTGATGGGAGACATGAGTGTGGGCCTGGTGGAGGGTGCCCTTGCACTGCTGGGGGGTGGGGGTGGTGGGAGACATGAGTGGGGGCCTGGTGGAGGGTGCCCTGCACTGCTGGGGGGTGGGGGCAGTGGAAGACATGAGTGGGGGCCTGGTGGAGGGTGCCCTGCACTGCTCGGGGGTGGGGGTGATGGGAGACATGAGTGGGTGCCTGGTGGAGGGTGCCCCTGCACTGCTGGGGGGTGGCGGCGCTGGGAGACATGAGTGGGGGCCTGGTGGAGGGTGCCCCTGGATGCTGCGGGGTGGGGGTGATGGGAGAAATGAGTTGGACATGAGTGGGGGCCTGGTGGAGGGTGCCCTGCACTGCTGGGGGGTGGGGGTGGTGGGAGACATAAGTGGGGGCCTGGTGGAGGGTGCCCTGCACTGCTGGGGGGTGGGGTGATGGGAGACATGAGTGGGGGTCTGGTGGAGGGTGCCCCTGCACTGCTGGGGGGTGGGGGTGGTGGGAGACATGAGTGGGTGCCTCGTGGAGGGTGCCCCTGGATGCTGGGGGTTGGGGGTGCAGGGGGACATGTGTGGGGGCCTGGTGGAGGGTGCCCTGCACTGCTGGGGGGTGGGGTGATGGGAGACATGAGTGGGGGCCTGGTGGAGGGTGCCCTGCACTGCTGGGGGGTGGGGGTGATGGGAGACATGAGTGGGTGCCTGGTGGAGGGTGCTCCTGCACTGCTGGGGGGTGGGGGTGCTGGGAGACATGAGTGGTGGCCTGGTGGAGGGTGCCCCTGGATGCTGGGGGGTGGGGGTGCTGGGAGACAGTGGGGGCCTGGTGAAAGGGTGCCCCTGCACTGCTGGGGGCTGGGGGTGCTGGGAGACATGAGTGGGGGCCTGGTGGTGGGTGCCCCTGGATGCTGGGGGGTGGGGGTGGTGGGAGACATGAGTGGGGGCCTGGTGGAGGGTGCCCCTGCACTGCTGGGGGGTGGGGGTGGTGGGAGACATGAGTGGGGGCCTGGTGGAGGGTGCCCCTGGATGCTGGGGGGTGGGGGTGCTGGGAGACATTTGTGGGGGCCTGGTGGAGGGTGCCCCTGGATGCTGGGGGGTGGGGGTGCTGGGAGACATGAGTGGGGGCCTGGTGGAGGTTGCCCCACAATGCTTGGGGGTGGGGGTGGTGGGAGACATGAGTGGGGGCCTGGTGGAGGGTGCCCTGTACTGCTGGTGGGTGGGGGTGATGGGAGACATGAGTGGGGGCCTGGTGGAGGGTGCCCCTGACTGGTGGGGGGTGGGGTGGTGGGAGACATGAGTGTGGGCCTGGTGGAGGCTGCCCCTGCACTGCTGGGGGTGGGGGTGGTGGGAGACATGAGTGGGGGCCTGGTGGAGGGTGCCCTGCACTGCTGGGGGGTGGGGGTGATGGGAGACATGAGTGGGGGCCTGGTGGAGGGTGCCCTTGCACTGCTGGGGGGTGGGGGTGGTGGGAGACATGAGTGGGGGCCTGGTGGAGGGTGCCCTGCACTGCTGGGGGGTGGGGGCAGTGAAAGACATGAGTGGGGGCCTGGTGGAGGGTGCCCTGCACTGCTCGGGGGTGGGGGTGATGGGAGACATGAGTGGGTGCCTGGTGGAGGGTGCCCCTGCACTGCTGGGGGGTGGCGGCGCTGGGAGACATGAGTTGGGGCCTGGTGGAGGGTGCCCCTGGATGCTGCGGGGTGGGGGTGATGGGAGACATGAGTTGGACATGAGTGGGGGCTTGGTGGAGGGTGCCCTGCACTGCTGGGGGGTGGGGGTGGTGGGAGACATGAGTGGGGGCCTGGTGGAGGGTGCCCTGCACTGCTGGGTGGTGGGGTGATGGGAGACATGAGTTTGGGTCTGGTGGAGGGTGCCCCTGCACTGCTGGGGGGGGTGGTGGGAGACATGAGTGGGTGCCTGGCGGAGGGTGCCCCTGGATGCTGGGGGTTGGGGGTGCAGGGGGACATGTGTGGGGCCTGGTGGAGGGTGCCCTGCACTGCTGGGGGGTGGGGGTGATGGGAGACATGAGTGGGGGCCTGGTGGAGGGTGCCCTGCACTGCTGGGGGGTGGGGGTGCAGGGGGACATGAGTGGGGGCCTGGTGGAGGGTGCCCCTAGATGCTGGTGGGTGGGGGTGATGGGAGACATGAGTTGGACATGAGTGGGGGCCTGGTGGAGGGTGCCCTGCCCTGCTGGGGGGTGGGGGTGGTGGGAGACATGAGTGGGGGCCTGGTGGAGGGTGCCCTGCACTGCTGGGGGGTGGGGGTGATGGGAGACATGAGTGGGGGCCTGGTGGAGGGTGCCCCTGTACTGCTGGGGGGTGGGGGTGGTGGGAGACATGAGTGGGGGCCTGGTGGAGGGTGCCCCTGGATGCTGGGGGGTGGGGGTGCAGGGGGACATGTGTGGGGGCCTGGTGGAGGGTCCCCTACACTGCGGGGGGGTGGTGGTGGTGGGAGACATGAGTGGGGGCCTGGTGGAGGGTGCCCTGCACTGCTGGGGGTGGGGGTGATGGGAGACATGAGTGGGGGCCTGGTGGAGGGTGCCCCTGCACTGCTGGGGGGTGGGGTGGTGGGAGACATGAGTGGGGGCCTGGTGGAGGGTGCCCTGCACTGCTGGGGGGTGGGGGTGGTGGGAGACATGTGTGGGGGCCTGGTGGAGGGTGCCCTGCACTGCTGGGGGGTGGGGGTGATGGGAGACATGAGTGGGTGCCTGGTGGAGGGTGCCCCTGCACTGCTGGGGGGTGGGGGTGCTGGGAGACATGAGTGGTGGCCTGGTGGAGGGTGTCCCTGGATGCTGGGGGGTGGGGGTGCTGGGAGACATGAGTGGGGGCCTGGTGAAAGGGTGCCCCTGCACTGCTGGGAGCTGGGGGTGCTGGGAGACATGAGTGGGGGCCTGGTGGAGGGTGCCCCTGGATGCTGGGGGGTGGGGGTGGTGGGAGACATGAGTGGGGGCCTGGTGGAGGGTGCCCCTGCACTGCTGTGGGGTGGGGTGGGGGTGGTGGGAGACATGAGTGGGGGCCTGGTGGAGGGTGCCCCTGGATGCGGGGGGGTGGGGGTGCTGGGAGACATTTGTGGGTGCCTGGTGGAGGGTGCCCCTGGATGCTGGGGGGTGGGGGTGCTGGGAGACATGAGTGGGGGCCTGGTGGAGGTTGCCCCACAATGCTGGGGGGTGGGGGTGGTGGGAGACATGAGTGGGGGCCTGGTGGAGGGTGCCCTGTACTGCTGGTGGGTGGGGGTGATGGGAGACATGAGTGGGTGCCTGGTGGAGGGTGCCCCTGACTGGTGGGGGGTGGGGGTGGTGGGAGACATGAGTGTGGGCCTGGTGGAGGCTGCCCCTGCACTGCTGGGGGTGGGGGTGGTGGGAGACATGAGTGGGGGCCTGGTGGAGGGTGCCCTGCACTGCTGGGGGGTGGGGGCGATGGGAGACATGAGTGGGGGCCTGGTGGAGGGTGCCCTTGCACTGCTGGGGGGTGGGGGTGGTGGGAGACATGAGTGGGGGCCTGGTGGAGGGTGCCCTGCACTGCTGGGGGGTGGGGGCAGTGGAAGACATGAGTGGGGGCCTGGTGGAGGGTGCCCTGCACTGCTCGGGGGTGGGGGTGATGGGAGACATGAGTGGGTGCCTGGTGGAGGGTGCCCCTGCACTGCTGGGGGGTGGCGGCGCTGGGAGACATGAGTGGGGGCCTGGTGGAGGGTGCCCCTGGATGCTGCGGGGTGGGGGTGATGGGAGACATGAGTTGGACATGAGTGGGGGCCTGGTGGAGGGTGCCCTGCACTGCTGGGGGGTGGGGGTGGTGGGAGACATGAGTGGGGGCCTGGTGGAGGGTGCCCTGCACTGCTGGGGGGTGGGGTGATGGGAGACGTGAGTGGGGGTCTGGTGGAGGGTGCCCCTGCACTGCTGGGGGGTGGGGGTGGTGGGAGACATGAGTGGGTGCCTGGTGGAGGGTGCCCCTGGATGCTGGGGGTTGGGGGTGCAGGGGGACATGTGTGGGGGCCTGGTGGAGGGTGCCCTGCACTGCTGGGGGGTGGGGTGATGGGAGACATGAGTGGGGGCCTGGTGGAGGGTGCCCTGCACTGCTGGGGGGTGGGGGTGATGGGAGACATGAGTGGGTGCCTGGTGGAGGGTGCTACTGCACTGCTGGGGGGTGGGGGTGCTGGGAGACATGAGTGGGGGCCTGGTGAAAGGGTGTCCCTGCACTGCTGGGGGCTGGGGGTGCTGGGAGACATGAGTGGGGGCCTGGTGGTGGGTGCCCCTGGATGCTGGGGGGTGGGGGTGGTGGGAGACATGAGTGGGGGCCTGGTGGAGGGTGCCCCTGCACTGCTGGGGGGTGGGGGTGGTGGGAGACATGAGTGGGGGCCTGGTGGAGGGTGCCCCTGGATGCTGGGGGCTGGGAGTGCTGGGAGACATTTGTGGGGGCCTGGTGGAGGGTGCCCCTGGATGCTGGGGGGTGGGGGTGCTGGGAGACATGAGTGGGGGCCTGGTGGAGGTTGCCCCACAATGCTGGGGGGTGGGGGTGGTGGGAGACATGAGTGGGGGCCTGGTGGAGGGTGCCCTGTACTGCTGGTGGGTGGGGGTGATGGGAGACATGAGTGGGGGCCTGGTGGAGGGTGCCCCTGACTGGTGGGGGGTGGGGGTGGTGGGAGACATGAGTGTGGGCCTGGTGGAGGCTGCCCCTGCACTGCTGGGGGTGGGGGTGGTGGGAGACATGAGTGGGGGCCTGGTGGAGGGTGCCCTGCACTGCTGGGGGGTGGGGGTGATGGGAGACATGAGTGGGGGCCTGGTGGAGGGTGCCCTTGCACTGCTGGGGGGTGGGGGTGGTGGGAGACATGAGTGGGGGCCTGGTGGAGGGTGCCCTGCACTGCTGGGGGGTGGGGGCAGTGAAAGACATGAGTGGGGGCCTGGTGGAGGGTGCCCTGCACTGCTCGGGGGTGGGGGTGATGGGAGACATGAGTGGGTGCCTGGTGGAGGGTGCCCCTGCACTGCTGGGGGGTGGCGGCGCTGGGAGACATGAGTTGGGGCCTGGTGGAGGGTGCCCCTGGATGCTGCGGGGTGGGGGTGATGGGAGACATGAGTTGGACATGAGTGGGGGCTTGGTGGAGGGTGCCCTGCACTGCTGGGGGGTGGGGGTGGTGGGAGACATGAGTGGGGGCCTGGTGGAGGGTGCCCTGCACTGCTGGGTGGTGGGGTGATGGGAGACATGAGTGGGTGCCTGGTGGAGGGTGCCCCTGGATGCTGGGGGTTGGGGGTGCAGGGGGACATGTGTGGGGCCTGGTGGAGGGTGCCCTGCACTGCTGGGGGGTGGGGGTGATGGGAGACATGAGTGGGGGCCTGGTGGAGGGTGCCCTGCACTGCTGGGGGGTGGGGGTGCAGGGGGACATGAGTGGGGGCCTGGTGGAGGGTGCCCCTAGATGCTGGTGGGTGGGGGTGATGGGAGACATGAGTTGGACATGAGTGGGGGCCTGGTGGAGGGTGCCCTGCCCTGCTGGGGGGTGGGGGTGGTGGGAGACATGAGTGGGGGCCTGGTGGAGGGTGCCCTGCACTGCTGGGGGGTGGGGGTGATGGGAGACATGAGTGGGGGCCTGTTGGAGGGTGCCCCTGTACTGCTGGGGGGTGGGGGTGGTGGGAGACATTAGTGGGGGCCTGGTGGAGGGTGCCCCTGGATGCTGGGGGGTGGGGGTGCAGGGGGACATGTGTGGGGGCCTGGTGGAGGGTCCCCTACACTGCGGGGGGGTGGTGGTGGTGGGAGACATGAGTGGGGGCCTGGTGGAGGGTGCCCTGCACTGCTGGGGGTGGGGGTGATGGGAGACATGAGTGGGGGCCTGGTGGAGGGTGCCCCTGCACTGCTGGGGGGTGGGGTGGTGGGAGACATGAGTGGGGGCCTGGTGGAGGGTGCCCTGCACTGCTGGGGGGTGGGGGTGGTGGGAGACATGTGTGGGGGCCTGGTGGAGGGTGCCCTGCACTGCTGGGGGGTGGGGGTGATGGGAGACATGAGTGGGTGCCTGGTGGAGGGTGCCCCTGCACTGCTGGGGGGTGGGGGTGCTGGGAGACATGAGTGGTGGCCTGGTGGAGGGTGTCCCTGGATGCTGGGGGGTGGGGGTGCTGGGAGACATGAGTGGGGGCCTGGTGAAAGGGTGCCCCTGCACTGCTGGGAGCTGGGGGTGCTGGGAGACATGAGTGGGGGCCTGGTGGAGGGTGCCCCTGGATGCTGGGGGGTGGGGGTGGTGGGAGACATGAGTGGGGGCCTGGTGGAGGGTGCCCCTGCACTGCTGTGGGGTGGGGGTGGTGGGAGACATGAGTGGGGGCCTGGTGGAGGGTGCCCCTGGATGCTGGGGGGTGGGGGTGCTGGGAGACATTTGTGGGGGCCTGGTGGAGGGTGCCCCTGGATGCTGGGGGGTGGGGGTGCTGGGAGACATGAGTGGGGGCCTGGTGGAGGTTGCCCCACAATGCTGGGGGGTGGGGGTGGTGGGAGACATGAGTGGGGGCCTGGTGGAGGGTGCCCTGTACTGCTGGTGGGTGGGGGTGATGGGAGACATGAGTGGGGGCCTGGTGGAGGGTGCCCCTGACTGGTGGGGGGTGGGGGTGGTGGGAGACATGAGTGTGGGCCTGGTGGAGGCTGCCCCTGCACTGCTGGGGGTGGGGGTGGTGGGAGACATGAGTGGGGGCCTGGTGGAGGGTGCCCTGCACTGCTGGGGGGTGGGGGCGATGGGAGACATGAGTGGGGGCCTGGTGCAGGGTGCCCTTGCACTGCTGGGGGGTGGGGGTGGTGGGAGACATGAGTGGGGGCCTGGTGGAGGGTGCCCTGCACTGCTGGGGGGTGGGGCAGTGGAAGACATGAGTGGGGGCCTGGTGGAGGGTGCCCTGCACTGCTCGGGGGTGGGGGTGATGGGAGACATGAGTGGGTGCCTGGTGGAGGGTGCCCCTGCACTGCTGGGGGGTGGCGGCGCTGGGAGACATGAGTGGGGGCCTGGTGGAGGGTGCCCCTGGATGCTGCGGGGTGGGGGTGATGGGAGACATGAGTTGGACATGAGTGGGGGCCTGGTGGAGGGTGCCCTGCACTGCTGGGGGGTGGGGGTGGTGGGAGACATGAGTGGGGGCCTGGTGGAGGGTGCCCTGCACTGCTGGGGGGTGGGGTGATGGGAGACATGAGTGGGGGTCTGGTGGAGGGTGCCCCTGCACTGCTGGGGGGTGGGGGTGGTGGGAGACATGAGTGGGTGCCTGGTGGAGGGTGCCCCTGGATGCTGGGGGTTGGGGGTGCAGGGGGACATGTGTGGGGGCCTGGTGGAGGGTGCCCTGCACTGCTGGGGGGTGGGGTGATGGGAGACATGAGTGGGGGCCTGGTGGAGGGTGCCCTGCACTGCTGGGGGGTGGGGGTGATGGGAGACATGAGTGGGTGCCTGGTGGAGGGTGCTACTGCACTGCTGGGGGGTGGGGGTGCTGGGAGACATGAGTGGTGGCCTGGTGGAGGGTGCCCCTGGATGCTGGGGGGTGGGGGTGCTTGGAGACATGAGTGGGGGCCTGGTGAAAGGGTGTCCCTGCACTGCTGGGGGCTGGGGGTGCTGGGAGACATGAGTGGGGGCCTGGTGGTGGGTGCCCCTGGATGCTGGGGGGTGGGGGTGGTGGGAGACATGAGTGGGGGCCTGGTGGAGGGTGCCCCTGCACTGCTGGAGGGTGGGGGTGGTGGGAGACATGAGTGGGGGCCTGGTGGAGGGTGCCCCTGGATGCTGGGGGCTGGGAGTGCTGGGAGACATTTGTGGGGGCCTGGTGGAGGGTGCCCCTGGATGCTGGGGGGTGGGGGTGCTGGGAGACATGAGTGGGGGCCTGGTGGAGGTTGCCCCACAATGCTGGGGGGTGGGGGTGGTGGGAGACATGAGTGGGGGCCTGGTGGAGGGTGCCCTGTACTGCTGGTGGGTGGGGGTGATGGGAGACATGAGTGGGGGCCTGGTGGAGGGTGCCCCTTTCTGGTGGGGGGTGGGGGTGGTGGGAGACATGAGTGTGGGCCTGGTGGAGGCTGCCCCTGCACTGCTGGGGGTGGGGGTGGTGGGAGACATGAGTGGGGGCCTGGTGGAGGGTGCCCTGCACTGCTGGGGGGTTGGGGTGATGGGAGACATGAGTGGGGGCCTGGTGGAGGGTGCCCTTGCACTGCTGGGGGGTGGGGGTGGTGGGAGACATGAGTGGGGGCCTGGTGGAGGGTGCCCTGCACTGCTGGGGGGTGGGGGCAGTGGAAGACATGAGCGGGGGCCTGGTGGAGGGTGCCCTGCACTGCTCGGGGGTGGGGGTGATGGGAGACATGAGTGGGTGCCTGGTGGAGGGTGCCCCTGCACTGCTGGGGGGTGGCGGCGCTGGGAGACATGAGTGGGGGCCTGGTGGAGGGTGCCCCTGGATGCTGCGGGGTGGGGGTGATGGGAGACATGAGTTGGACATGAGTGGGGGCCTGGTGGAGGGTGCCCTGCACTGCTGGGGGGTGGGGGTGGTGGGAGACATGAGTGGGGGCCTGGTGGAGGGTGCCCTGCACTGCTGGGTGGTGGGGTGATGGGAGACATGAGTGGGGGTCTGGTGGAGGGTGCCCCTGCACTGCTGGGGGGTGGGGGTGGTGGGAGACATGAGTGGGTGCCTGGTGGAGGGTGCCCCTTGATGCTGGGTGTTGGGGGTGCAGGGGGACATGTGTGGGGCCTGGTGGAGGGTGCCCTGCACTGCTGGGGGGTGGGGGTGATGCGAGACATGAGTGGGGGCCTGGTGGAGGGTGCCCTGCACTGCTGGGGGGTGGGGGTGCAGGGGGACATGAGTGGGGGCCTGGTGGAGGGTGCCCCTAGATGCTGGTGGGTGGGGGTGATGGGAGACATGTGTGGGGGCCTGGTGGAGGGTCCCCTGCACTGCTAGGGGGTGGGGGTGATGGGAGACATGAGTGGGGGCCTGGTGGAGGGTGCCCTGCACTGCTGGGGGGTGGGGGTGCTGGGGGACATGAGTGGGGGCCTGGTGGAGGGTGCCCCTGGATGCTGGGGGGTGGAGGTGCAGGGGGACATGTGTGGGGGCCTGGTGGAGGGTCCCCTGCACTGCTAGGGGGTGGGGGTGATGGGAGACATGAGTGGGGGCCTGGTGGAGGGTGCCCTGCACTGCTGGGGGGTGGGGGTGCTGGGGGACATGAGTGGGGGCCTGGTGGAGGGTGCCCCTGGATGCTGGGGGGTGGGGGTGCTGGGAGACATGAGTGGGGATCTGGTGCCCTGCACTGCTGGGGGGTAGGGGTGCTGGGAGACATGAGTTGGACATGAGTGGGGGCCTGGTGGAGGGTGCCCCTGGGGGCTGGGGGTGCAGGGGGACATGCGTTTTTGGGCAGTAGTGCAAGGTGACATGTGGTTTGGCTGGGGGGCATGGGCATCGTGGATGGGCTGCTTGCGGGACATGTGCAGGGTAGGCCCCTGTGTTGTGGGCCTCCTGCAGGGGCCGTGGAGGGTGTAGAGGGTACACCTGGGAGGACCCACACGTGCAATTCACGTGTGGTGCTCCCCGCGCACCCCTTGAATACACGTACCCTGATGGAATCGCGTGTGATACTTCCTGCGCACCCCTGTAATACACGTACCCTGCTGCTTTTGCGTGTGATACTTCCCGCGCACCCCTGGAATACACGTACCCTGATGGAATCGCGTGTGATACTTCCTGCGCACCCCTGAAATACACGTACCCTGCTGCTTTTGCGTGTGATACTTCCTGCGCACCCCTGGAATACACGTACCCTGATGGAATCGCGTGTGATACTTCCCGCGCACCCCTGAAATGCACGTACCCTGCTGTTTTTGCGTGTGATACTTCACGCGCACCCCAGAATACACGTGCCCTGACGGAATCGCGTGTGTTACTTCCCACGCACCCCTGATGTACACATACCCAGGACAATCGCGTGTGAAACTTCCCGCGAACCACTGAAATACACGTTCCCCGCTTGGCGTTTGCTATTTGGCAGCCCTGTGAACTGCTCCAGGGTTGGCGCAGCCCTTTGCGATGATTTGGGAATTTTGAAGGCTTTTCCTTGCGCGAGGGCGTTCTTGGGGGCGTAACTGGCGCTGCTGCAGGGTCGCTGCGCCACTCTGCGCCACGGCTGGTTTCGGAGGCTAAAATCCATGAATACGCTGTGTGATGAAAAGGATTTTTTCGCACGTGGCTGGCGCAGTGTATCGCACGGGGACACTGTGCGCCAGCTGCGTGCGCCACTTTTGTGCGAATTTCTATGAATTACCCTGATAGACTGTTATGCTTGACCAACAAGCGGCCATTTTAAACGTAGCAGAATCGCAATTTTGCCTGTTAACCATTGCTCATTTCTTTCTGTCTAAAACTGCTTTGCAGCTTGCAATTCTTGTGGTTTCTGCCTACTCTGCTCAACTGTTAACATTGTTGTCTGAATATGAAAAGGGCAAGGTCGCGGGACTGAGGAGTTCGTTCAAAACTCCTCCTGAGTAGCCTAGAAAGGAATGCCCACGCTCCCTCTCTGTAGCCTTGAGGGAGAGCTGCAGGGCATTTAATCACTTCGCAGCTGCCAGCCAGTCTCGTACGACGGTAGAATATGTTAGAATAAAACAGCTAAAGGCTTGAATAATGCTCTTCCTAAGGCCCCCCTTCGCAAAACCCTTTAGAGCATGTCGGCTCCCAGGACACGAATAGTACCTCATAGATAGCAAAGCATGGAATGTGGCTCTTCCCCCGTGTGCAGCTTGCTTCCAAGAACAGAACCACCGTATTCTGTTCAACAACTAAAAGATGCCTCTGCACTTTCCAAATTGCACGTTGTTACTAGAATAGACATCGAAAGGGTCATAATTGTCATTGAAACTAGAAAATTCCACACACATCCATTACTGCGCCACAAGAAATATTGGTCGAGACCAGTTTAGTTTGATTTTTTTATATAAAGCATTGTTTCATATGCTTTTTTATTTTTGGTTGTAGCCCATGTTGATGACACGTGTTTCGGCACTCATTTGCCTTTCTCAAATCTGGGCAATAACTTTCAATAACTTTCAATCTTTGGTGTTCATGATCTCATTAATAAAGTGTGTAGAGCATAAGGAGTCCCGTCAGACTCATGGACGATGTACGTCCTACAAAGTCACTGTGACAGTGCCGAAACACGTGTCATCAACATGGGCTACAACCAAAAATAAAAAAGCATACGAAACAATGCTTTATATAAAAAAATCAAACTAAACTGGTCTCGACCAATATTTCTTGTGGCGCAGTAATGGATGCGTGTGGAATTTTCTAGTTTCACTTTCAACAAACGAAGTGGGGGAACTCTGGGTCTTCGTTTTCTACACACATCATTGCGACACGTTTAAGCTGTTATTTAAGGATAATAGTCGCAGAGGTCTAAGAGTGCGGTTAGAAAAAGCTCCCCAAGTTTGTATGTCATAATTGTCATACCCGTCGGAAATGTCCATCGTCATCCCGAGTTCAAAGAAACTTAATAAAGGAGGGTGTTAAACATGACATAGCTGATTGTATGATATGCATTTTGTATATATGTAACTGATGTACGTAATTCGCTCTCTTGCGTCCCTCGAGGTCTAGGAAACTGACGTCGCGGGGCATGAGACCAGAATTGGCCAATTGGGACTATTTTTGCTTACAATAAACCCTAGCATTGGGAATTTGAACCTCGTGTCTGGCGCATCTTTTCGTGTATGGTTATTGCCTTGTTTCCATAGCACGAGGAACCCCTAGGGGCCCCTTTCAACCAAACCACCGTTTAGTTGAAGTATATTATACAGGTTTAAAAAGATGATGTAGTCTGGTAAGCATTCAAGGAAAAAAGCACATGGCTACATGTATTGTGGTTTATTAAAAGCAGAAATATTTACATGTGTATGTATCTTATAAAGAACATGAACTAAATTGGAGAAAAAAGACTGTTATTTTCATCATACACACAATATACTATTATAGATGGCTCATAAATCACTCCAAACATCGAAGATGGTTCAAGGCTTTTTATTGAAATATCACTGGCCCCAATGGCCATCCCCCTCTCTCGTCTCAGAGCACCTTCTCCGTAGCCCAGATACCTTTAGCCCCAGGTAATTCTATCGCAAGTGTTTTTCCCTCAGTAAGCTAATCACTAAATTACCGCAAAGGAACCTACAAGAATCGCTAAATGTGGAGAGAGCCAAAAAAAAAATGTTGTTGAGCAAAATGATGGAAAAACTACAGGAAAGGAGGAATAATAACGCCCAAGAAAGAAGGAAAACAAATCAGCCATCCATAAGAACGTTGAGTTCACCTCGGGACATTTCAATTGATGAAAAAATACCAACACAAGCGAATACACTTGACCAACCTACTCAGACATTCATCACTGACAAGGACACGGAAACCTGAGAAGATCATGTTGATAGTCTAAATTTAAACATGATAAACACGATGACCCCCAGTCTAACTCAAAAAGAAACGAAAGTACAAACAAACCAGCTGACGACACTAAAAACCATCACAGAATTTCCAGAGGAAATTAAACAGCAAAATATCTACCCAGGATTCCAAAGTAGTGAGAAGAGGAAAACAGGAAAAGTGAATATGGAAATCAAAAAAGAAACAAAAAACTAATTCTATACACAAGAAAAAAGCTAAATCAAATGGTGCAAAAGTTGTCTTCTGGAACATCTCGTATCCCCCAAAGAAACAAACCAAGGAATAGTATCCAGAAATAAAGAAACATCTAATAAATCACCCACACAAGAATCGACAGATCCAAGCACCCCTTTCGCAAAGAATCTTCAGAAATTGAAAATACTGGAGGATCAAAATGACAGGGAAGAAATAGACACAGAGGAAATAGACTTAAACCTCTAAACCTATTCAATATAAGATACGGAACAGCTGTTAGAGACAGTTCAAATCTATGAAGACGGCAGGGATGAAGGAAACTCACCAGAGAATATCCATACGAAGGGGACAAAAGGTTTGCTGACCATCACCTTTTATGACAATGGCAGAAAAGCGGTCCATAGCTGAGTATATATACAACCAGAAGAAGAAAAAACCACAGTACTCAGACACAGAAATGGACCAAAGTAGATGATGGAGGAGGAACTGTCTGGAAGAAGTAAAGTGGTAAAGAAGATTGCTCCAAAAATCAGCAGACCAGGAAACTATAAAGGAAAAGAAGAAGGGAGTTGTCAACTAAAGGGAAAAAAATTACATGTCGACACGAGAGACGGGAGCAAAAAAATCCCTATACTTGGACACGACAAGTCTGAAGATTAGAGAAATACTCTCCCGTCGCTGAGATATGACAAGAGGAACTTGACCAATTTCACAAAGAGGGCTGAAGTAGGAAGACGTTGGCCCTCATTATGGGTCCGGTGGTAACCGTGCCGATGATACCGGCGGGTTGCCACCAGACCCCTAAAAAATTACTGCCACCTGACTTCCCGATAACACTGGAGGATTACAACGCCGGCGGTCCGGGCTGTCAGGCACTGGTAATTAGTAAGTCCCCATTCCTATAGAGTCCTATGGGACGCAATGGGAATGAGGACCACGGAAGTACCAGCACCATTCTTAACAGTCGCGGTGCTTCCGTGACGGCTTGCCTACCATGGCCGCTGTGCCTGCCAGCATCAGCCCTGTCGGGCACAGCGGCTCCGGCAGGCAAACTCGTAGTGTGCCGGTCTGGAAACAGCAGTGCTGGTAGGCTTACCAGCAACGTTGTTTGTGGACCGGCACACTTGTAATGAGGCCCATTGTCTCCAACTAAACCATCTTCTCATAGCAGAAGATGGGCTGATATTGAATCAACATAATTTCCTCAGGCTACCTCACCATATACAGACCTACCGTTTTATGAAAACAGAAGACATTAGAACAGCAGAATTTCCAAATGAAGACTGCACAGATAAGGTAATTCTCCATCTGTACTCAAAAGGAGTCAAACCCTCGTTCCTGGGGACAGCAGACCTCATCCTCCTCCTTACTCTTGGATTCGAGCTAATAGATGGAAAAACATAAGAACTTAATGGCTTCAACGCACAAACTCATCGACCCAAATGACATGAAGAAGGAGCATAAAGAAACAAAACCAACACAGAATAGCCTGACCCTGAGGATCCTAACAGAAGATTAAACAAAGGAAATCCCAGGGCCAAAGAGGAGAGGAAAATAGATGGGAGAATGTACCAACCATTAATAATTACCTTTACCTGCAACACCAACGAGACTAATCCACAGAAACAACGTGAAAAGAAACAACGCGGGAGCAAAAAGAAAAACTGGACCCGGTAATACAAATTGAAAAATATAACAAGTAACTGATTAGCTCAGAACAGGGGGAGAATTTCACAATGATAACTTGGAATACAAGACGATTCACACACTTATGCAATGCCAGTAACACCAAACTCAAATTAAATCAAATACTGTGTCTACAAGAGACCTGGATTTTAACTCACCCAATTGAAGATGGATACAGCGTGCACTTTAATTCAGCATATAAGGGGGGAAAAGGGAGACCATCATCGGGCCTACTAATGGCAGAGGATTTATTGAATCTAGAAATATTAACCCCTTTGTACAAGCAACCCTCCAGGCAATTCCCAAGCAGCCAAACGCACATCGGTGAAGAATCCTAATGCACAATCTATACTGCAACCCTGAGGTAATTGAAGGCAAGGACTTCTTGGAAAGTGCCAAAGACACCCTAGATGATTACATCACCCAAACAAACCCTCCACCAATATTAATCTGTGGAGACCTTAACATTGCCTGTCTGGATGAAAGGGGCTAGAACACATTTTGACACAAAGACCAATAAAGCTGAGGGAAGAGCGGCATTGTGTACAAAGGCAATGGAGTTTAGGAATCTCCAAATGCTGAATGGGTAAATAAAGGGCAACACTCCAGGCAGACCCACATGGTCAAATGGAGCCAGATCAAAGACTTTGGATTATATCTATGTCTGTCAGGAGAGGAGAAATCAGTCAAAGCAACTGGAAGTAATCAAATCAACAAAAAGTGATCATACACTGCTGATGCTAACCGTAGATATAAAACGGACCCACATGATAAACAAAGCCAACCACCGGGACATAGCCATAACTGAGGAAGAAATAGGATTTATATTCTACGGAAAGATGTCAACAAAATGCTATTTGAAAACATAGCCAGGACGAAACAAGGTGGAGGAGTATATTATCTTCCCTTACTCCTCGATTTCTAGGTTCCATCCAACACATCTGCCAAAATGAAGCCAATGTATAAACATGTCCATGACAAGGAAATAGTGGAAAAGAGTTCTGCATTAAGAGCAGATCTTGGGAAAATAAGAGCTTTAAACTTGAACCCGCACAACGACATACTGAGAAAAATAAAACACAAATATGAAAAATGGTTAATTGCTTACAAAGCTCAACTAAATCAAACCAACGCAGAATCAATGTTGCCAGCAATCGTGTCGAAGAACATCATGGGCATGTGGCAATATATAAATAAAACATCAGTAACTCAGGACATGCTGCTAACAAACACAGTGACGGAAGAAAACTGGATCCTCTTTTACCAAAATTTGTTTGGCCCACTCAAAACAGTGAAACAAGATCAACCACCTGAAATAGGGGGAAACTGAGTGATTCCACTTGACAACACCGAATTAAAAAAGTAACTGGAGCGACAGCCCGGGTCTGGATCGTTTAACCTACAGGTTAATCAAATCCGACACTGGATCCCGTTTATCTCACGACTCTTCAAAAATGTAGTAAGGAAAGGAGAAATCCCAGGCTCTTGGAAAAAAGCAATGGTAGTTCCTAGCTACAAAAAAGGACAAAGAACTGACTCAAACAATTACCACCCGATTGCCTCGCTAGATGTCCTGGGCAAGCTTTTTTCAACCATAATGTTGAAAGATCTACAGGTATGGGAAAAAAGGAAAAGAGACGGGACCATCAACATTCAGGATTTACCAAGTGCGTAGGAACAGAACTCAACCTCTTTTTAATTAATCTCTTAAAACTACAAGCAACATAAAAAGACACAAAGATGTACTTGGCTTTCATCGATCTCAAAAAGGCATTTGACAGTGTGGAAGGCAACATTTATCGGAAAAACTGGAAAAGAGCAAGTGTCTGGCTAGCCTACTGGGGTCAATAAAAGCCTTTTGCACAAACACCAAAGCCCAGATAAGACTGAATTTGGATGGTCTGTTGACAAGAGTAAATTACTACTTAGAGGGAGCTAAAACAAGGCTGCCCGCTAGCACCAGCATTGTTCAACCTCTTTCTCTCAGACTTACATGAAAACCTAAACATGGTCAGAGCATTTCCTCCAAAAATCAATGGTCTCCCTGTACCGTGGGCTCTCCAGGCTGACGATCTGGTGCTGATGGACCAGACACCCATTGTTTCACAGACAAAACTTGCGAGCCTACAGGAGTATATACTCAAAAATGGGCTGCAAATTAACGAGAGGAAATCGAAAATTATGATTCTAAGGAAAACAAGGAGAAGACTCAAGAACGCTTTTAAGTGGACTCTAAACCAGGGGAAGCTCCCTGTAATAAAGGAGATGGTATATTTGCGATCTGTAGTTAGCTTGAGTATCGAATACAAGCCCTGGGAAAGGGGACTGAGGACCAGAGCAAAAAAGCAAAAAACCCTTGCAGCCCAGGCCATGGCAAAAGACAAAAAATATGGTAAATTCATACTCAAACCACACCTAGCCATTTACAAGATGAAAGTCGCGCCCATTTTGCTTTTTGGGGCAGAGACACAGCTCGCACTACCGTGGAAAATGTGGAAGGTATTAGTGTCACGATCCATGCCCCTGACCCCCTCAGGTATAACAGCCCCCTGGCAGCAGTGGGGCTAAAGCCCTTCACACTGGACCCAAGGGCCTTAAACTCCATCAGAAACATACATGGAGTCAGTCCTGGCACCTTTGGCGCCATGCTTATTATCAGGAATAAAGCAATACCAGTTTTGGACCTTAATCCAACATGGAGGAACTATTACACAGCTCAGTTCTTTAGAACCAAGCCATGCGGTCTAGTGTTTTGGGTGTGGCTGGGCCTGGAACTACTTGGCCTGGAACTACTTTAACTAGGCTATTTAAACCACAACCAAACAGCAGAACACGCTTTGAGTTATTGTGCACTCCTGCAGCGTAACGCTCACTGTGTCCAGCTCAATCTGATCTGCTTCTCCAGTGGCCCGATCCTGAAGCCCTAGATCCGGATTCCATTAATAACCTGGAAGAACAAGAACAGCATTAGCGAGCAAGAACACTTACCTGTGAAGTAACCAGCCTTGAAACCATCCTGCGCTTCGCTTACCTCGCCCCTCTCCGGAGTTCGCCGCAACCTGCAAAGGTAAAGAAACAAGGAAAGCATTAATAGCAATTCTTACCTGGGCAAGCAGCGAGTCCTGGGAGCACCCTGCGCTTCTCTTACCTCGCCCATCTCCGGGTTTCACCGCAACCTGCAAGGGAGAAGGAACAAGGTCAGCATTAACAAAGCACTTACCTGGGCAAGCAGCGCTTCGATCGCTCATCACTCCGGAACATCACAGCAACCTGTACAAAGAAGAGAAGAGGACACAGGTTAGCAATTAACACCAATAAACAGCGCAGCGCTCCCTGCATCAATAACTCACCGTAGTCTTCGCCATTGATGCACAGAGATGCAGGACGGAGAGTTCAACGCACAAAAACCTAAGGTGAGCAATAACCCCAAGGGAGGGGATTTGGACCAGAGGGAGGTGGGAGTCCACCCATCACAGAATCTTAACCCTCCATTCCCCTGTTATAGGTCGCTACCCAACATCTGGCACATAACCAAGCAGAGAGGGGTCCGGGATAGCGCTTAGACCTCCATCCAGTATCGTGTGGCGCCCCCGTGGGTACCAGGTGAGTGTAACAATTAGAAGGCATATTCTGGAGACGGGTATTGAAGATTCCGAGAAGGGACTCTCCAGCCACCAGAAGGCACGAAATGACTCTAATTTCATCCATGGAATAGTGGTATGGAACACCCTGGCCCTGTACAGGAAATGTATCAACCCAGAAACCACGGATCTAAATTCAATATTACACAATTACAATCTAACTGGAGAATTCGCATTGGAGGAATGGAAAAAAAGTTGCAAGGACATCATGGCCACAATAGGAATTACAAAGGGAATATTAATTACCAACCCGGACCAAGCAAAGCAGAAGCTTTGGAAGGAAGATTGGATTCAGATATCTTGTGGAAGATGCCAGCATAAGCTGTACCAAGACCTCTGGATTGAACAAAGAGCATTCAACAACCCCCCAAAAGTACCTGAAAAAATTCCCGAGCCAATAACTTTGAAACATCTTTTTAAAATTTGGATTGAATATCCTATCCACCCAGGAGTCTCTGAAAATATTTACCACTCCTCCACAAGACCTAACATGTAGATTATGCAAAAAAAGGACCAACAAGAATCCCTGAAACATGTAACTCTTAGCTGTACAGGACTCACAGCCCAAAGGACCAACCATTTGGGCAGGGTTATAATATCAAAGGTCTCGTACTCCTCTGAAGATTGGTGGAAAACTATCTGCTTAGGAGAAGATTTCAGACTAACACGTGCTGTAACAAACTTTCTAAAGGAGATGCTTTTTTCAATCAAATAAAATTCCGGAACCTGAGGGAAGAACCTAAGTAGAAATGTACCAATGGTTGAATCTATACTTAGCTACGTTGAAAATGTAACAATGCACGGCACCAAGGGATACATGACTGCGTTTTAACTTTTCTACTGATGATCGATAATTGATTCGAAGAGAAGATATTCTTGTGTTCAGATAAAGGTTTTGTACAAGCCATATATCTTAAAAAAAAATAAAAATACATTGAGATGGTTACCTAAAGGCTTTGGGACTAGACACCCTCTGGGATTTCGTCACTTTCCCTACTTTAGCCAGGGGTTAGTCTTCCACCGAGATATGGAATTGTGCCTTACAAGTGCTCTATGTGAGTCAGGCTTCTTCTACCATGCTTGCCCTCTCCTCTCCCCTCCTCTACTTGCTTCTATTCTCTCTCTTCAAATACACTTCCTTTTGTCTCTCCTCCCTACAATTGTCTGTCCCTCCAATGTCTCTCACTCTTTCTGGGTCTCACATCCACCCTTTGATTTTACCATCCTCTCCCTGATCTGGCGAGTTCCTCATACTCACTACTACTCCCTCCTCCACACTAATACTCCATCCTCACACTACTATTCCCTCCTCTGTACTACTACTCCAACCTCCACTCAACTACTCTCTTCCACACTAGTGCTTCTCCCCCTCCTCCACATTACTACTCCCTCCTCCATGCTACCATTCCTCACCCACCCTCATTTCACCCTACCATACACATCGTAATCACTCCTTACACTAACTCTTCCTATCCACGCTCACCATACCAGCCTGCACACTCACAATGCAGTACTACTTTCACACACTAGCCAGTCTCTCACCTTCTTCAGAAATCATCTCAACTCACTTCCTTCCTCCCTCCTGCCGTTCTCCTGGTCTTCTACTTCCTCCTCTCCTGACCTCACCCGAGTAACCCACACTTCCTGCTTTCTGTGAACTCCTTTTATTCCCTTGCACCTCTGGTTTGGATTTCTGTCCCTGGCCAATCGGACCCTAACTTCCCCACTTAGGATAATGAGATGTCAGGCAAAGTTAGGAATAAGGGATTAGGCCTGCCCACTTCTGTCACACAGGTCTGCCGCAGAACAGCAATGGTGGCCCTGAAAGGCCAATACCCTGGTTCATATTAGGGGGCACCATTCTGGGAGCCACCAAGGTGAGTCTCATGGTTGCAAGGTTTTGTGTACTCCATGAGAGTGCCTGGTGGTCTAGTGCACTCAGTGATGGCTCTCTCCATGCTTCCATCACTGAGCTGCACTGTGTGTCTGTTTCTGCCACCGCACTCCAATTCTCCTCTCATAAACCCTGCTAAGAGGCAGCATAAAGGTTTGAGGACCCCTCTGCTTCTCCTTGGTATGCTTTGCCTTCCCCTGGTATTTTCTCATTCCCAGCATCCTTCGCACCAGATCACCTCTTCAACCATCTGCTAACACTACTCATGAAATGCTCACCTCCTCTATCTCAGATCGTCTGTTTTACATAGCCCACCCTAAAGGCTAATTTTATCCTTCCTAATCTTTGATTGGTTCTCCGTGATCCTGGTATACCTGAGGATTTTGAATTGGGCAGGCTTTCTGACCATTTTGATTGCCACTGTTGTTTCAGTCCATGGCTCTTTAAAGTGATACATAGCTTGGTGGCCATCTTTGTGTCAGGCAGAAGTCCCTACAACTCCCAAATTCAGCGTGGATCTGTTGTAAGCTGCAAACTTGGATCTTCAAGGCCTGTCTGCTTTTGCAGAGCTTCAACGCTACTCAACTCTCTGGACCTTGGCTCTCGGGAACAATCCTGGTATAGTCACATGGGTTTCCCAGCTCATGGGCAGGGCACGATGTGTGTACTCCATAGTTCCTTTATTCTAAGCAGTATGTGAGTACAGCTGGTGCACAGAAGCGGCAAGAGCACTGTCTGCAGATGATGGGAGTGAGCATAACACAACATTGTACAGCTACATAAGGCCAAAGCATTTTTTTTTAAGTGTGCATGTGGCCTGGGGCATAGCAAAAATGCTGTAAAATGGCCTTGGGCTAAGGGGACACAGGATGAATGCTATTACACATCTGTTGGGGCTGTTGCCTGTTAACACATTTGCACCCTGAAACACCCATAAAATGAGTAAGCTTGCCCCTTGCTCATGTGTCCTCCCGTTCAGCCCTATCACCCTGACATATCCATACAGTACTGTATGTTGCATTGCATTGGGCTGTTTTACTGGCTTCAGATGGCATCATTGGGCTCTTGTCCTCACAAATTGCTGTTCAAAAATAGCTATAAGCTTGGCACTTTAATATTCTGGGTTATTTAGCCTTTGAATTCTGAGTGCTGTGAAATTGTCCATTGAAAAAGGTACAAAACCACACAATGCAGGAAGCCACAGAACACCAGACTCTCAATGGAGTACTGCCCACTTTTCGGGAGGCGTGGCAGGTCAGAAGAAGGACTAGGACTTTTGTAAGACATTTGAAATATGCTTTTATTAAAGAAAGGGAAAATGCTTACCTTTCCCTACTTCTTTGGGGTGTTCCCTACCTAACAAGACTAGATAAGGCTCTCGTCAGTGATCAGTGAAATGTCTTCAAAGAATATGTCCACCGTACAAGCTAACCCCAACTGACCCAACCACTATCCTAACTACTAAAGGCAGGAGAATGACTCCCTTCGCCTGTGTTTTGCCACCAGCCATCTTTGGTTCAATAACTGATCTTTAAATAGTCTCTTGTGACTTCATTGATAAGTTTGTACAGTTCTCGCAATACTTCTTTAAGTCTTGGTTTCTTCTCAATATGGAATTCCTTTGTCTCTGTACTAATATTTTACCTGTTGGCAATGTTTTTCTATCTAAGACTTCCCGCTTTGGTTTTGAAATAAAGCTTTATTCTCTCCTTTTCCCTAGGTAAGGTTATCCAACTACTGAGGTTCTCTCTCTCATGAAGTATTTTTCCTTTTTATATAGTCACTCTTTTTCCTCTGTATTATTTCTTTCTTGAAATATATACTTTAGTTTAACTCTGTCTCTTGTAACCTCCTCCTCCTTCTTACTGATGTTCATTGTACTTGGACTATGCCGAGTATGAATGCATTCATAGTGATTCTCATTCTCTTCTCTTTCTTTCACTGTTATCGTCTCTTTAGTTTGACCGGGCTGAGTATAAATACTCTCAGAATTATTCTTATTCACTTCTCTTACTTTCAATAGGATTGTATCTTTATCTCGATTGAAATGAGCATAAACACTCTGGTAATGATTCTCCTTCAATTCTCTTATCGCCTCTTCGTTGTTACTGAAATGAGCATGAACGCTCCTGTAATGATTCTCTTTCAATTCTCTTATCACCTCTTTATCGTTACTGAGCCAAGTATGAATACTCTTGTAATGATCCTATTTCAATTCTCTTATTGTCTCTTTATCAGTGTTTGGACAGTGTATGAACACTCTGGTAATGATTTGCCATCTCCCTACCTGATGACTTCGGGGAAAAAGTCATCAGCATTTCTCTTCATGGGGTCTGTCTCTCGTCTTTGCCTGCCCTACTTTGTTTCCTTGTTCGGTTTCTCGTCCTCATTCTTTTTGGCTCGGTTGGCTTACCAGTATTCCATACACAGGGATGTGAAGTTACTTCATTCACGTTAGGGTCTCAGCATTGTTATAGGGACCTCTGGTCCACCACGGTTTCTCTGTGGTCACGCCATCTCTATTGGCTGCTCTCCATCCTCTGCTTATCGGACATCTGCATCCAGCTCTTCAGCTTCGTCTCTCCAGTTGATTCGAACTTCCTGGTATTCCTGAAGTTCACTGTCTCCTCCCCTTTCTGCTCTGATATAGCCATGGGAATTCCCCGGCTTGTCTCCATTCCTCTCTCTCTCCTCCCGCCAGTTTTTATCCTCCTTATTCCGGTTCCTCCCAGTTAAATGATGTTTTCCACTTAAAGGGATAGTTACAGTGTCTGTATTGCAATAACGCATACTTGTTCTTACCTCATATAAACCTTGATAGAATATGTCTGAAGAGGTGAGATTGGAGGGGTCTTTAGGGAGTTCCTCATAGAAACAGGAGTCCTTGTCTCCACAGGGGGAGTCTCTCCCGCTGAGGTCCCACTTGCTTGTTCCCCTAGGGAGGGTGTTGCAGAGCAGACTCACCTCCCTACGCTCACAGCGGGTGGCTCTTTCTTGGGGAGAAGGGGTGAAATCCCTTGATTCATCACAGAGGTTACTACATGACTCAGTATCAGCCAGGTACCCAGTCAGTGTTAGAGAAACATGCAATAAAGACATCTACAGCAGTCATACCAAACCTTGAGGCAACACAGACACTTACCCATCAGATACTAACAGCTGCACCTCCTCAGAGGTATTCTTCCTTTCCTCTCCTTCCCCTAGAAGATCACTGTCTCCAGAGCTCTGGTTCTCTCTAGGCTAGACTACTGCAACAGCCTTTTTCTAAATCTGCCTCCTTCTACTCTCCACCCTCTGCAACTCATCCAAGACTTGTCCTTGGCCTCAAGCCCAGAGATCGTATCTCTCCAGGACTGAAATCTCTGCATTGGCTCCCAGTAGCTGCGAAGATTAAGTTCAAAACCTTCTGCATTGGCCACAAGGCCTTCTGGGGCTTGGGCCTCATTACCTCCAAAACTCTCTTACTAAATGTCTTCCTTCTCAAGCTCTTTGCTTATCCGACTCTAACTCCCTCAGGGTCAGTCGCTTCTCCAAGCAACGAGTTGGTTGGTGGTAGATCTCTTTCTTTGGCTGGGGCCTCCCTCTGGAACAGCCTCCCTGCCTCCCTGAACCTCGAGGAGAAGCACTTTAAGACCTTCCTCTTTGCTTCTGCTTTCTCTCCTCCTATCCCCTGCTGAACTCCTGACTGAAACTGCAATGGTCACCTGGCTGCCCTATGATCTCGGGCCCAGGTCCCCTTACCTGCCAGCTGCACTCCTGCACTACCTTCTGGGCAACCCCTGCACTTGGGAGCTGTTTCTGTATCCCTACAGCCCCCACCAGCTCTTGACACTTGCTGTCTGCACTTAACCCTGCACTTGCCACTAGCTGGCCGCACTTTTACCTTCTGTTCTATTTATTTACTGTTGATCCTATGTATTGCACTGCGCCCACCCCTCCCCCATGCACTTTCCCTTTCCCCCCTCGCCTGCACTTGTGTGATCTCAATGTCACTTGGCCCAGTAAGATGGGTTGTCTCTTTCTTCCCTCTGTTCCCCCTCCCTTGCCTTGTCGCGCTTTGAAACACTTGTGTATGGGCGCGTTATAAATGCCATATCATATCACACACAACATGGGGTTTGGTGTGGTCTTATGAAATATGAGCTGGGGATGGGGAAGAGGTTCGAGCAGAACCCCCAATGTTAAAACAGAGCCATTTTATATTGTAGGTGTTCACTTTTGCAGCCTCTTTTTAGCAGCCCCCTTTTAGCACCCCTCTTTACCCACCCAAGTCCCCATTTCATTTTTATTTCTGTTACAGTAGCACAGATTTCAATGTATACCTCAGTCATTGTTTTTTGGTTACTCATCCAAGGCACCTTCTGTTTGTAGATGGAAAAACACAATCAAATAAATAATAAATCAGACTAGGTCATCCATGGCTCTGGACAAGGAGAAGGTTCATTTGATAACTTCACGGACCACCTGAATCCACAAAGTGCACAGACAGATCCCCTCAACTACCAAGCAACGAGGATAATTGCTCCCAGAAAAATAAACATCAATGCAGTTAATCATTAGTATTCTGTTTAAATGTAGGCCACTTTAGTCTATTTCAAAAAGAAGTTGCAGCTGAGATTTGAAGTTGCAGCTGAGATTTGAACACAGCTCGAAGGCTACTCCCTTTTTCCACTTAAATGCTCAAAGCACACTTGTACTAATGCTGTGACTATGAAGCAAGGACACGTGTAGATACGCTTAAGCATGGCACATCTTCATATGCCACCAGGCGCTTGGAGCCTCTTGGGGATGGCATTGAGTGCCCACACCACAGGACAGTGGATAATGCAGCACGATGGTCATGGACACACCCTTGTGCATCGGGAGTGTGGTTTCTGTCTAGCAACATATTTGTGTAGAGGTGCACTTAGTTTGTCTTTGAATATATTGGCGATGGGGAAATAGAATGTGCAGGGACTGGTCTCCAAGACAAAAGCTCTTGCATCGTAGGTAGGGGTGCATCGCATGTTTCCCATTATTACAAATGTGAATGGCAAGCACAGTATTAATCATATGCCTGATATAGTCTATGGTATTTCTGATACAAGATGATTGTATTTGCACCATGTGCACTAAGAAATTATCAATATATTATGAAACTCATTCTTTATTAATGACCAGTAAGAAATAGTAATTGCCATACATGGATGGGGTGCATAAAGGTACATTGTTCTTGAATTAGCCGTGAACCATTTTTGGGAGGCCCACACTTATTATCAAGTAGTGATTGGTTAACATCTGTCTGTTTGCTTCCTGTGTATGGTCTTGTCTAATCATTGGTACTACCTTTTTTCAACCGATTTGATTACATTTTTGTATTTTTTCTCCGATTTGCAATTGCACATGTAACCTGATGAAAACGTCAGTTACATTGATTAGGCAAACTAGGAATACTTCTTGATTTGGGCTTGAGGCCTCTCTGTCTTTACTATTTTACTGACTGGGCTTAATTTCTTCACATAGTTTGGACTTACATTATTGAAATGTTCGTCCTTGTCAAGGGTCAGCAGTATCTCTAAAAACTCCAGGTGCTTGACTGTCAGTTCAGAAATATTTATCTGAGCATATACTATGGGGCTCATTTTTGAAATCACAATAATTAAGCGGCGGAGACCCGTTATGTTTACACGTTTATGTAAACGGGTCGCTGCTGCCTAATTTTCCTATTTGTATGGTGGAGTGTAAAAGGGCATTGTAAAAAGGGGCATCCACGCTTGTACGTCAGTCTTTTGCTCACCGCTGTGCAAATGGAATAAATGCTCCCGCCCATGTACGCATGGCAGGCTGCGTGTACAATGGATTCCTATGGAAAAACAGTGGACTCCACAGGAAACCCCAGCATTTGTGCCGGTATGAAACTTGATGCCGGTGCAAATGCTGGAGTATTTGTATGGCGAGAGGAAGGGAAGTGGCGAAAATGTAAATTACGTTCCACCCGTCTCAGAAGGATAGCTCAGGGGCAATGTGCTTGCCTTGGAAGCAAGACGACACGGTCCACACTTATACACCTCTGTGTATTAAGCGCGTTATAAATAACCTCTGTACCATACAAATACATGAAAATGAGCCATGAAGGAAACCTAAACACATTTAATTTCGGTTACGGCTCATTTAAAATTAGCTGATATGTGTTGTTTTGGGTGGGATCAATGAAATAATTTTTTCTATTATAAATGCCTTATATATTTAGGTACATCACTGTACCTATGTATATTGTCGAAATATATATAAAGGCCCGGAAGATAACTTTTTCTGGCACAGGTATTTTTCAGGGTTACATTGGTCTTTCAAAAGATTGACAATTAGCATCTCCTTGGTGGATGTGGTACTTCCTGGTTCCTCCACCACTTGGACTGGGTCGTCACTCCCCTTTCTTATCTTACTATCTTTTCTCTTTCTTGGTTTCTTCCATCCTCTTTGCTCATCCTCAGTTCTCATATCCATTAGCCAGGCTCTCACAAGGTTACCTTTTGCTAGTACTCGACCTGTTGCTGCGCCTGTACCAGTGCCTTTCTACTAAAATAATATTTTATTTTTGCCCCTTAAATCGCTTGCCTGACTTTACCAAGGAATTTATTGTTCAAACAGATACTTCCTGCATCGGTCATGCGGCTGTACTATCACAGGTATAGAAGGGGGGAGGTAAAATGCCCATGTTAATCAGTAGGAAACTATTTCCATGAGAGAAGAGCATCCAGTGGTCGAGTTGGACTGATTAGCAATCAAATGGTCTGTATTCAGTCTCTGGCATTACCTAACTGGCAGATAATTTGAAATGATCGCAAATCACACACTATTGGTCTGGAGGGTGAGGAACAAGGATGTTAACCCCTGCATCCTGAAATGTTTCTTGGCCCTACAGCTTCACTTCTTTAAAACTGGGAGGGTAGTTTAGGGGCAACACGTTTCCCTTCGAAGCAAGACAAAGCAGAACAACACAGATTTTAATCCTGGTCAAGTGCTTAGAGACTCGTCTATAGTGTTAAGCGCCTAATAAACGCTTAAAGTCATACACCGAACTGGGACGATGAAGCAGGCCCATGTAGACTTTTTATACCGCTATCCTGAGTCAGTAAGTGGCGAGGAGGAAGTGGATGACTTAGGAGCAAGGGTGAAGGGGTGTCATACGATCAGTTAGCTTTCCTTGTCCAGAGGGGATGTGAACCCCTCTCAGCCTGGGGTGAGATGCCTACTAGGTTGGAAGCCAGAACCAGTCCTACCCCTGAGGGGTATAGCGGCAGTGGAGAGGGCACCAATTCCTGTCCCCTTCCCAACTGCCTGTCTTCACAACTTTCATCAATCCACACCTCTTGAGAAAAATGCTACCCAAGTCCTCTCTTTTTATTCTAGAATGACAAGAGAAGTGGCAATAATACAGAGAGCACACCCACATGAGGGAAACCCATCCACGCCCCAAACAATCTGCTTGGATCTATCTGAACTGAAGATACAATCTGGGAAGAGACAGCCAATGAAAGAGGAACCAGAGATCCTCTTCAGCTTCCCCTGGTGCTGCATACCACCACCAGGGACTTAAAATGGAGTCGCAATCGCTAACCCGGGGCTACACTTACCTGAGGAGTGCCCTCGGCATGGCCACATAAAAGGAAGTCGGACATTTTTCAGTGCAGGCCACCATTGTTGGAGCACGGCGCCCAGTGCTTTGAAAAAGGGCTGGGCTTAACCTGCTATTTGTATCTTCCTATGATTGCAAGACCTCCCGGGCAAGACAGAGCCAGATTGGCCAGGGCCAGTGATCCAGTCAGAGAAAGAAGGGGAGGATAAGAATAACACTCCTGGTGCATACAACTACTTGTAATCTTCCCCCTAAGTTAAAACATCTAGATAGCTTTGGGTTTTGTGCGCTATATAAAGGACAACAATAAAAATAAATTCAATACCAGACTATCTCTGTTCTATGTGTTTTTCTCTTGCGTCTCTCAGTGTTGTTTTTTTCTGACATATCAAAATCGAAATTTTTGGTAAACTATTTACTTAAATAAACATACTTGTTCCAGTTGTTTGTTTCTTCTGCAGAAAACATTCTAGATTGTCATAAGTGCCAAGGGCGAGGTATCTCGTCCTTGGGATTACCTCCCTGTTGCCAAGGATGAGATTCCTCGTCCTTGGCACTTAAGGGGTTAATGAAACAGAAAACGTTAGAAGGCATTGAATGGTGAAATACCAAAATCACCAAAAAAGGCCTTGGCACTGGGGAGGGGGGGAACCCATGGCAGTTAAAAGGTTAAAAGTATGCTCACTTCTGTGGACATGTAATGAAATAATTGACTGCAGTCAATTAACTATTTTCCAAATATGTCTCTGCTGTCATCATTTTGGCACTCATTGCTAATTACAAAGTGTATTGTAAAAACCATTGTTTTATCCATTTTCCTCACCTATCCATTTCGAAGTGTATCTTTTATTAAGCGTTGAATTAGCATTCCTGCTTTTTATGTAACAGACTGTGAAGTTCTTGATAAATTTATTAATTGAAATGTAAACCTTTTGTTTTGTCTTTATCAACAGGTCTATTTGTGTTGCGCTCTTGTCCAACAAGCATGGCTGCTCTTCATGGGTTCATATATGAATTTACAATGAGGAAATGGCATCAAGGCAAAGCCTGGAAGAAATGGAGAAGATTTGTGACACTGAGGACAATTCTCTTGATCCAGACCCATTCACAATGTAAGACTTTTCCACTTGGTGTTGCTACCATAGATATCAACTGATGCCAACATTGGAAGAAAATGAACATTGTACCGAAACTCCACCTGCAGGGCATTTCTATTGTGACAAGACCAGTACCTTGGCCTTGTCAAGAGGGGATGTGAATGCCTCTCAGCGGACTGGAAGACCTACCAGGGAAGAATCCAAAACCAGTCCTATCCCTAAAGAGGACAGTGGCTGTTGAAAGGGCCCCAGCTCATGTCCCTCTCCTTGTGGCAGTACACCTTGTTTCCCACTATGCCTCAAAGAGGATCCTCACCAGAATCCTTCTTATTTTTTATAATGATCAGAGCCAAGTCAAGCAGAGACAGCCAAAGTGCAGCCCCCAGTGTCACACGCTGTCGGAATCACAACACCAGAGGCCTGGACGCAATCAAGTGAGAAAAACCCTCCAGTGTCCCTTGCTGCATATGATCCCCTAACCAGAGAGAGAGACAGAAAGAGAGAGATAGAGAGATAGAGAAAGAGAGAGAGAGAGAGAGAGAGAGAGAGAGAGAGAGAGAGAGAGAGAGAGACAGCATTAAAATGCCTGCACGACTATGAGAGAATCCACGCATCGCTCCCGGGTAACAGCATCAAACATCGCAGCTCAGCTGGCAGGCATCACCCTAGACTGCACTAACCCTAGGAGAGCCTAGAGCAAGTCCCCCTTACATGAACTTGAACATTCTAATTCCTAGGCTGCCATCATTATTAACATGCAATTTAATATCTTTGCTGCTTGTAACACATCCCAGATGGTGAAGATGCAAGTGATGGAATGGCAACAGGAAGCAGGAAAGTGGGGTTATTCAGGTAAGGTCAGAGGAGGTGGCAGACCAAGATACCAGCGGGAACCAGAGTGTGGAGTGTGATGAATCTGATGATGTCATCATTCTTTTCCCGGGGGTAGCTTCTCCCCATGTGGGGAGGGGTGGCAGCCGCTACTTGTTCCTGACTCTGTGGGTGTCTATATGAGGGGGGATCACGTGGGAGAGGCGACCCTCAAGGGATTGTATATGGTTGTAAAGAAGGGGGGAAAAAGTCTGCCAGCAGAGTATAGCAGGTGACCTGTGAGTCTGGGACCCACACAGGAATTGTAACAGTGAAAAGAGAATCCCAAGGAAGACACATGCCGTACAGATTTTAAACTGTTTTGAATGTAAAGAGAACCCTGAGGAAGGGAGCTATTTTCCTGAGAGAGTTATCCTCTTCAGGTTAAGAGGAACTTGGATTATTCTTTGTTGTAACTTTTCATTTTGTTAAAAGGAATCTGGGGCACAACCCCAGGGGCGTGTGCCTCCTCAGGTTGCAAACTTTTCGCAACCGAACTAGAGATTCCAGCCAGCTCCGTAACGCCGGGAACCGCTGTGTAGGGGGCACCACGAACAAGCTACCGGTGCACACACGGCGCAACCAGTGAGTCCAAACCTGACTCCCACTACACTCAGGGCTGGGACATCGGAATATATGCAAGCAAGAGAGAAATTAGCTACGTACGCCTACGCACCTCCCCCCGGCAAACTTGCTACCCCCGAAATGGCAACTGAAGCGGCAACACAGGGGGACACAGCCGCCATGAAAGACGATGTTGCGGCTTTACTGGCAGAGATAAAGAATATGGGGGCCAACATAGGCGGCAAAATCGATAGGATCACTCAACGCATGGACAAGATCGAGGATGGACTGGACGGAGTGGAAAACAACCAAACCTCGATAGACACCATGGAGACGCAGCTGGAACATAGGATAACGGAACTCGAGCGGAAGGAGGAGGACTACAGGTTGAAGATGGACGACTTGGAAAATCGGGAGCGACGAAACAACCTTCGCTTCTTCGGAATCCCGGAACAAGAGGGGGAGACAGAGGAAGGCCTAAGATCAACACTCCATGATATTATTAAGATCTTGGTTGCTGACGACGAGATCGACGAACCAAGGACAGAACGGATCCACAGGGCCAGAGGCCCGGCGGGAGGACCGAGGTCGGTCCTCGCCCGCTTCCACAGATACCAGGACAAGGCCAAGATCCTCGAGAAAGTGAGGCGCGGAGGTGTCATCACTCTTAATGGAGCACAGATAACGATATACCAGGACCTGTCTGCTATGACACTCGCCCTGAGGAGGATGTGTGGCCCCCTGACGAAATGGCTAAAGGAACGAGACACCCGGTACAGATGGGGTTACCCCTTCTCCCTCACTTTTTAACACAATGGTGCGAGGATCAGGCTGCGATCTGAGCGAGAAATAAAGCCATGCATATTTGAACGATGGAGACGCACTGACGAATGAAGGGAGAGAATGGAGGCTCCAAGGCCCCAAGAGACAGAAAGTTAAGGGATCGAGAAAATATCGGAGAGGCAATTCTTCCTCGGAGGGGGGCAAATGAACCAAATATACCAGAGATGCACCAAAAGACCTTACATGATGCTAATGCTTCAAAAGGGGCCTACTTTTGACCCAGTGCAAGACTTATGCTCAACTGTTGTAAGTTAAGGTTTGAAAGGGGAGGGGACATAATGAGGGCTCAGACTCATGTGCTAGTTATTGTTAGTAAAAGGACTGTGAGGTAACGGTTCCTGCTGGTGGTTAGTGGCCGGTTCAGTGCAATCAACTGGACCCGCGCGGATGACGTTGTATGGGGGGGAGGGGAGAGGAAGGGAGGAGGGAGGGATTCCAAGACATAAGGGAGATAAAAAATTAAACAAATTCCTTGATCACCGCTGGGAAGGGTAAAACACTAGTGCAGGTAGAAGAAGCGATGCCCGGGGAAGGGTGGCTTACTAATGCAAATGTCTTCATGTTGTGTATAGATGGCCAACCCTGAAGGCAACACACGAGGCCCCATGAGAGTGGGGACACTTAATGTTAAGGGACTCAACTCCCCGACTAAGACATTGGTTTCCAGGGAATTCCGGAGGGCGGAAATTGACATTCTGTTTCTTCAAGAAAGTAAATATATGAGAGGGGAAGAGAGACCTGTCCTGGGGAGAAACTATGGAATAGAATTCTGGGGCTCGGGGGTACTGCACAAGGGGGGTGTGGGGATTCTCATCAAAAAGGGGATTGAATTCCAAGTCACTAAAACCTGGTCGGATGAGGAGGGTCGTGCCCTGTTGGTGACTGGGACTGTTGGGGGGGTTGAAGTAACTCTGGCCACGATCTACTCTCCCAACCTGGGACAGCTCAGGTTTCTTTCCCAGAACCATCCCAAAAATAATGCTGGAGGCTAATGGTCACATTATACTGGGTGGAGACTTTAACCTCTGGGCGAATCGGGACTTGGACCGAAAGGCGGGCAACCCAACCGCAGATGATGAAACAAGAGGGGATTGCAATGTCAAACCCTTGTCAAACCTCAGCGCCTTCTAACGCTAGACTGGTGCACCACTATTCAAAACGCACTCTCATCTAAAATCCTCCTACTGCAAAATAAAATCGATAGTAAAAGAACGCTCCCAGCTGACAAAACTCCACCCACCATATCAATGACCACATCAAATGCCACTACTGGCCCCCCATTTCAATTCACACCAGTGACTAACAAAGTAGTATTTGACACCATAATGAAACTCAAAGCTTCCAACTGTAAAGAAGACCAATTCCCTTCCCACCTAGTGAAACTATGTGCCCCCACCCTCACACCTATCATCACCGAATTCATCAATGCCTCTTTCCTCACAAACACAGTCCCCACCAGTATCAACAAAGCTTGGGTGACACCACTTCTAAAACAACCATCCCTGGACCCAACAATACCCACTAATTACCGACCTATTACAACGGTCCCATTTCTCCTAAAAATAATTGACAAAATAGCCTACTGCCAAATTCAGAACCATTTGGAACAACATCAATTACTAGGAGACCGCCAGTCAGGATTCCGTCCCAACCATAGCACAGAGACAGCCCTCCTTGATCTGAAGATCCAAATGGATGCCACTAGAGAAGCAGGCAAACTCTGTCTACTGATGCTCCTGGACCTCTCAGCGGCCTTCGATCTGGTTGACCATGATAAACTCTGCAACACTCTAGCAAACAATTTCAACCTAGCTCAGAACGCTACCAACTGGATCAAATCATTCTTGGCTGATAGGACTTCCAGAGTATCCATCGGCAAAGAATCAGCAGACCCAGTGCCTGTCCCTGCAGGTGTGCCGCAAGGTTCCTGCCTATCCCCCACTCTGTATAATGCCTACACCAAGCTATTATTTGCAGCGTTGGATGCCATGGGTGTCATCTATACCAACTTCGCCGATGACACCCAAATCCTCATTCCTCTCTCAGGCAATCATGAACAAGACTCCCTCCTGGTTAACCAAATTTACTCACTCGTCCAAAACGGGATGGCTAATAACAGCCTTTGTCTCAACGACGACAAAACTGGGCTCCTCATACTAGGCTCCTCCAGCAAAATCAACACCCTTGAGCCCGCTTTCAAATCATTCACCATCGATGGAACCATAATCCATGTTCTTAAACAAGTCAAGACCCTTGGCGTCTACTTAGATGCAACACTATCCATGTCTAAACAAGTAAGCACATTAGCCTCGTCCACTTCCTACACCTCCAAATTCATTTCCCTCAGCCGTAAAGTCCTCTCAGCCAACAACTGTGTTACCCTAGCCAGAGCACTCATACTGTCTAAACTAGACTATTGTAATATCCTATTCCTTGGCACTTCCAAAGCAAACATAGCCAAACTTCAACTCATGCAGAACAAAGCCCTCAGAGCAAAGCCCTCAGAGCAGCTCTAGGCATCAAAAAATCGAACATATCTCTAACACCAGAAGAGACCACCACTTGCTCCCTATCGAAGCCAGAATTCTATTTAAAACCCTGAGCATCACCCACAAATGCAGGGCTAACAAAGCTCCCAAATACCTCAACAACACAGTCATCACGAAGCCCCAGACCAGACTCCTCAGGTCCAACAAACACGCATACCTTGAAACCCCCAGATAAAAAAGAGAGAAAGCAGGAGGTAGTAGCTTCAAAACACTGGCCCCCAGACATTGGAATGTGCTACCTTCCCACATTATGAATGAAACCTCCTTCCCTAAATTCAAAAGCTTCTTGAAGACTTGGCTCTTCAATAAGTTCTAACTGAACCAGAGCACTAATCCCCTCCAATTAACTGTTTATACCTGACTGCTTTGTATATTATTGTATATTACTGATTCCTGACTGCTTTGTATATTATTGTATATTACTGATTGCTATTCCTGTGGACCTCTGAGTTCTTTCTAAGATTGCATCCCATTGTCTGTAACTACGGTGTGATACCCCCGGGTCTGGGCGTATAACAAATGTAATAAAATAAAAATGAAAATAAAATAAATGATTATGCTAGTATGATGCAAGTATATGCGCTGACTGATGTGTGGAGAGAATTGCACCCCGAGGAAAGGGGATACACCTTCTATTCGGCCCCCCACAATACTTTCACTCGCATAGATTACATTTACATGACCTGAACAACGCCACATCGCACTCAGAAATCACTCCAATAACTTGGTCCGATCACGACATGGTTTTAACTGATATTCACTGGGAGGACTTGCCAACTAGGGGGGGGGAATGGAGATGTAACGAGGCCCTGTGGAGAGACCAGGTCTTTAAGGACGAATTGGAAACAGAGATCAGAGAATATTTTAAAACCAACAATACTGGGGAAGTCCCTAAACAGGGAGCATGGGAAGCAGCGAAGGCAATTTGGAGGGGAATCCTCATACGGGAGGGGGCCAGGAAGAAAAGGGAAAGTGCGCTCATTGAAAACAAGCTCAGGGGCGAAATATGCCAGCTACATAAAGAGGCCAGAGAAGGTGACATCACGGACCCCGGCAAGACTCATGAGGCCAAAATAAAACGGGAAGAACTCCGTCACTTAGAGCATGACCAGATAGTGCGTAGGCTGCATCTACTGAAACAAACATTTTATGAAAAAGGAGATAAAGCCGACGAACTACTGGCAGCTAGACTTAGACTCCAATGGGTGGAGAGTAGGGTAACAGAGCTAACACACGCTGACCCTACTCAGGAGCAACCTAAACCCTCTATTCCTGAATTATTTGCTGACTTTTATGAATCCCTTTACACCTCCGAAATTGATCCTAACTCAAGTGAGATAGACAATTACCTGGCCGACATCGGTCTCCTCAGGGTTGCGCCCACGGACTCGGCCCTCCTCGAGTCCCCCATAACAGAGGAAGAAATACAAGGAGCGATCAATAGACTAACGCTAGGCAAATCCCCTGGCGAAGACGGATACACAGCCTGCTTCTATAAAACATTCAGCACCCTCCTTACTCCATTCCTAGCCGAGTTGTTCAATGAAATTCTTGAATCGGGTGTTGCCCCAGACTCTTTCGTCCGTGCACTTATAACGGTCATCCCCAAGGAAGGCAGGGATCCCAAGCAATGCGGGTTGTATCGCCCCATATCCCTACTTAATTTGGACGCCAAAATTTACACGAGGGTACTAGCCGCCAGATTGGAGACCCATATGCCCCGCCTTATCCACCCTGACCAGGTCGGATTTATAATTGGGCGACAAGGAGCGGATACCATGAGGAAGATGCTCCATTTAATTTCTGCCTCCCAAACTATGTGCGACGATCCCGCCTTACTCTCCATAGACGCTGAAAAAGCCTTTGATAGAGTAGAATGGGGCTTCCTAGCCGCAGTCCTCCGCACAGTGGGAATAGGACCAAAACTCAGAAGGGGTATACAGGCAGTCTATACCTCACCTAAAGCCTCAGTAGCCGTTAACGAAGGGTACTCGAGGTGGTTCGAGCTCAAACGCAGTACCCAGCAGGGATGCCCACTCTCGGCCATTCTTTTCGCCCTTTCGGTTGAACCCTTGGCCCAAAAGTTGAGAGAGGACACCCAAGTAGAGGGCATGCGGCTGGGGCAAGTGGAATATAAGGTGGCACTGTACGCCGATGATTTACTCTTCCACGTGACTAATCCCATCAGTAGAAACGAACAATGATAAATATCAGCCCATAGGCCTCACGATAGAACACCATAAACTAAAGTATCTAGGGATATATGTCACGAGAGCTTTACAATGCTAACTTCCCAGCGCTTCTTGAAAAGTTCCATGCGGACCTCGCCCGGTCGGACAAACTGACCATATCCTGGCTAGGACGCCTTAACGCAATAAAAATGGCCTGCCTTCCAAGATTTCTATACCCCTTTCAAATGCTCCCTATCCAGATGCCGCAACAATTTTTCATGGAGGTCAAGAAGGCAATTATGAGATTTCTATGGCAGGGGAAGAAGGCTAGAATAGCATACTCTAACCTGATACTGCCTAAAGAAAAAGGCGGGGTAGGCCTCCTGACATTCAAAAATATTATGAGGCGGCCCAACTGCGAGTGCTCATCCCCCATCTCCGCAACTAAAAATTGCCCCAGTGGATTGCCATGGATAACCACTACTTGCCCCCGGCAACAGTTTCTGAGTGGCTATGGTCCGCTAGGAAGAGGGTGTTAAAGAGAAACAAAGCGCACCCAATGTTTGAAACCATATGGGATATATGGTGGGAAGGCAAAGACATGGCAAAGATCAGTCCTGGTACGAAGCAGGTCTAGGGAGGGTGGGGCAACTCCTTAAGAAAGATTCATTCATCTCGCTTCCTGAGCTGGAGGAAGCACTGGGAGTGGGTACACTGTCTGTGTTCCACTTCCTGCAGATTAAGGGTGTCTTGACGAAACCCGAGTGGAAGGACAAACTAAGAAGGGAACTCACCCCGTTTGAAACCATATTGGACTCCAGAACAGAAACTAAAGGTTTAATTGCAGCCCTATAGAAGGTACTAATAGAAGCGGGTGAGGGCTCCACGGAACCCCTCAGGCAGTGATGGAAAAAAGACATAGGGGACGACATCGACCCAGAACACTGGGACAGGATATGTCGAGCAGCGCCCAAAGTCTCGATCTCGTGTCAACATAAATTGCATACAATAAAGCGATTAAACAGATGGCAATATGATCCACAAAGGCTCTCCAAAATGTAGCAGTCATCTAGTCCATTGTGTTGGCGAGGGTGTGGGTCCATGGCAGACTACTGGCACATGTGGTGGAGCTGTCCACGTATTCAAATGTATTGGAATGAGGTACTAGGGTGGATCAAGGACCTGGACGGGATCCAGAGAACAGCTGACCCCTATCTTATTCTGTTTGGATTTGAGAAAGTTGATGATGAATGGAGGAGGGTCACAGACATAGCTGCACACTTCTCACTAGCTGCCAGGGCTGTGATTGCTACAAAATGGAAATCCCCTACTGTCCCAACCGAAAAAGAGTGGGTCAATGTGGCCTCTAATATGTGCATTATGGAAAAGATCACATCCTCCATACATGGAAGATCCACACAATGTGATATCCTATGGATGGACTTCCTTAACAAGTACATGCCAGGAACAACACACTAATGCCAAGAGATGGTCCATTCCCACGTCTCGAACCGTAGAAGGTCCCCTTACCAGCAAACCATGTAATGCACTACAGAGAAATACTACAATTCCCCCAACAAGGGGGCCTCAGAAGCCTCAAATGCCTCAAACGACTCCAACACCTACCGAACAGCTCGCTGTTCATTGTATAACGCCATCCTCAGCGGAAGTACCCAAAGTCTTGTGGGGTGGGGTGAGGGGTGGGTAGAGGGGGGAAAAGATTAAAGAATTGTTGGAAAATACTGCTATATCACAGTGGGGTTACTTTTGTGCCGAAAGTTTGCAAGGTTAATGTTGAAAATGTGCGATTGGATTATCATAAAATGTCCTTTCCGACGATACAAATACAAATGTCAGTTAATTTTATGTGTAATGCTGTTATCTTTTATGCAACAAACTCTAATAAAAACAAATTTTAAAAAAAAAGGAATCTGGGGAAAGGGAGCCATTCCCTGTAACTGTGAACATTGTCCACTTGGAACCTTTTAGCTGAATTTGCCCTTTTGTGTGTAATCTGAACATTTGTGCACTTTGAGAACCAGGAACAAAGTCCTTCACAATTTATAGTTAGTTTTAGAGTATGAGGGCCAGAATAGCATTTCGGACACAGGACATAGATTTTGATTTGGACATCTTGACAAAGGACAGATCCTTTTGTTTTGTTTGAAGTAGGAAAACATCGCCTAGATCAGTGATAGTGAGGCATTTTACAACACCATTTATCATTTAACAAAACTTTATGACCTCAATTAAAAGCTCTCTGTGTCCGTGTCTCATTCCTGGCTCTTCAGAGGAGGAATTTCTGGAGCAAATGAGGTATTGGTTAGTGAGTGAATGTGGTACTGCATTGTGGGTGTGCTAGAAAAGCTAACAAGTGTGGCTAAGAGAGAAAGGGTAAGGAGTGTATGTGAATTGTTTGTGTTAGTGAAAGGAGGGTGTTTGAGTAGAATGGTAGGTGGGGTGGTACATGCAGTATGAAGGAGGAAGTTGTAGTGTGGGAGAGTTGCAGTGTGGGGAGGGGGCTTATACTAGAGAGGAGAGAGTTCTAGTGCAGCGGCAGGAGCATAGGTACCAGTGGCATCAAAGGGTGGAGGAGCGGCTTAGACAGAGTGAAAGACACCAGAAGGATAGAGGAGGAAGTCACTGAGAGAAGAAAGAGAAAAGGAGAATGGAGTAAGAAGAGGGGACCAGGAAATGAGAGGGAGAGCAGTGTAAAAGTGTGATCGAAAGTAGACCGAGTCAGGCCTTGTGTCTGTTGGGCACAGTTCCATTCCCTATTAGAACACTAACTTCTTGATAGATGTGGAAGTTCAGCTAAAGAAAGCATTCAGCCTTTAGGTCTTTCACCATAGAATATTAAGAGCTTAGATAGTAGGGTGAAATCTGCTGTGTATACAAACTAGGGGATTTAGGGACGATTGGTGCTTTATAGATGAGACAGAGAGTGAGAGAGAGGGGGGGAGGGAGGGATGGTCGCAGGACCCATGAATTCTTAATAAAAACCCTTGGACCGTCTCAGAGTGTTAGTATACTCCTTGGGTCATATGTGACACTACTGGAAGATGATCCTCCCTTACTATGCATAACACAGCAAGGGGACTACAGGGCAGCGTTCCTTATACATTAGGTTCTTCAAATGCTGGAGGCCCTTATGCACAAACTTTTAACAATGTTTGTCCACATGTTCCCAGTAAAGAGTGAATATGGTGTCAATTTAATTGATAGATTAACCATTCTGCAATGTCCAAAACAGTACTGTACTATCACCATGCCCCAAAATATTAACTGATTTGGATCTGCTGTTTCTAACATATGTGGTTTCCTTATGCCATCAACAGCTTATCGTTTGCATGTCACTTTATTATTTGTCAACAAGTTTACAAAGTTTCTTAATACAAAAAACCCTAATATAAATATATTTTTTGTAAAATATAATGCTTTTTATTCTGCAACTGGTGATTGCAATGGCCTCAATTGTGACTATTTTTGGCCTCTACTGTTCCAATAGATTATGCAATTTAAAAAAAGAAACAAAAACCTTTTACTATATACGTCGCTTCTGTCAAGTGAACAATTTCCATTAGTTCAACAGAGGGTAGTGGCTTTTCGTGTACAGAGCCGATACTTGGTGGATTCACAGAAGACTGAGTAGGAGTGTGTAGAGTTATACCAGCATCCGTCGTACAAGCTACCAGGGAAGAATTTCCAAGTGCAACTGTTCAATACACCCGGTACATCGACATAGAGGCCAATCAAGCAAAATATAATTGATAGTTTATGTATTTTACTTGTGTTTAAATATTAATTTTATGTCAACTTTTATGTTTGCTACTGTAAACATGTACAATATTTTATTGTACTTGTATTATGGTTATTATATGTATTTTTGTAATACCATGCATGTTATTGGTTTTCCCATCATTTGTGGTCTCAACATATTGCCTATTCTCATGAACCAAGAAGTAGCAGCCTTAAACCAAGGGATGGCGAGCTATATTGACAGCTTTTAGTGTGTAGTTGTTGGGACTGAATAGGTCAGATACTCATATATTGAGGTTGCTCAATATCAAATCATATAGTTAAGAATTCTCTGAGTATCCTTCAATCTTGCACCCCAAATTTGGTGATTCTGAAGTTGTAACTTGGAAAAAAGACCTTAGTCTCTGCTATGCTTTATCAATGTTGTTTATTTATTTTTGCAATTCAAATTAGGTGGTGAAATGTTGCTTCACAACTCACCATTTGGTATTGATTGTCAATAGGAAGATTAAGGCAACGAGAGGCAACCTGGATTTGCCTGATGGACTGCTGTCACACAGGGTTAAATTGTGACACAGAAATGAATAATTTCCTATGATCAACAGACAGTGTAAATATGTATAATCAATCAGATCTCTATCCATTGTTTAGGCTATGTGTAATTCTAAATTTATTTCCTAGTTCAGCCTCTTACTATTTAGAAAGTCAAATACCAAAGCCACACTGGTTTGCATTGCTTGCACCATTAGATATTTTCTTTGTCACTTTGATAAACCCATTGTTGTCAAATACAGCAACACAAGTGTATACACACTAGCAAAACAGGTTACAGCATATGTAACTGTAACACCTATCCAAGAGGGCGGTACAATGTGATTTCGCGATCACGCAATACAAAAGCGTGCTCGCGTCATCACACAAGTAAATAAATAGACGGGCATCTCATATTCTATTGAAGTCGCGGTTAGCATGCCGAAAGTAATTTACTGCGGAAACAAAGGTACAAGCATGCTTCAATATATCAAAGGTAAGGTAAAATTAACGAAGAAATACATGAAACTAGCATGCAAGGTATGACATATAGAATAATTACAACAAGCATGTTGTTATTACACTTTCGGGATCTACAGCAACTTAAACAAAGGGACCAGCAGATAAATATAACATGTCGCCATTGCACTAACAGGCACCATCCTGACACATGCAAGAAGTAGACAGCAAGAATCTTAAGGGTGAACACACCTCAAACATTTAACAAAGATTAAGAGCACATCAGTAAGTACAAAGATATCGTTGTTATTTTTATTGCTATGTTCTATAAGCATTGTTATAGAGCATTCAGCAAAGCCATTCGATGGCAAAACAGCGTATAATTAACCGTTTCAACTACAGGCAATCCAGAGACGTCATTTAGGGGTCGCCACAGGTCGCAACTACAACCTGTGAGGTCTCCCTTGCTACCTCTAAAAAAAAAGAAAAAAAACATCTTTCTATTTTTTCAAGCAAGCTCCTGGGCTGTGGCCAGCACCATGTGGCTCTTTACTTCTGGAGTGGCTGGCATTCTTGTTCAGGCCTCTTAAAAAAAGAAAGAAAAAAAAAGAACAGAGGTGCCACAAGTCTATCACTTTTAGCACTGACCCTAAATAAGAAAGAATAGGAATACCAAATAATGTGTCTTTCTGGAATTCTATACAATAATTGCTAGACTCATTAAACGTTTATTTCAGGCACACTTCATGGGGTGAGTCACTGATTTAGTCTGTTCTTAAACACCTCAACCCAGCCTTTCATCCTTCTGAGGTCAATAAATGAGTACCAACACAGGTTGGCTGATATTGGGTGAATATTTCTTCTATATAAAGCGCTTAAGCGTAAGTGCTGTATAGTAACACATCATTATCATTTGACCATGGACGCCTGCTTGCATTCACAGTAATTTGGCAATATGGGTCTATACACAATGATCCTAATGATACATATGGTGATCCATTCATGTTTGAAATGTACGTCACATTATAGTGATATCGTAACCTTATTTTTTGTAGTGTACTTAGGAACAATGCTATGTGATGCCACGTCCTGTTTTGTCAAGGGGTAAAAGGTAGAGTTCGATCGCTTCCCGTGACATCACTTCCAGGTGGGGTCAAATGACATCACTTCCTGTGATGTCATCAGAGGTCAAGGGTTGTGTGATGTCACTTCCGCTACCCCTAGCATTTTGGTGAAATGACGTCCCTGAGGAAATCCAAGAGGTTAATCAGTTCATATATTTTTTTGTTGTTCATAAATACAGATGATTGAAAGGTTTACCCTCCTGATGAACCATTTGATGTGAACGGAGAAACACGTGTCGAGGGAAATAAAATCCTGAGGGATATTCAATATTGTTTTGAACTTTGGTCAAGTGACAAATCTCCCTATTGACAATCAATACCAAATGGTGAGATGTGAAGCAACATTTCACCACCTAATTTGAAGTGCAAAAATAAATCAACAACATTGATAAAACAGCAGAGACTAAGAGGTATTTATTTCAAGTTACAACTTCAGAATCACCAAATTTGGGACGCAAGATTGAAGGATACTCAAAGGATTCTTAACTATTGCCTATTCTCCACTGCATTATACTCAAATAAAGTTGGCACCGTCATTAAGAAGCGCAGTCAGGGTTTTTTCAAGCACATAATGCAAAAGAATAGTTTTGTGATAATTCATCGTGATGTTGGTACACCTGAATAAATCAATGTTATTTTTCAATTGTACAACATGGTATACATGGGCATGTCACATTACAAATCATGACCATTACGATACAAGTTGAGATCCAATTGCTTATGCTTTTGCGAATTTGTTAGATTCTGCCCCAATGCATCTTTTGTGTTTATGTGCCAACAATACACATTTCATCATAAAATGTATCTATCAAAAAAGGTTCACCATGCACACGTCTTTTTTGTGTCAATATCAGACCTATGAACATGAAATCCAAATACACATTATTCAACAAAATGACATATACAGTTACATCAACCTAATGGCATTTTATTTGTGTCAACAGTGGCTACTGTTGCTCCTACATTATATTTGTCCAAATGAATGCTCTATAGATGGTGCATGTACATAAAAGCCACAACTGAAATAGCTTTTCTTCCATGTCAAGAGCATGTACTGGTATTCCAAAGAAACTTTAAAAAAAATAAGATGTTTGATACAAAGTGCATGTAAATAAATACCCCCACAGGCATGGGGCCTCATTATGAGTCTAGCGGTCCAGAGTTAAGGGTGCCAGTAGCAACGTACCGGCTCCCTTTCCGGAGTGCCAGACTCCGAGTATGCCTGCAGGGACCGTTGCTCCTAGCAGGTCTGACCTGCCAGGTGGCACCGGCCCTTGCAGGCATCTTTTTCGCAGAAGCACCGGCACCAATAGCAACGATGCCGGTGCTTCTGTATCCCGGTTCCAGTGGAGTACTATCGGACTCCACTGGAATGGGGACTTCGACTTTCCACTGCCTGATATCTGGGCTTGTAATATCGCGGTGGCACCAGGATATCAGGCAGCAGAAACAGTGTTACGAGTTTGGTGGCAAACCCACCGGAAGAACCAGCAGGTTACCGCCAAACTCATAATAAGGCCCTTGGTGTGTCTATATTTTTAAGCACAGTCATGTATTTGGAAATATATCATGAAAGATGGCATTGGACCTCTGGCTCCAAGTATTTCATATCACCTTAGAGACATCAAATGATATATATTATATCTCATTAAAAAAAAATATATGCTTAATCGTACACCTGGTGCAGCTATGCAAGTCACAATTGATCATTCAGCAGTCTTATATTTTAAATATATTCACCATTCCAATGCATACAAGCATCAATGCCATTCATCTATCTTCTTGCAGGACACGTTCACTCTAGGTAGTGAACAGAAGACGATTGTGTTGTATAAATGACTAGTGTTTCATGCTTTACTTTGCCATGTTCATTCTGGAATGGGCATGCAACATGATGTTCTAAATGGAACACTGAATCTTGGAGAGTTTGTTGTTGCTTGAGTTATAGCAGTTGAACCTGAGATCCTGGATGTGTTGGGGGTCTCAAGATACTGTGCTTCACATTACTTAATAAAAGCACCTAGTTAACACAATTGGCATGTTTGCTTTTATAAGAATGGCGACGAGGATGGGATGTGTGTTCCGGTGAAGCCTGCCCTGCTTTTATGACGATTATCCCCATCGAGACCCCCAACACCAGCTGGCGGAAAGTAACGACATTCACCGTGTGTGAAGCCGTGGAGAAGACTGGCACCCAGTGCTAGTGTTGTCCTGCCAGCCGCGCACTCGGTCTGCTGAGGAGCAGATTGGCGCCGACGAGAGAAGCTGTGTCGCCCCGACAAGCAAAGAGAGGTGAGAGACGCATCGAGAAGTCTCATCGGGACTTGTGGCGGCGCCGCTGTGGCATCTTGGAGCTGTAACACCTCCGTGTACGTCTCCGCGTAGGAGCACCCGTCCCTCTCTGCCGGGAGTCGGCTCGGCATTTCAGGCGAGGCGGCGGCACAGTGCGTGTCCAAGCGTGCGCCCGTCACGTGATCTACCCCGTATCCGGAAATCAGGCAGTTATCGTGGAAGGAACCGTCCTTCATTGGATCGCGGTTCTAAGCAAGTGAGTCACGTGTGCGGATGTCAGGCAAATTCCGTGGTGGAGACTCTACTTTCAGAATAGAAGTCTCGGTTTGCAGGGTGAAGCGAGTGTTGTGTTGAACCCGCCTAGGGCTCTCCGGGGAAGGCGGCCTGGGATTGCTGCTGAGAACAGTAACAGGTGAGAAATTCCCAGCAGCCTAGTGTACTGATTCGTGTAACCCCAGTTTTGGCTAACTGACACCCACCCAGGGAAAGGGGAGTGATTGACTGGTTTGCTGCTCTGGTCCTGGACGAGGGACACCAGACGCATATTTAATACCCAGTGTTGCGGATTGAAGTTATAATATGGCACTTTCTGGAGTACCGGGTCCCCAAGTGTTCATGCCTACTCCAGGCCCGCCCAAGATTAAATGGGCACCTTGGAAAAAGGGGTTTTTACATTACGTTAAAGCTACCTGTGGCAATGGAATGTCGATGGAGAGGAAGGTGGCAATGCTGATGCACCTTTTGGGATATGAAGGTCAGAGAATATATGACACTCTCCCAGACATTTCTCAACTGGATTTGGAAGAGGTATCTAACGATTTTGATGTTGCTTTGTTAAAGTTGGACAAACATTTTGAAGCTAAAACGAGTACCGTCTTGGAAAGATATCATTTTGCCATGAGTTTCCAAAATGATGGAGAATCTGTTAAAGATTACATCACGGCTCTAAGACACTTGTCTCTTAATTGTAGTGGAAGTCTAGATGAACATATAAGGGGCCAGTTTATGTTACATTGTGCAAATGATAAAATTTGCGAGGAAATTTGGTTGAAAGATGATCCTAATTTAGAAGAGGTTATAGGCATTGCAAAAAGGATCGAGCACACCTTACAGTGTGTAGCCAAATTGGGGGTTAAGGAAAATAAGTCAATGTCAACTGTTGAGGTTCTGAAGGTGAATGATAAGAAGGGAGCCTACATGAAAGAAAAGAAAAAGCAAAAGTTCAAACCTGATAGACGTCATGAGGCTACCCAAATCAAAGGTGGGGGTAGTGAACAGGTAAATAGACGCGTCCAGAAAGATAGTCCCCAGGGTCATTTAAAAAGGGAAGACAGACTGTGTTTCAGATGTGGCAGTGCTCGACATTTGTCCACGTCTCCCATATGTCCTGGAAGGCGCGTGAATTGCAGCATTTGTAAGAAATGGGGTCATTTTGAGAACTGTTGCAAAAATTATCGGGTTGGTAGTGGAACAGGAACTCTTCTCAGTGAAGAATATGACGGTGCAACATCTGAGGAAGGTGATATTTCTGAGAATGAAATTGTTACTGTTCACATGGTAAAGTGCTCGGGGTCTGATGAATGTGAACACCCCTCTGCCTGGATTAAAGTGAATGGACACTTAGTTAAGATGTTGGCAGACTCTTGTTCAAAGATCACGTTAATGTCCAGAGTGGTGTTTGAGAATGAAGTTGGTGGTTCTATAGAACAATTACTGCCCTCTGATAAAATGCCGGGTGGGTACAGTGGTGATAAGATAGAAATTTGAGATGTTGTAATGCCGAGTTCGAGTTTAAGGGCAGAGTGACTCGTGGAAAAATCTATGTCACAAAAAGGGGAGAAACATTGCTGGGTTGGAAGGAACAGAGAGGATTATGCATCAAGTTAGATCCCAATAGTGAGGAACAAGTACTTAATGTGGCCAATACACATGGATCGTGTATAAATAATGAAACACCAAACACACACCAGCTGTTGCCAGCTGATAACCCTATGCTGCACTCCTGATGGGGAGACAAGTCCCCAAGGTTATTTTCAGTATCACGTGAACCCAATCCGACTCCAACAAGGAGAACTCTTAAGTCACGAGAGACCACACTGTCAATTAAATTACAATGGAAGAAAGCCTTCACTGTACTCAAAAAATATTCATATGCTAAACACGATATAAATAGCATCTGTCTATCTGCTTGTCTACAGAGAAGCACCACCAAGCTGAGACAAAACAGTTTTAGACAGATAAAGTATTTTTATGTATATAGGCAAATACATTTCACAAAAGGTGCGTTCCAATGTTACATCCACACTATTAACTCATAGCGTGGTAATCATTAGAAACAAAAGTAGTTATACATTTAAACAACAAAAATATTCTGAGCTGAATCACAGTCCTCAAAAACATACAAATGTTCTCAAAACGTTATTCGTGAAGTAACACATTTAAATATTGAATTATTTAACATAATTGTCCATCTGGGCAGTACACTTCTTTCTGCTCAGAATCTCCTAAACACAACCATGTGTACCGACGCGTTTCGGATTACGCAACAATCCTTCTTCAGGGTAGGATGTGTTAAAGTTTCAAAAGTTGTTCATTAATTCCTACAAAAGGGAAGGACAACCTAATTAGACTTTTATGTCAGATGTGAGATTTCATAGGTCACTCTCAATGAAAAAGTAAAACTAACCTCATTCCAGTGTACGTATCAACAACCGGGATCAATCTGTATGATAAAAATGTACAGAAGTGGATTGTAGAGATTTGTTCTCAAACATGATTCAATTTTTAGACTAATACTGTTGGAATTAGGTGTACTCACTCGGAAGGAAGACCAGTGCCTCTCCCCGGGTGAACACGATGGTGAAGGGCTGGGTTTTCCAGTGGGTGGTGGCTGAAGGCAAAAATAGATTGACTGAGTACTTGAATATGTGTTTAAATTTAATTTACTTACAACACTCTCAAGCTTGGGGTGGCTTTCCAGAGTGTGAACGGCAGAGGCGCCCGGAGTTCAATGTTGAGTCTGGCAACAGAGAGTTAAGAGTCTGTCAAATTAGAATGTAAGCGGACTTGAATCCGCAGGACAAATTACATATAAGTGGAGATCTTTTCTCTTCTTGCCTAGATATGTTATCAGGTCAGATATCCCAGTATGAATTTTGATTATTGTACTATACCTGTGAGGGTCCCTAATGGTATTCGGAGTGACTGGATTTCCAGGTCACTCCACGTTCAGCCATGGGTCACCCTAATAAGCTTGCGGGAGCTAGGGGCTTGGAGCAGTATTTTACTGCGATTCGCCCCTTCTCCCGCCATGAAGTAATTTACTCACAGATATCTCACCTATAAGATTATTGATTGGTGGTGGCACCATTGGGTATTTGCCCCCGTTTCTGACACATTTTATCCTTCCACCGTATACTGTTTTCGTGTACAAATAATCCCAGAAGACATGAGTTGTTACTTAAGTATCCAGAAGTATTCAAGAGTAATGTAGGATTCTTAAAAGGAATGGTTCACAAGATTGTTGTAAAAGAGGGAAGCAAACCAGTTGCATCTAAACTTAGGTATTTACCTTTGTCGATGCGAAAAGCTGTATGTGAGAAACTGATGAAATTAGAAAAAGAAGGTATTATTGAGCCGGCCAAGGTAGTAGAGTGGATTTCTCCTGTGGTAGTTGTGAAGAAAAGTAGTGGAGATTTGAGAGTGTGTATCGATCTAAGGGAACTTAATCGGTGTGTTGTGGCGGATCGCCACCCTCTTCCAAACATGGGAGAGTTGTTAAGTAGAATTGGAAGTGCAAAATTCTTTTGTTTTTGCCAAACTTGATATGGCAAGTGCCTACCATCAAATCAATTTAGATGCTGAATCTCGCAAATTGACTGCGTTCATTACTTATGAGGGAATATTTCAATTTCGGCGCATGCCTTTTGGTTTAATATCAGCATCTTTGGTATTCCAAAAGGTTATGGACAAGTTGTTGAAAGATGTCAAAGGTGTCTGGTGCTTTCAGGATGATGTTCTCATATGTGGAAAGGATGAAGAACAATTGAAGGGGAGACTGGATGAGGTTCTGAATATTTTTAAGGAGAGAGGTATAACTTTGCGAGGTGAAAAATGTGTTTTTATGACACAGGCTGTGGAATATCTAGGCCATGAAATATCAGAGCATGGGCTTAAACCAAAAAGGAATCTGGTGGATTCCATTCTTAAGACAAAATCACCTAAGAATAAAGCTGAATTGAGGTCATTTCTAGGTACTATTGAATTTTATCATAGGTTTATTGAGAATTGTGCTAACTGTATAACCAGTTTAAGGGCATTGTTAAGGAAAGGAGTTGATTTCGATTGGAGTAGGGAATGTGAGAGAGAGTTTGAAGCGATGAAAAGAAAAATAGATATGGCCAAACCCTTATCGATGTTTGATATAAGGAAAAGGACTATTCTGTCAGGTGATGCCAGTGATACTGGTATAGGAGTAGTGATGTTACAACCGGATGTGGATGGCTCAGAGGTGGTTGTAATGCATGCATCCCAAATGTTGAGATGGGCAGAACTTAATTATTCTGTTCTGGAAAAGGAAGCCTTGGCGTGCCATTGGGTCATAGAAAAAAATGAAGAATTTTGTGTGGGGTCAGGATTTTACTTTAAGAACAGATCATAAGCCCCTCAAGGCGATTTTTGAAAGTAAAGGTCTTGACAAGGTATCAAGGAGAGTTGCCGGTTGGGTTACACGATTACAATGCCACAAGTTCACTATAGAAGTGGTTGCAGGGAAGGAAAACGTGCAAGCAGACTATGCCTCTAGGGTGAAATTGGAGGATGGGGCAAGTGAGGACAGCAATAATGTGTATGGTGAGAGTGAAATGGTTTTTGAAACGGCAGAGGGTATCATACAAAAGTAAGAATGGATTTGTGTGTTAGAATCAGATGAAATGTGGAAACGCATAATGATGTTTGTAGAAAATGAGTGGCCAGAGAAAAGATTACTTTCCAGGGAGGAAAGGTCATTATGGGAAGTAAGAATTGAATTGTCAGTGAAAGGGGGCTATTGTTCCGATGGGACAAATTGATAGTTCATGGGTGCCTGAGGGAAAAGCTGATAAAATCTGCTCATCAAGGGCATATAGGGGTATGTAAAATGAAAGAAGTGATAAAAGCAGATTACTGGTGGCCAGGTATCGAGCGCGAAATTGAAAAAGTGGTTGGTGCATGCACAGATTGTATTAAACCTGTAAAAAATGTGATGGCTGTGTCTCAGCCCATGGGAAAGACGAATACTCCTGAGGGAGTGTGGCAAGATTTAACAATGGATGTTTTGGGTCCAGTTGACATGGGGATGGGTAGAGGAAAGTTCATTCTTGCCCTAGTTGACACATTCTCAAGATGGACGGAGTTCAAGATCATGAGAGAAGTTACATGTCAACGCATTATAGAATTTCTTGAAAATGTATTTGAAAGGGAGGGTCTACCTAGTAGTATCCTCACAGACAATGGTCCCCAATTCACTGGAAAGTTGCTCAGAGATGATCTGCTTAAATGTGGGATTGGGCACAAAAGGACTCCTCTGTATTATCCACAAGGAAATGGTATGGTCGAAAGGGTCAATAGGTGTATTATGGAAGCTATCCGTGTAGCGAACGCATTTGGTTTAGATAAGAGAGTTTCCTGTGAGGGAAAGGTTGTACGCGTTGCGGATGGCTCCTGGTTCTGAGACAGGTGTGAGCCCTTTTGAACTCATGAGGGGCTGAAAAGCCAATACATTGGTGGCTCCAGCTTGGCTGGGCAAGGGAAGAGAGACGGATGTAGTTGTGGAAGATGTAAAAAAAAGGATGGATGTACGTAAATGAAATTGGGTGGAAAGAGTCAATGAGAAAAATCCTAAAAAGAGAACAGTGGTTAAAGTTGGAGACTGGGTTCGGATAAGAAAGGCTGTATTCTCGAAGAAAGGAGAGCCCCTGTATACGGACCCTGTTAAAGTTGTGCAGGTTTTTAGAAATGCTGTGGGGTTGGAAAGTGGGCAAATATGGAACATGTCCAGAGTTGCGAAGATTAAGATATAACCTGCTTTTTGCTTATTTAAAGTGATAAACTTGCGTGTTCATGAAATATTTTTTTGGGTAAAATAGGGGAGGGGCACGTGTTGTATAAATGACTAGTGTTTCATGCTTTACTTTGCCATGTTCATTCTGGAATGGGCATGCGACATGATGTTCTAAATGGAACACTGAATCTTGGAGAGTTTGTTGTTCCTTGAGTTATAGCAGTTGAACCTGAGATCCTGGATGTGTTGGGGGTCTCAAGATACTGTGCTTCACATTACTTAATAAAAGCACCTAGTTAACACAATTGGCGTGTTTGCTTTTATAAGAGATGTCAATAAACAAACATACATCAACAGGCCCGTCAGACACAGGCAGATGTTCTCCTGGTAACACTTTGAGACCACCTCCTTTATACAATAGATGGTGCCAATTGTATTTGCAAGGATCTGACAAGGTGGGCGCAAATCTAGTACTGCAGGATGTGACAACTCTCCTGTTTTTACAGTCAACTGACAACACAAAGAAATAAAGGCTTATATGCCATTCAAGTAAGAGCCACACCTGGCACAGTGTCTCAATATAGCCCTTTGAAGACAATAAACAAGCGCACACCAACAGGCCTGCTGTCCACAAGCAATCTGTCACTTGAAATGATTTTGAGTCCAGCTTCAAATTGAAAGTATAGGCTGAGCGAATTGATTTCCCAAGGACCAGACGGGAGGAGTGTGAAACTAGTCCTGGGGGAAGTCACAACTGTCCACCTTTGACAGTCAATTGACTAAACAAAGCAATACAGGCTTATAGCCCATTCTAATAATTATTAAGAGCACTTCTCAATGTCTAACTAGACTGAGCAAGTTGAATTTGCAAGGATCTGACAAGGAGGTATGTCACTATTCATGGAGAAAGGCGAACATAGTCCTCTAGTTACTTTCAATTGACTCCACAAAGGAATAAAGGGGTATATGCTATTCCTGTACTTGCCCCCAAAGACACATTGGGCCTCATTACGAGTGTGCCGGTCCGGTATCAACGGTGCCGGTAAGAGTACCGGCACTGTTGTTACCGGAGCGGCACACTCCGGGTTCTGTTGGTGGCTGCCGTCCCCCCCGCCAGGTCAGACCTGGCAGGCGGGATGGCCCCCGCCCAAAGACTTAGACGGAAGCACCAGCACTGTTGCACAGGGTGCCGGTTCTTCCGTCCTCCCCATTCCCATTGAGTCCTATGGGGCTCACATGGGAATGGGCAGCAACATTTTCCAGCGCCTGACTTCACGACCACCGGGGCTGTAATGCTCCGGTGATTCTGTAAAGTCAGGCGCCAGAAGAAATGACAAATCCGGCTGCCGCCGGAGGTCTAATGAGGCCCATTGTCTCTGGCCATTCCATTAATAACAGTATGAATAAACATAAACTCTAAGTGATGAGGTATACCTAGGGGAGAAGGGCTTTGGGCCAAACAAATGTAATATCCCATAATTAAGGGGGACAGTGTAACAGTCCTGTATTTTCAGCAAAGTATTGAGCTGGTCACCAACAGGATTTATACACTAAAACAATTGTAAGTTCTGTGGTTGTCCAGGTGACGGAATGTAAAAGACATTGCACTTCTTCAATCATGTGGATTGCAAATCAAAGTAATAGCCACAGACAGATGAGTAAGAGAAGAGGAGCAAAAAATGGCAGAATCCCAGGTCGCCTCCTCTTACAGCTCTTGTGAAGGTAGTGTACAACAAAGTACTCACTAAAGATTTGAATGGCCAAGGGCATGGCTGAGTGGTGGAGCAGGAAGACAAGTTCACCATGAGCGTCGAGTAAGCCTGGGCCCAATGGATGCCAAAGCTGCATTTAAAAATGATTGGAAACGTGCAAAAATAGTCCCAGCATGAGCGTGAACCCCCCTCCTTCTGAGGGTTGTCGCCATTTTGCCTGCTGAGCTGCAGTAGATGTGAAATGGAACCCACAATGGAGAAGTGTCTGCACACTAAGATGACGCTGGTGAGGCATACACTGGGTGGCGACCCAGGCTGGAGATCCAAAGCACCCTGCAGCTAAAAACACTGAAGAGAGCGCAACAGTGCTTCAGAGGCTAACGCCATCCCCAGAAGCATGAGCAAGGGGGTGAGGAAGTGGACCGGACCTGAGCAACGGGAGAACCACAATGGAGAGAGGAAGCAGGCATCCGGTAAACCACAGGAGCATTGCAGAGGACCCCGAGGCGAACAAGCCATGAAGGTAACAGAGGGGCTGCGCGGGAACCCTAGAACTGTACGCCTCTCCGCTCCCTAAAATCCTGAGCCGGGGGACGGGATGGAGGAGCGGTCCTAATGGTGAGTGTAGAGGAACCTTCTGGATGCCATCCGAAATGGTTGTGTGGTAGCCACGAGGCCGATCACCAATTGCTGCTGAGGGGGGTGCCGGAGGATGAGGCTGGAGGACATCGACCTCCAACAACAAGCCCACATCACTGGCAGCAGATCAATGATGGGGGCGTAGTAAGGAGCTTCCTCGGGACAGAGGCGTTGTTAGGGGGGGGGCTAACGGGGCTATAGCCCCTGGTCTCTTGGTTTTAGCCCCGGATAGAATCTCAGGAGCTACAGTCAAAAGGCTAGCTAGCCCCCAGTCTCAACAGTTCCGACATCAGAGTAGCCCCGGGTCTTTTCCAGACCTAGCAACACCCCTGCCTCGGGATAAGGTTGAGAAAGCCTGATACTGTGGGCTCCCCAGAAATACATTGGATTGGAGATGTAACAGGGTTGCAAAGGGGTGGGTGACATACACTGATGGAGAGTTGGTGCACGGCCATCTTTGCAGCTCCCCTCAGCTACAGTGGGCAAGAAATGTCAAAACCGTCTAGGTAGTCCAAACATCGACAAAAGATGACCTAAAGCTCCTCCTGAAAAAACTAAAAGAGAGCCTTAACGAAGAGATCAAGAATAGCATGGAGGGGCTGGCAAAATCCACAATGGAGCTAGACAAAAATATCATGGCGACGGAGAGGTATTTGGATGAAATCGAGCCCTATGTGAGCAAGGTAATGAGCATTCAGTAACAGCGAAGTGAGTTGAAGACATAGGAGAGCAAGTGGAACTCCTTATGTGAGGCAGCTAACTGCTTGTGTTGAAATAATATCTGTCTGAGGGGGATACAGACACAGATTTGGGATCAGGACTTAGAGGTGTATGATATGCTATGATATGATGTATGATATGGCATTTATAACAAGCAAGTATTTCTAGGTGTGAAAATACAGGCCCTCTTTCGTCAGATATTAAAAGCCCTGCAAGACAGTGAAATGATCTTGGACAGAACGCACAGGGTATACAATGCATTCCAACAGAAGATGGGTCTTATCCCAGACTACTAATAAGAGTCCACTTCTTCCAAACTAAAGAAGAAGACATCATGAAAAGAGCAGGTATGCTCGGTCCGATACTATAAAAATGCACTCCTTGGAGAGAATCATCAGTAGAGCTGGCTAACGCATTCAATAACATTTTCCTGGACAAGATTAAATCAATTCAATAGAATATTACACAGGAAGGGGCTCCCAGCCACTCTGACACAGGAACTTTGATGGAGGGAGGGATCAATTCAAACAGACCCCGTTCTGTTTTAACGCAGTGTCAAAAGAGAAAAAGAGACAATCAGTACCCTACTAATGTCTCTCAGGCCTACAAATGATTCACTCGTCTTCCTTCCTGCGTGTGTGGCAAAGCGCCTAGCATCAGATATAACACCTTTTATGACCAGATTTGTAAATGTGCCATTGAGTCAGGGGATAGTTCCTGATGAACTGTAGCTATCCACAATTTCCCCATTTCTTAAGTCAAATTTAGATTCTGATAGTTTTCAGAATTATTGTCCAGTCGCAGGTCCTCCCATGTCTTCTCTGGCTTTGTTAAATCTTGGTCACAATGCAGTTTCTGGAAAATGTTGAAAGAGAATGTCTATTGGACCCTTTACAATCAAGGTTCTGTCTAAAATTTGGAACAGAAACTGCATTGGTTGTGTTCTGAGATGAACTATTGCGAGTAGGAGACCAGGGAGAACTGTCCCTGCTCGCAATGTTATACCTCTCCAAGGCCTTTGACATAGTGTACCACAATATTTCATTGCGACTAAGGACAATAGGGAATAGCAAGCATTCTTAAATGGTTTACCTCCTTTCTATTAGGTCGGCAACAATGAGTGAAGTCGGGGGACTTCCTTTCAGATACCTTCCTGGAGTGTTGTGGAGTCCCACAAGGGTCCTCTCCGTCACTGTTGTTGTTTAATCTTTATCTACGCACCCTAATGGATATCCTGAGAAGCCATAAGATTAGATTTCAGTCACTTGCAGATGACACTCAGGTGTTCCTCAGGTTAAATGACATAGAGGAATCCTTCTTACGTGTTAGCAGTTGTTTGAAAGAATTAGGAGGGTGGAGGTCCAATAATTTTCTCCAACTTAACCCAAACAAGATGGGGGTGACCTGGTTGGGCCCAAAGCACCTTAGAGGTGAGAACATATGTCCTCCACCACCTTCTTTCTTGGGATCAGAACTGAAGTATGCCTCTATTGTAAAGAATCTGGGGTGCATATGGTACTTGGGTTGTGAAGGTCAGGTCACAGCCAAAGTGCAGGCATTCTTTTACAACTTGCAGCTCCTTTGGCAGGCCCTTCCTCATGTCCCCCAAAAGACTATGCAGCAGTGGTAGGAGCCCCAGTAAATTCCAAACTGGATTATTGCAGCAACTTATTGGCTGGTGCCCCTGCCAAACAAATACACCGGCTACACAAATCACAAAATGCTGCTGTTGGACTAATGTTTGGGGTAAAGAAATCTACACCAATATCACAGCTTCGCCGATCAATACTTTGGCTGACAGTGGAGGACTGGATTAAGTTTAAAATTGGATACATTATCTTTAAATGCTTGAATAATTTAGCTCCTGTGTATTTGGCGGATAAGCTAAATTGTTATCAACCAATACGGTCCCTTAAAAATGTATCGGTTTAAATAAGCCATAGAACACAGTATTAAGGGGGAGACTAATTATGATGACCTGATGATTCATAACAGAGCTATTTCTGATATATCAACAACTGCACCTTGATACGATTTGGCTCGTTTAGTAACACAATACAAATAACTCAATCAATCAACCATTTCGGAAAGCTACGGTTTGGTTATTCCACGATCTCTCCTACTCAAGGCTGGCAAAGAGATGGCATCTGAACAAGGTTTCACAAAGCAAAGATGTTAGGAAACGCGTGTAGTGAATCTTTCCAGCTGCATCTTATCCCCCATAGAAGAACAAGTTCTTACTAAGGGGCTAAGATTTGTGGTAACTAAAAAAACAAGACACGTTTGAATTCAGAGGGGAGAGTTCTATCAATTCATGAGGAAGATCCACATAGGAGCATTATTTGAAAAGACTGGGTATTCACCTTCCTCTAATTGCACAGCCTTGAGTGAACCTTCCACGTTCTATCCGCCAGCTAACACACAGTAGCCGGAATCCCTAGTATTGGAACATAAGATGATGGCAGATATTGAACGGCTTGAATCTTCTGAGCAACAAGTATTCCAAAACCTAATTCATGAAGAAAGGGCAGCTATTAAAACACTGGCTACTTATTATGGGATCCTTATTAAAAAAGCAGGAAAGGGTGGGGGCATAGTTGTCCTCAATAAAGATGATTAAGCTATCTAGAATAGCTAGAAGAGTGTTATAAAATTATTCCTGAATATCTGACTAAGGCTCTGTTAAAAAGTATTGACCTACAAGTTACTAAAGCAGAATAAAGAGGTTGTATAAACAAACAGGAAGCAGCGTTTCTAGTCAATGAGAAGTCTACAGTGCCTATGTTCTACTGTTTGCCTAAAATACACACAACTTTACAGAATCCCCCGGACGCCCTATAGTGGCAGGGATCAATTCGGTTTTAGAGCCATTGTTCAAGTTTGCTGACCATTACCTCAAAGGTTTTGTGAATAACATGACATCGTCCCTGAAAGATTTGACTGATGCTATCAAAAGATTTGAAAATGTTGAATTTGATCCAGTACACCATTTGTTAATAGGGCTAGATATAGTCTCGGACAAAACAACAAGAACAGCAAACGTGAGTCTGGATTCCTAAGGCCCAGGCAAATCAGTCTCGAAGATAGCCATCCAAGGACCCTCAACCTCGCCCATTGCAATGTGCTGCTTTGAAAGAACTGCCTCTGTGCAAGTACATCAAGTACTGTTTGCTGGACGGCCTCAACGTGCGACTGTCTACGACTTCCTTTTCCTAACTTGCATTGGACTCTGGGGCTTGACTGCACAACGGCCAGGAGGACGTCTTTGCAAGGAACACTGCTCCGTGCCTGTCCTGGGAAAAGAGAAAAAGGACTACAGGTCCCAACCCCTCCTCAACTCCTCCTCTCTGGTAGCCACGCCTCCACTTACGCCTCCACTTACCCCTTCATCTTCCTGTGAGCTGCGCACCTGTGCAAGTATATCAAGTACTGTTTGCTGGACGGCCTCGACGTGCGGCTGTCTATGACTTCCTTTTTCTAACTTGCATTGGACTCTGGGGCTTGACTGCACAACGGCCATGCGGACGTCTTTGCAAGCAACACTGCTCCGTGGCCTGTCCTGGGAAAAGAGAAAAAGGTGACTGTGTTGGCACTTTGTGCCGGATCCTTGTACTTTGTGTTCGTGGACATACTGCTTGCACGCTTTGTGCCTTTGGAGATAGCGCTTGCACGCATTGTGCCCTTTGAACGCAGCGCTTTGTGCCCTCTAGATGTTGTGCCCATGTGCATTGTGAAATAATTAAGGAAAATATTTTTACTTTTTATTTTTTACTTTTGTATTCATTCTTTCCTCTCATAATTTTTTAGGACTACAGGACTACAGGTCCCAACCCCTCCTCTGTGGTAGCCACGCCTCCACTCACCCCTTCATCTTCCTGTGAGCCATGGTGCGGGGCCAGCTAATTTTCCTTCTCACAAATTACTGTAGCTTGAGTGTTTGAGTGTTTGAGTGTAGTATTTTGGAGTGGTGCCGCTGTTGCTAAGAGGGGTCGAAATTGTGTCGCAGGTTCTAGAGTTATCACCGTTTCGCCTGCATTTCGTGACACAGCGCTTTGGTCCCCGTCACCTATAGTGATTTGTTGTTGTACTGTCTGCATACTTTTTGTGTGCATATTGCACCAATCTTAAAGTGCAATCTTTGCCTCAATTTCTTCAAACTATTTTGTGGACTAATTACGAAAATTTGAACTAAATATTAGCATTATTACGTGTGTTGGTTATCCAATACAACCAATATGTGCACATTGAAAACTGATATGCCCCAGTCCATTAAAACACTAAGTGGAACCCCACTGGCCCTTCAGACACAGCCCATTTGTCCAACTCAGGCTGTAACCATGTGTACACCTTATCAGCCAAGGAGAACAGGCATTAGCCTGAATAATCCCTTTTCTGAGTGTTTCCCCTTTCAAAATTTGGAAATAAACAAGGGATTATCTTTGACACATTTTTATTCGTATGGAGGAGCAAGAGAACTCCAGGTGAGCGAGTGCCCGCACATAATCATGTATCGGACCAAACCATTCTGAATTCAGTTAAAGCTGTCCGAGCTCCCACTACTAACTCTACTCCAATAGCATCAACCCCCATTCCTTTCTGTTTAGGCTCATGTGATGATTCTGCTATATCAATTTATGCTTCACAATGCGAATTACCTATCTCCATTATGCATTAAATAGAAGCATGCAAGAGCATGATCGAATCTGTTTCTTCCTCAATATCAATATCACGTACTGCCTCACGTTCCTTTGTTCATCCCACTCCGCGACCTTGCCACAAACCTCCCCTTGCCAAAGACCAACAGACTTCTCCGGCAATTAATACTGCCATGCTGGAATTGGCGTTCGCTGCAATAAACTCATCAGTACAGAGTCTATTTAGACTCTTTGATACAATAGATCTCAAATTTGACAAGCAAACTGCGATATTGGAGGATCTTGCCAATGGCCTAGTTGCCAATCGTAAGCTTCTTCAGGCTCTAAGCACAAAGTGCTTTGACTTAGAGCATGGTAACCATTCCTCAATTAAGTTATCAAGAGGAAATGGAATGGCTATTGAGGGTTCAGAAAGTGAGCGCGGTATTTGTAATAAAGTCCTTGTCACATCTTTACCGCTGATTAAAGAAATTATTCGTCCAGTACAAAGTCCAGTAGCTGAGACATCCCGACACGTCATTGAAGATTCATCGTATATTGATCTATCTTCACATGTGGCTGAACCAGAGACACCTGGACCTAATACTCAGGCAAAATCACAAATAGGAGCTAATCAACCCTCGAAAAAGCCCTCTCGCACAAAGACTAGTACCATACAGCCTAAAACCAAAGGCCTGAGAGCTATGACAAAAAAAACGAAAAACATGCCCAATATTAAAGGGCCCAAGAAAACGTTGAATGCCTTTATCAAGGCCATTGGTGGTACAATTCCTCCGTCACAACCCACAGCATCTACCACTAATACCATGCCACCTAACACTGACTTGTGGCCGACAACTGAGTTAGTGGATTTGGTAACTAACATTAACGTACCTAACTCCGATAGAAGCAAACCGACAGTGATACTGCCTCTCTTACATTCCCCCCTGAACCAACTGGTTGATGCTTTGACATCAGTAAAAGAGCCTATGAAGTTACTTCCAAGTGTCCCGCTAGTGAATATCATACCGCTGGCTCCTGTTGACTCCAACATAATTCCATACAAACGAGAACACACCCAGAACATGGCTGCCTCGATCAAACAAATGGTTGATACATATTTGCTTGAACATGAGGGCTTAACTAATGCATTTGGTCATCAAATGGAGCGAGAGAATCAGGAGAGAGTGGTGGAGGGAGAGCATGGCATGCGCCCTCCCGCACAGAAAAATGAGGATGACCTGATCTCTGGGAACCCTAAAAATGCAGGCTTAGCCTCCGTGCACTTACCATGTACACACAAAATCCCACTTAATAGGACTGAAGAGCACCCGTCTCAATCAGACATCCAACAAAACGACTCAGTGCACTCTTTAATTTTGAAGTGCAACTTTCCCTCGTATGTAGTCAATCGTAGAAGTGTGCTGAATATCTTTGGAGACATTATAAACTTGCGCGATGTACCCACTAAGGACATTGCCCAAGTTGAGTTCATTTCAGAGTTCACCAACTCTACTATTAGATTATGGTTGCACTCTGGAGTGGTCGCTAATGTAATCTGGAGTGAGAAAATGAGCCTTTTTGACATGGGCTTCTTGTTGGCTATGGAACCTGAACAAGTGGCCCCAAAAAGCTATAATGTGTCTCTAAAACTGAATATCTATGTAAGCACATGTAATCTTGCAACCAGAGATAATGCTCAGATAGGGAAAGAGTCATACTTACCACCAACATCCCATACCCCTCCCATTCTAAATCTTGCGAGTTGGAATACCAGAGGACATTCCCATTTACATTCATCTTTCAAAGAGTTTGGTATCAAATTCCATATCATCGCACTTCAGGAGACATGGCTGACATCTATGCCAACATGGGATGGTTATGATGTTGCTCTGTTACCAGCTATATCAATAGGGGGTCGCCCGTCATCAGGCCTCTTGGTGGCTGGGAATCTAAAGAAGGGTGTGGAAATTGATGACTGGTTTACGGAAAATGTTTTTCTGCAATTGGTGAAAATTAAAATGGGGAAATGGTGCTTGGCTCTGGTTAATTTATATTGCAATCCTATGGGTCTTTCTGATGAAACAGTCTATGGTACCTTAACTAAGATGTTGCACCTTATTAACACCACTAGCGACATAACACACAGTCATCTTAGGCGATTTAAACCTAGATTGCTGGGATTCTACTCGTCACGTGAAAGAAGTGCATAGATGGACAGCCTACATGGAGGAAAGACATTTTGTGATGACCAATGGGGTTATTCCTGGTGACATACCAGCAAATACAACCTGGTTTAGAAACACCAGTCGTAGCACACTTGATTACATCTATGTTGACTCTGTACTTTTATATTCTGTGATGAGTCTATCCATGTTTGTGTCCACAAATAGTGATCATAAATTGCTGTCGCTAAGTATTAGAGGTGACTTTGCCATACACAAAAGATCTAGCAGATTGCAACCAGTGTTAACTAACACTGCAAAAACTCATGTCATATGGTCCCCTAGAACAGTGATAGCCTATGGTAAGTCTGTACTGGAGAATGCTGGCTCAGCATCACCTCTCCAATATACTGAAACATTACTCCCCTTCACAAATACCTTCAATAAACAGTCTAATTCACGTGGTGCACATTGGCACGCCTTCGACCATGACATACAGGCTGCCCGTGCTGCCTACCGCAAGCAGAGCTATTATTGCGATGGGATTGGCAGACTGTCGGAATGATCTAAGGCATGCCAAATGCACTTATAAAAATTTGATTAAATCAAGGATGCATCTTACATACCAATGTGACAGTGAACACATGGCTTTTGCCATGTATAATAAAAACTCGTCTCAAATATGGTAATTATTGAACAATCATAACGGCTTTGCACAAGCAGATGCCCAACTCTGCTGTTAAAGAAAATGCATGGATCGAATATTTTACTGAACTTTATGCCGACTCTGAATTTGATGAATGTGACCACACTTCTTCATACCCCACAGATTGGTATTTAGATTTCTCTCCTTCTTCCATCGAAGCCATGATTCTTCAAGCAAGCTCCTTGCGCGCTGCTGGGCATGATGGTATATCCAATATGACGTTGAAAACGAATCACTATGAGTGGTCTGTGATATTGGATCAAATCTTTAAATTAGTACTACAATCTGGCAGGGTACCAAATTCATGGAAAACTTCAATCATTATTCCGATCTTTAAGAAAGGAGATCGTACCCTGCCAGTAAACTACAGGCTCATTGCCCTATTAGATGCCCCGGGGAAAATATTCACAAAAATATTGCTTCAAGAATTTAATAGCTGGACTACGAAGAATCATCTACGAGATCCGTGTCAATCTGGGTTTGTTGCGGGAATGTGGACCAATATTAATTTGGTATGTCTAAACGCAATCAAGGCCAAATCTCATATTATGAAACAATCAGTGTTTTTTGCGTTTGTAGATCTACACTCAGCATTTGATTCGATCTCAAGGTTTTTATTGTTTAGAAAATTATTCAGAGATCGCTGCCCCAAGGTGCTTTATGATCTGATCTATGCTTTACACTCAGACACATCCATTCGGGTCAGACTCTCGCTGGATGGAGTGGTATCCACAGCAATAAAAACAGCAAGAGGTCTCAAACAGGGATGTCTGTTAGCATCGTCTATCTTTAATTATTTCATTCATGATCTTCAAGATGTGTTCATTGATACCCTGTCCGATTCTCCAAAACTGGGCCCACATACCATCAAAGCACTTATGTATGCAGATGATTTGGTTTTAATTGCCAAAACCCAGATTGGCCTACAAAATCTTTTAACAGCCTTTCAACAATACATCCATCTGAACCAATTGAGAGTGAACACTAAAAAAACGCAGATTGTTACCTGTTGCCCAAATAAAACAGGGTTGAGGCGTTTCACATGGACAATTGACCAAATAGAAATAGTTCCACACTATACCTACTTGGGCATGTGCTTTGAGGGTACTAGTAATGCTAACATCCAGCTGGAGTGGCTTGAGAGAAAGCTGGACACAGCAATAGCCCAAGCTAATTTAATCATGGCAAAATTTGGGAAATTCTCTATCAAGCCAGCTTGGATTTATTGGACTCAGAAGTCAATCCCGGCTTTATTATACGGTCTAGAAACTCTACCTAGCATCACAAATTTCGAATTTGACAAATGGGAAGCCAAATTCTGGAAACGAGTTTTGCAACTACTAGGTTGTGTGCCAAATGCCTGGATTAGGTATGAGCTGGGCTTAGTCTCTCTTCAAGCCACTTACAATTGGAGATTATGTGGATTATTTAGGAAATGCGTTCTCTCAACCCCAGCAGAATCTACCTTGCAATCTTTTTCCACTTATATGTTTTCAACCAAGGATAGATTTGTTATCACCTGGTTGAGGAAGGCCAACTGCACCTTGTACCATGCCGATATCACACTTGAACTTTTAGTCACCTTTCCATCTAAAGCCAAAATGAAGCTGTACCAGGCGGACTGGATAAATACGCTTGATAAATGTTTACAATACAAGGGAGGTGACAATGATAGATTTCCACCTAAAAAACTAAAAACTCTGCCTCCATATCTATTAAGATCGCCGACTCCGATATATAGGCATGCAATCATACGCGTACGCTTTAACCTATGGCTGACTCGAGAGGTCCTAACGAAACGACATGTAATGTCTGTAAGCGATAACATCTGTCGGTTCTGTGCTGTAAAAGGTGTTCCTGAGACCTTGCAGCATCTTATAACCCAGTGTCCTAGCCTGACTTCTCAGAGACAAACACACTTTGGCAAATACTGTCAATATTTTTCAAACCTTAGTGAAAAAACATGTTGGACCATCATTCTCAGCTGCGATAAGCCATTCAGTAATGCCTCACTAAGTCCTTTTGGAGAAAGCTTGCATTAATCCCATAATGGAAGAATAACCTATTTTAAAATGCACTCTGCATTATTTTAACGGAGAAGAGGTTAGAAAACCAAAACCAATAAGCAGTATGCCATGCAGAGGTACCATTTCAATTGTTTTCACCACAACGTGTGGGAAAGGGAAAATGATGCTCACATTTTAGGTGCCGTAGCCATCCGTTATACAATGTCGATTGCTGCAAGCCTCATACACAATTTTCTCCAGAAGGGACGAGGAAGATAAATAATCTGCATCGACAACAGCAAGTTCTTCAAATCAAACACCCTAGCCGGGAGCGCTCCGATCTATAGGTTCCAACTTCACAAATGTGTTGGTGCCTAGGCCGTGAAGTGAAAACACTAACATGTAAGGCAGAGCCAGGAGATCGGGTTAATGAGCAACCTTGGAATTTGCGCACGCCAATCGTCTTTGCATGATCGCAGGATTTATGAACTGATGCAAGACCATATTCTAAACTGATGGGTAATGCCTAATCCCCATGTGCCCTATTCGACAGCCTGCCTTTCGAGCCCAATCACCCTGTTACCCCATAGCTATTGTCAGCACAGCACTGTGCAGGCTTACCATCCCGCCCTCTGCCTCTTATCATCGCCTTAATGCCAAGTTAGAGATGTATGACACATATATTTCATGTCAAAGAATGCATGAACACTAAGAAGCGGTTTGGTCCTAAACGCTATTTCCCTTGATGGAGTGAGGGTGCCATTTTTGTCAAGCTGCATGCAGTTGGATCTCGAACTGTGTCTGTTTGCTAGGGCACTTTGACGCCACCTATTGGGCTTGTTAGCCCAGTGATGAGAGGCTATCGGGGATTAGCTATATGAGTGCATTTCGAAATAGTCCACACAAGTCCAATAAACGGGCCCATCCAGAGCTGTTGGACCAGCCCATCAGGCTTTACCAGAAGAGGCCAGCCCAAGCCTGGAACGGGCCCAAAGGTTCTGCTTGATCGGCTGAGGGAAGAAGGGCACAGGGTAAGTGGGAACATGGTGCAACTTATGCCAAGGGCTTGAGGCTGGTACAAGTTGACAGCCAAGTGGGTAAAACAGGAAAAACAAGGTGGGCCCCGGGGGCAGTATAAGGGCCTTTCAACCATTTCATTTAAAAGGGGCCTCGAACTTCCAGATTACATTAACCCCCTCCACCCCATTTTGCCAGTCAGCACCTACAACATGGCAATATAGTCCTTTCTATATTACATTTGTTCTGGGGCTTACAGTGTGCGCTTTGATGGAGACCTTCCAACCGTCACTTCCCTCAAGTAATCCACAAGTGTTATTATCTTGCTACCTTTTAGCATGCTTCCTCCACATCGTCCACTTGCTGACAAAGAAGGGTGTATAGCTTTTATGGGGCATTTGGTGTTTCATCTCCCCATTGGCTGGCCGTCTCATGGTAATTGGCGGCTATAAACCCACAGGCTATATTTGGCTCCATGATAATGTATGCACCTCATGGGTGCCTCACACTATTTTCCGCTCTAAGCGAAGGGGGGGGGCAAACATCATGTTGAAAGGCCCCCCTACATCTTCACCCGGGCCTTATTGTACTTCTTTGCTTCCTTCAGTCATCCTTTAGGTGAAACTTTTCTATACCACCTTTGTGAAATCAATAACCTCTACTCACTGTTCTTTAGTAAAACTTGTGCCATCATAAAAAGAATTTCTCAATGTATGCCAAGGCCTATGTCGCAAGAGGGACAGAGTCGGATGGTTAAATAGTCTGTGATCCTCCGTAGACCGAATGTCCCACCTGGAATATACTGTGTGATGCCACCCTCAAAGACAATTACCCATCTGGCAGCACCCACAGCAAGGAGGGCCAGAACATTCTTCCAGGATTCCAAAATGCTCTCATGCACAAAAGTTTGGCAATGAGAATACTTCTGTGGCCCAAAAAATAGAATTTCACTGGGAAATATGACCCTGCCAGCTTCTCCTTGAACAGACAGCTTTGAGAGAAGGGAATAACCACACTTTTTATCTGACCCCCTCTCTGAATATAGTGATTCATATATTACGGTTATCTAACATTTTAAGCGCTTGCTCCAGGCATGGAGCAGGGCTGCACTTTGCAAGTTCTAATCCAGGCAGGGACAATTCATCCTTTCAACGTTCCCAGGCTGACAAATAGGGGTTCCATTAGCTAGCTAATAACTGCTACAAACACATCAAGATCATTATTGACCTCCTCTCAGCCAAGATCATTATTGACCTCCTCTCAGCCAATTAGAATGTTCTGTTGCTATCACAAATATGTGCCAATAGATTATAGTCCTCGGGAGGGGTCGTGATTACTTGGGATAAGGACCCTTAACCAACATCTGGTCATTATCCCGTTATAATGACCCCCTGGTTTATATGACTAGATTACTACAGCACCTGGAAGCGGGGGTCTGGCATTAAGCGCCTTGAAATCTTTAATTATTGCTACATTTATACAGACGAAGGGAAGGACATCTGTGTGCCTGCAGGGACATAGTGTCAAGAACAGCACTCTGTCAAGAGTGGCACATGGTGCCCAGGTAGATTTCGGGTGGCTGTGCCGAAGTCAGGTAGCAGATAAGCACACACAGCAGGGAGTTAAACAAGATAGAAGAGTAGGAAACTGTAGCTGTGAGCCAAAAGGGGCAAAAGATACAAAGGTACAAACAAACTGGATTCCCTCTTGGGGTGTATGCTGAAATGGGAAAGAGTGTTCCACGAACCTTAGGAAACTCCAGCCTTCTGCACAGATTGCTATAACAGAGGCCCACGCTGTATGCTCATGGCTGGGAACAACAGCAGTGGGTGTCTGTAACACTGAAAACGCGACAAGGGAAGGGGCAGAGGTTGCCTGCCGGAAACCAACAGGCAAGCTCTGTACAAAGGGATTACATAAAACACATGAGAAGACAAGAACAGATATATCCAGCGAAAAGGAAGTCAATGACCAATCTAGCAGAAGGAAATGAAGGAAAGGCAGTTAGACTGAAGTAGATAACCTAAGGCGGAGTACAGAGGACTCAAGGAAGAGAACAAGGGAGCAGCAGTCAGGAAAACAGAAGGGCTGCAAAGTAGGAAGAAGGTCTGCAGTCAAGAGTGGGACTAGGTGCAGGCAAACTGAAGTGGACTGCAGAGGACTGTAGTAGACTGCAAGCCAGGGAGTCCAGAAGAACAGGACAGAGAGAGATTACTAGGAGGTGACAGACAGAGAGCCCAAAAGAATAGGGCCGCGAGGTAGGGAGCCCAGAGGAGCAGGGCTGTAGGCAGCTAAGTGCAAAACAGGCTGTACTGCAGAGGAGTGTAGCAAGCCGCAAGGCAGGGAGCCCAGAGGACAAGGGCTGTAGGCAGCGAAGAGGTGCAGGCTGCAAGGTAGGGAGCCCAGAGGACAAGGGCTTGGAGACAGCAGAGGGTTGCAGGCTGTAGGGCAGGAAGCCCAGAGGACAAGGGCTTGGAGACAGCAGAGGGTTGCAGGCTGTAGGGCAGGAAGCCCAGAGGACAAGGGCTTGGAGACAGCAGAGGGTTGCAGGCTGTAGGGCAGGGAGCCCAGAGGACAAGGACTGTAGGCAGCCGGAGTGAGGCAGGCTGCAAGGCAAGGAGCCCAGAAGAGCAGGGCAGCAAGGAGTGAGCCCAGAGGAGCAGGGCCGCTGGCTGTAGAGGGCTGCAGAGGACTGTAGTAGGCTGCGAGGCAGGAAGCCCAGAGGACAAGGGCTGTAGGTAGAAGGCAGCGGAGCGTGATCGGCTGCAAGGCAGGGAGCCCGGAAAGGGCACTGGATCAAAACAGGATGATACAGGAACAGCATATAAAGTAGCGGGTCAAGGCAAACAGGAGCGGGGAGATCTCAAGATGCAAGACACTGTGCTCCTGCAGGCAGCTGCTTATATACAGCTGTGCCCTGTTCTGAGGCAGGCTAATTGACAGCACCTGGGGCAGCACACCTGATGACAATATGCCTCCTCCCTCTCTGGTCCTGAGCAGGTGGAAGCAGCACTGGCCGCTAGGGCTTCTGGGGATTGTGGTCCCAATAACGATGAATGAGAATAGCCAGGAATTGAGGACTGTAGCCAGGTGCATTATGGTAAATGTAGTTAATTGAATAAAATAAGAAAGAACCAAAGTTGAGCAAATGGAAATAAAAGACCAAGGTGTGAAAAGGAGTTGTTCAAAGAGTATTAGGAGGATAAGTGAGTACCAAGTAGTCCATGATGGTTGCCAATGCGTGTGCCAGCAGCGCGGGCATGACAGTATGCCCCTCTCCAGGCCCCCTGAAGACTGACCAACAAGAAGAGCACGTCCAAGGCCTGTCACACAGCGAGAGAGTCTTATACCGAAAAGGCACATCACGAAGCACCAAAAACTGTTTAATGCTGCAAGGTGAGAGTCTTGAAGGGAGGAGACATTACCAATGTTTCGAACCTTTGAGGTGGAATTTAGAAAAGACAATTTTTTAGGGACCCAAAATCCAACAGTGCGTTCATGAACTGAGGAACTGTGGAGATGTGCTGCAGGCTCCATGGCATATATTGCTTTGAAAGAAGTGGTCTTCCTTAGGACTGGCAATGGTACAGTGCTGAAAGGTGGAACCAGAGATTCAGCTGAATTGGTTGCTCTAGGACGGTCGTCTAAATTGTCAGAAGCAGCAATGGCAACATGAAGATTTGCGACAGAGACTTCAGGAGTAACAAAAGTTGCAGGAACACCATGAGTTGCAGGAAGATCAGGAATGGCAGTAGGAAGTTCAGATGCTGTAACATCTGGAAGTATAGGTGTCACAGGAGCACCAGCCGACAGGGACGCAACTGAGACTGATGGCGTCGGGACTGGTAGTTTAGGTGCTGCAGAGGCACCAACAGGATCTAACGGAGCGGTTGCCTTAATAGGAGAACTTTTAACTGGCTTTGCAACAGGTACTGTCCTTGCAGGCAGAGAGGAAGGGGGTGCTTTGACTGCAGTGGGAGTGATCTGAGATGAGGCATCAGTAGCAGATTCAGGAGTACTAGCAGGGGGAGCAGCAGAGATTGGGCTAGCAGATCTTGTAACAAGTAGCATGGTGGATGTAGGACCAGGAAAGGGTAAGCCTTCCGAAGGCTGGCCTGCAAAGTCTTGTGTGCCCAAGTTGATACATGGATCTGGGGTATTGACAGTAGGCAAAGTTGGATTCCAGACAGGTACTGGGTATGTTTCAGGATCTGACTCATGGTCAGGAGTGCCAATGTTCATAGAAGCAGAGTACATCTCAGATCTGGTCACTTTAGTAGAGGCTGTAAGTGGGAATAAAGGACTGACATCAAGGGCAAGAATGGAACAATCCTTTGACTCAGCGGAATGTCCAGTCAGATGATTACACTTGATCTTTGGTGTAATGACCGTGTGAGCGATCTGGCCCACTGGAGGAGTCCATTCTTCACTATCTGAACGACAGCCTGTGTTACTGTGGCTAGTAAGTGAATGAGCGGTGTCAAGCTTTAACTGGTAAGTATATGCCAAGTTCAGGTCTTCCAACTGCTCTGTATAAGTCTGTATCCTCTTCCGTGTTACCAGTACAGGCCTTAATCTGTTAAACTCTAAAGACAGAATGTCGGGTGTTGGACATAGTGTCAGATGGTCTGGTAGATTGTGTCCCTTAGCTAGATTCTTATAATACAGATAGACAAATTCATCATAGAGGTCTTCGGTTTGTCTTTTAAGGCTTAAGAATTGTTCTTGTAACAGGTATGTTCCATTAGCCTGTTCCACAGCTTCAGAATCTGGTGTAGCAGAAAATCCGGGTGTTGCAATAGGCAGACTGACCTTAGAGTTATCATGGTTGGTAGTTACTGGGGAAGCATTAAGAAAACCGAGGGTCAGTATTGGTCCTTTGTACCCAGGACCAGCTGCTCTAAATTCAGGATACTGAATGTCTTGTCCTATTAAATGAGTGGTATCGGTAGTCTGGGGAGGTTGTGTAGCTTGCCAAGCTGATCATGAGGATGTCACTTTGGCAATAACGTACTCTGGTTGAGAGTTTGTCACAATGAGTGCAACATCTTTGGTTGAAGCAGTGTCAAAAGTAATGCCAGAAATGCATGAGTGTTATCCACTGGTTGGGCTAACAAAATCTGCAAGAATTCGTCATCTTGCTGTAGTTCTTCTACAGATAGAGACTGTGGATCATAGTTGCAAATGTCATAGCAGTTATACATAGAAGGGCCAGAGAGCCAGTGAGTGTAGTACTGTGCTTGTAAACCTTTGTTTACTAGGGCAAGTCTGTCCTTTAAACTAGGGTTTTTGTTTGCTGTCCTTGGGAAAACTTTAGATTTTTGTAGAGGTTTCTTGAACCAAAAAGAAGGCATCTTTGGTCTGTGTGTGCCTTTCCTGCCAATGGAACAAGAATCTTTTTGGTCTTGCATTCTGTCAAGAATAGCACTCTGTCAAGAGTGGCACAGGGTACCCAGGTAGATTTCGGGTGGCTGTGCCGAAGTCAGGTAGCAGATAAGCACACACAGCAGGGAGTTAAACAAGATAGAAGAGTAGGAAACTGTAGCTGTGAGCCAAAAGGGGCAATAGATACAAAGGTACAAACAAACTGGATTCCCTCTTGGGGTGTATGCTGAAATGGGAAAGAGTGTTCCACGAACCTTAGGAAACTCCAGCCTTCTGCACAGATTGCTATAACAGAGGCCTACGCTGTATGCTCATGGCTGGGAACAACAGCAGTGGGTGTCTGTAACACTGAAAACGCGACACCCCTGACTTTAGTGTTCAATCAATTCCACATACAAAAACGTATTTCAATGTACGGAATAGAATCAGCACTACCAAACCGATTATATACTGAATAGTAACGCATTCTCCAAAATGTGATGGTTTAAGGAAGCCCTGTTCTTTGTAATGTCACTCACCATATATGCTCTCTGATCACCCCACTAAGGGACTTTCATGTCTGTTGACTTCCTGTTCCTGCACACACATAGCCTGTCTAGGGTAGGGGATAGAGACGTAACTGACCCTTAACTCACTCACTAATTTCCTCAAAACTAAAAAGCACTTCTGGAAGTTATTTTTAATACTTCCTTCTTTTGTATCATATACCAAAAGGTATTTTTTTTTAAACCAAGGTTTCTCATTACCAATTTGCCTATGCAGATTTAATCTGCTATTGTGGTTAAAAAGATGTGCTTACACCAAGTTCTCAATACATCTGGAAGTCTTGGGGGTTCAGGTAATCACCCTGAACCTCTAATAGGTCGACAGGTTTCAGCAGTATTGGTACTGATCTACCCGCTTTCTTCAGGACTAAAAACCTAACCAATTCGTTGGGATCACAAATTACACAGGTAACATTGTTCTTTGTGTCAAGGGCTCCATCTCTTTTTCATGATTTTTTTCTCTTTAATGTTCTATCTGTCTTTATTTCTTTGTTAATACCCTACATCAGGGAACCTACAAACGGGAACCATCACTATATTTATTTTCTATTTCTGTATGTAATGTGTGTAATAGCATTTCCTATTACTGCACACATACTTGTTTACCCTCTATTCTTTTCTTACGACTTCTCTTATGACTTTGCTGTTATCACCCAGCTTTCATATTCTGCCTACATTCAAAAGAGAGAACACATGCAGATGGTGTCCTCATCAGTGATGATATGTACATACACAATTATTATTCATCACTACTCAGATTCTTATACTCTGCTTACCATTGTATCTTCTTAATTGTTAAGGCGTTCTTCCATCTTTTCACTCTATTTTCTCAAAAAAACCTTATTTATAAAAAAATAACCTTTGGTATATGATACATTAGAAGGAAGTATTAAAAATACAAATAACTTCCAGAAGTGTTTCTTAGTTTTAAGGAAAGTAGTGAGTGAGTTAAGGGTTAGTCTCTTCTCTATCCCCTACCCTAGACAGGCGGTACAACATCACTGACTAGGGACATCTTATAACATCTAGGGGCAGTTAGCTTCTTCTTACAGGGTAATTTAGTGAGCTGCAGCCCACTATAGATGAAGACGTTATAAACACACATCTCAATTAACTTTTGCCTGTGTTGTGTGATAATATTGTTGAGCGCCAGGCAGAAGTTGCTGCTTGGAGACTCTTGTGGTGTTTTGATATTCCTGCACACACATAGACAGCGTCCTTACAGGGTGATACCTTTGCTCATACCACAGCATGTGTTTGTCCCAGAAAATGTGCTTTTACTCTAAAGCAGGGTGGTTGGATAACTTCTATAATTATTTCTTACATAGCACGTTTATCCAAATCCCTTTACACTTGTAGAAAAAAAAAAAAACAAGCAGAACGTAAGCATGAGATAAATCAAGTATTTGGCATCCACAATGTAGGACTGAGCACTTCAGATAGAGATGATCACAAAGAGAAACCCAAATAAAGAGAAAACGCATAGTGCAAAAAATTGTCAGAGCTTCTCTGTTCACTTGGCAATATCTGCAGGTGTTCTAGCAAAAGCCTCCCAGCATGTGATTGGACAGATCAGTTATGTAATTTTAGGAATCATCGTCGGCCAAAAAGTGTGGCAGAGTGCCTCCACGAACATCATTGACGTTCTCATCCACAGAGGCTGCAGCATACAAAACTTAAATTACAATGGAAAAAATAAATAGCCTTGCCATTACCCAAAAGACCTCTTGGACTGCCATTCTTCAGGAACTCCCTACTAAGCACTGCATCTGGCACTTGATACTCCCTCACTAGATACATATTTGAGCTGCTAGACACCATGAACATAAAGCAACTCATCAATGAACCCACCCATAACAAACCCAGCACTCTTGACTCCTTGTGAGGCTGGGGAGGTGAGCCCGCTACATAACATTCCCCCTATGGGTGGCAGTAAGCGAGACCTCACAGGGAGAGACTGCCCTCTTATGGATAAGGACTTCTGTTCCATCAAGGAACTCCCTAAGAACTTCTATGGTATCTCACCAATACCATCTACACTTCAAAGTAAGCCTTTGGATCAAGCTAATGGTTGTTATTGTACTATTAACCCCAAAATCTAAATTGAAAAGAAGTGCATCACACATACTGAGACAAGGAAGAGATGTGAGTGAGTAATAAGGACTGCTCCATGTTTGACATACACTCAGACAATGACGAAGAAGAATGGACGAGCAGGAGGGATTGCCCAAACAACTATGAGAAAGGACTGCACACTTCCGCTGGGAAGGACCCAGGATTTGGATATAAAAATGGAAGAAGAACTGAGCAAAATGAGTGAAGCCCGGGAAGTTTGAACCTGGAGAACACTGGAAGCTGCATATCACCTTGTAAGCAGCTCTAACCTAGAGCCATGGAAGAAGCAGTCTACTGTGCCGTGCAGGGGATTGGAATCCCAAGGAAATGAGGAGCAAAGATAAAATCAATGGACTCAATTGATGGTGGTCTGCACTTCAAAACTCAGATCTATAATAAGGCCCAGGTGGCTTGGTACCAGCTCACTCTTCTGCGCCAGATCAAGTCAGTCATCCCAGCCTCTGACTCGATAACTGTTGTTCAGGCCCTCAACCTCTCGCACCTGGATGGTGGAAAAGCCCTCCTCACATATGTCCCATAATCCTGGCCCAGTTGAAAGCAACTCATCTCATCAGAGGCTTGAGGAAACGTAACCACATTAATCCCATCCATAAGTAGCCACACTGTCTTGCCCTTCAGATCCACATCACTTTCAACACATGTAGTCTGAGGACCCACGGATCCGGCTAGTGGGACTACATGCTGGCCCTCTGAGGGAACACCCAGAAAAGAACGACGCAGACACCAGGGTAATAAATGTTTACTTATTGGAAGTGTAGCGTGTGTTTATGTCTTTGTGTTCTGTGTATGTGTTTGGAAGAATCCATCCAGTCCACCATGAGGCTGGATGGAATGTTACAGCAAAGACCAATAGGAAATAACTCCCCTGCCCAAGAATGGGATAGGCAGGAGAGAGAAAAAGGAATCCAGAAGGATTTTTAAAAAGGACAGTTGAGAAAAGGATAGAGCAAGAGAGAGATTTACCTGGGGGAGCGCTGCCTCGAGTGGCCCCCTGGGGCCTTAATCCTTTGCAACGGGGATCCTCCGCAGAGACTGTGAGCAGGGGGGTGGAGCTGCTATGTCAAGGGCAGCTTGGCCACCCCTGGGCCGTGCCACCTGTCGGCCAAACCGGACGGGCCCCAGAAACATTGGATGACCGGGCAGCATGGCCGTGGCTGCACAGGCCCATTAAGAACAGCCCAGCCAGACCCCTAAAGGCCTGCCACGTGGCCAGTGAGGCGGGTCTGTTAACAAAAAAATCCTCCCAGGCTGCGTATGTCAGGAACAGCCCGGGAGGTTGCAGGGAGGCACAGCAGAAGCAGGAAGCTCCAGATTGGCAGCCGCAACCCGGGTGAAGAGGAGACAGGTAGTGGAGTTGCGAGTCGCTCCGTTGAGGGGCCTGGGTGAAGAAAGTCCTGGGCTGCCCAGCGGAGTGGCCCAGGTGAGGACGGGGCCCGCCTCATTGCCGGGGGGGGCAGGTCAAGAGGAGGCCGGAGCGTGAGCATGGTGGTGTCCCCATAGCAACAGGGACGCCACTGAAACAGAAAATGTCACCCAGGCTGCCCGGTAATGTCGAGTGGGCCCCCCAGCCAAAGGGCCCCACCCTGGAAGAAGAGGAGGGGGCCAGGCACCATGTGTCATCTGTAGGGTAAGGCCCAGTCAGCAGCAGCATTACTCCAAAGGAGCAGCCCTGCATCCACACATTCTGTGCCAGCACCCCAAGACAGACCTCATGGTACTGTGGAGGGGTGACTGGCCACAGCAGTCACCCCATTGTGACATGGTTTTGTATGTTGTTACATGCTGTGAGTCTATTTATATATGTAAGTTCTGCATACACTTAATGTTATGTAGGTTAAATGTTAAGTAGGGGGAAGTTGAGAGTCAAGGTATTAGTGGACCGTTAAGTAGGGTAACTGTTAAGTAGGGATAGATAGGATATTATGTAGCTGGTCATTGTTGTTAATTGGGGGGTCAAGGGGAGGTACCCTGGCGTGAGGTAGAGGGATAGGTTGGCAGCCCTGCCAAGGCTGCCTAGCAAAACACAACTACCCACAGAGACCATCCTCTAAACTCAATCTCCATGTAGGTGGTATCTGAGTTTAAGAAGGGAATTGGTTGCGGCAAGCTCATCCTTAGGGTCCCTGAGAACCCTCCAACGAAGGGTAAGCTGACGTAGCCGGTCCCTGCTTAGATGGAGCTCACGCCAGGGCAATCCTAGTGTCTAGGTTTTAAGACTACGGGTGTTTTTCATAAAGGGGGCCTCATTGGGGTCTCTGTGAAGAAATCACTCTGGTGTCTGTGTCCATAGTCATTTAAGAACTCATGGTGAAGTCCATCGCCTGAATTGATAACTTTTTTATTTGCATGTTGCTCAGCGCCCCGCCAGAGCAGCTGATCTAGGATGGTGGGGCGGCGTCGGTGAGTCCGTTCCTAGCCCAGAGTATTTATAATATTGTGCTCAACAGGCCAGGAGGGAAACAAAACAGGGGCTCCACATAGACACATAGATGGTGTCACACAATAGAATTCGAACTAAGAAACCCTCCTACCTGAATGAAAAACCACCTCCCAAGGACAACAAACACAGGAAACCACATCATCTCCTGGCTGAAAAACGGATAAGATGAATGAGAAAACAAGAAGCCAAGCTATCTTGTCCTCTGTGCCACTACTCTGGAATAACATCAATGCACATCAGAACAGCTCATTGCCTTATGAATTCTCTGAAGTATTTTAAGGCATTACTCTTAAAAGAACATCTCATCCACTGATGGCTGGGTCCTGATAGCTCTCTCCATCTACCACCACCTAACGCGCTCTACATTGTGCCCGCTTGGACTCTATTGCCACCCTCAGCGTCATTCTGACGGCCCTACATTTTATCCCCCCTCCCCCGGCTATTATTGCTACATTATTCCCCATCTATGTTTGTGCTCAGGAAAACCCCATGAAGGCATATAAACGTTCATATAGAAGCAATACTCTTTGGAAAATAAACCTTGAAAGAATCCCGCTGAATGTTAAACTGAAGTTTCTTTTAAAATGCGCCTTTTAATGCATGCCTTAATACCTGGGGATGATTTACTTTGCATGCAAAAATTCAACAACTCACCCCAACCCCCTCGGCCCCCCTTCTTCCATTTGCTGCTCTTTCAACTAGATTGTGCTTAAATGGAGGCAAGGATGATGTCCATCTTACATATAGTTACTGGTAGGAAGAACTCGATTACAGCTAACGTCTCAAGACAATTACTATACGGGGAAATTCTAACACTTCCTAATAGCAATGCCAGTGTAGCCGGAAATTGCTGTGAAACTGTCAGCATGGATGGATGTGTCTTTCTTGGCAGAAGAGAGATGAGATTTTACAGCTGATAAATGGCACCAGGCTGTTACACAATGATCACACACTCGACTGACCTCAATCAAGATGGATGCCACAAGTCAAGCACACAGGGAACCAAACAGTATAGTTATTTGGTGTGGCTGACAATTTGAATGTGATTAATATTCATTAAATCGCTGTCAGGCTAATGCTGACCTCCCAAGGTGGAGTCACACTTGAAATTTTGTTTAAAAAAAATAAACGGATTAAACAGAGATAGAAATGCTCACCTCACTTTACAGAGTTCAAATGATGGCAAAGGTTGAGATGTATATCCTTCCTAATCGGTTTTGAGTTTCCACACAGTAGGCATAGCACAAGAGGAATGGGGGGAGTCGATACCATGTTGACAGCAGTCATTTGAAATAAGAAATAGGCAAGGGGAGAGATCACTGAAGAGCGTTTGAAATGTTTGAGGAAGGACTTTACGAAGATATTCGAATGTACCCGTTCTATTGACCCATCAGTTACCCCGTATTACATATTTTGTAATTACAGATTCCTTAATTTGAAAACGTAGCCTAAACTAATGGGCGTATTTTCCTGAGATGGATACAATAAGTTGCAGCACAGTGCATTGTGTTGCACAGCTGGCTTTGCACAATGTGAAAAGTTAGCAGGAAATTCTGGTAGTGGGTGGCACCGTAATTTCCTCTCAGAGCGGTGTTGCTGTGTAGAGGGAAGCCCAGTGGCAGCTGGTGAATTTCTTTTAAGTGGAGAGGCGCAAATATTTCTCCCACATTTGCCATTGCGACCAAGCATATCCAGGGAGCCTGAACCAATGAAGGGCGGTTTGGGGTGGTTCTTTCACACATGAATTTATTTTTTATAATGGGTTAAAATGGTGCATTTTAGAGAACACTCTTTAAACAAACATTGGGTAAAAAGCCTGTTTGCAATTGGTTGTGTAGTGTAACTCATGAAAAATCTGATAGATGCATGTCACCAACTGCGAGCTTCTACAATACGTGCCAGTGTAAAACATTTTCACACTGGCTGTGCCCATACATTGCCATGCTGACTGCACCATCATACCCTAGTATTCTCATATAAGAACATACTCATGTTTGCTTTTTGCATAATGCCAGTAATGATACTATAAGAAACACGTCCATGCGTGTTCTGCCAATATATTCTATGAGTGGATCAACCAAATAACAATGGAACTAAAATTCACCATGAGCTACAGCTGTGACAACATCAACTTCTTAGACCTATGAATACTGACCCAGGGTGATAAACTATCTTGCACCCTGTTCAGAAAGGACACGGACCGGAATACTCTACTCCACTACACCAGCAATCACCACAGAAACCTAAGAAACATCCTCCCCTACGGCCAATTTCTCAGGCTACGAAGAAATTGCACAGACATCAACCAGTACAAATTCCAAGCAGCAGACCTAGAGGTGAGGCTACGAGCCAAGGGATATCCGAAAAAAACTAGTCAGGAACACCAGCAAAAGAGCACTATATACTCCACGAGAGACGTTACTGACCACAAGAAATAGAAGCAATGAAGATCGTCTTACATGCGTCACAACCTTTGGACCTGACACAACCAGAATACAGCAAACAATAAAACAATTGTGGCCGCTCATACAACTTAGCCTCCCAGATGAACCTACTCCACGGATGGCGCTCAAATGAGCCAAAATCTAAAAGACACACTCATGCCTCAAGAAGAATACACAGACCTCCCTGTGGAACCTGAGAGACCTAACCGGTCACCATCCATGTGGGAACTGTGTGGCGTGCAAGTTTACTTCAAAAACTAAATCCTTCAAAATTGGAAAAAAAAGACTGGATACTCAAACACTTTTCTAACTGCAAGACATGCAATGCTATTTATCTTATGCAGTGCCCCTGTCGGCTCAGGTATATTGGCCAAACGCAAAGACCAGTTAACAAACGTATCAGCGAGCATCGCTCAAGGATTCGGTGCAAAGTACACAATGCACCCCTAGTGTCCCATTTTCTGGAATACCACCATGGACCTGACGACTTTATTTGGTGGGTCATCGACAAAGTGGATGGCAACACCAATACAAAAAATGCACTAAAACACAAAGAAGCGTGGTGGGTTTTTAAACTCCAGACCATCACGCATGGCTTCAATGAGGCTAATGTACCCTGGGAGTGACCACACACCCACACCAACTCGGAATACTGGATGCATGTGGCTCACTGCTCCCCTAAAACTTTTGTTTGCATCAGATGGCGGGTGCATTTGTACTTAACTCATGTTACACTCAGACTACATCTGCCTAAAACTACCCTGGGAGTGACCACACACCCACCAACTCTGAATATTATATGTATGTGGCTCATTGTTCCCCTAAAAACCTTTGTTTGCATCAGATGGCGGGTGCATTTGTACTTCACTCATGTTACACTCAGACCACAACTGCAACACAGGTGTTTTTCCACTTTAAATGACAGCCATCCCACACAGGTTGTCCACCACTGCCTTGCTTTACTCCCTATACCTGCCTGACAACGGGCTGCTCAGAAAAATGCCCATGGACCCAGGATGCAGCGAATGTACAGGCTCATAGATAACAAACCTTGCCAGGACCTATTCACATACCCAGGCCAACGCCATATAAACTGAACTTAATGTTGGCCCTAGGTATTCTCACTACAGGTGGGGGGGCCCCCCTGTCCTACCGATGCACACAATGGCAGGCCATGCCCATTTTACAGTGACCAATAATGCGTAGACACCAAGCAGCAGGCAGAGACCTGCAGCATACGCGGCACCGAACCTGACGCTGCTCCCGGCAGCATCGGTTTTCCATGGCAACACTGCTCCTTCACACATGCGCACTGGGTCTCGATGCACAGCACTCCTCATATGAAGACAAACGCTGGTGAGAGAGCAGCGCCTCCCTCGCGTCACTGGCGATTGTCTGGAGAACAAGCAGCCCATCCCGAGGTAAACTACAAACAGATGCAGATGTATCTGTATACTGGCAGCCCTCTAGACTTTGTTAGATACTTGCACCTATACCAAAAACCACCTTTTTATTTCTTACTCTCTCCATCTGCTCTTTGTATTTTTTCATTTCTCTTTTAAAACAGACCAGCAATATCTGTCACCCGGAGCCATAGACAATACCAGCTCTCCTCATACCTCCTAGAGGACACTAGTTTACTCTGCCTACAACTAACATCCACGGCAGCGACCACTTCAACCACCAATAGGTACGTAGCCCCCGTTTTAGCATCTTATGTTTTGGGACAATCCTAAACAATGTAAATGTAAGGAGTAAAACCTATCTTTTCCTTTTTTGCTCAGCGCTAACCACCATCCGTGGGGACACTAATATTAGAGGACGTCAAATGACCATCCGGATTTAGAAACGGCATTCTTCTGCTTCTTAACACTATCTCCACAAGCAGAAGGACAACTACTATCTCAGCTCTCACCCGAAGATCACCAACAGGTTAGTCCCTGACTATTTCCATCAACTAAAACCAGATCGAGTACGGTCTGGCTAAAAAAATAGTAGCCTCAACACTGCATAGCCCTCCAGCAATGCAGTAGTAGGGTTTTTACGAATACACCCTATAACAGTAAGAGACTAACTTCAAGTCTCTTCTCTCTCCCATCCCCCCTTTTCCCCCACTTTGTTTTTCCTCCAGAGAAACAAACCCAGAGTCCCAGATGAAGGCTTTTCAAACAAGGAGCCGAAACGCCTGTGGTTCAAGCATAATAATTTGCTAATACATTCCACCAGAACTCCATAGGGGGCTCTTCCCCCTGGCGTAGACCAGCGGTTTGGTACTCTGTGGAAGTACTTTTAACCCACTCAAGAGCTGACCACTTCAATGAGCTTCAGCTCTACAGTCAACCTAGAACTACTGGACTAGTTTGCATTTTTTACTCATTTATTTCTCTCTCTCCAAAGACAAAATGCATGTATATGAACAGATACATATAGACCCTTGTGTTAATCCAAGGTAAGGATAACAATATTACAAAAGCTGTGCAGAATATAGCCTCTATATGTGCGAATACTGTTATTCTGTCCTTTGGTCACTTCTTTAGAAAAATGTGAATATGATGTAATATTTACTTCACAAAGCAGTACTAACACACCCTTGATTAATACGTTGTGATGTAGGTTAGCGCGGTGTAAAAAATCAACAAATTATAATATCCATATTCTGTTCCTTTATTGTATTATGAATATGTTAGATCTAAATCCAGTCCTTGGACTGGTTCTGCTGAATAAAAGCAATTTGTTTTGAGCACGGAAGCAATGGCTCAGGGTACTTGTATGGAATTTATATCCAGAGTAAAATAACCCTACTATTTGGATACTCAGCTTACTTGTGAAGCATTATTTTAAAATTATATACTGATACAGCACAGTAGAACACTCGGATTGAGGTTAGAGTGAAAAGTATCTCTATGTGGTTGGAGCCCCCCCCCTTTGTTCTCTACCTTGTTCTGCCAATATATGTCAGCATCCCCACTCCAGTCGGCTTTACCATTAGAAATGCATGCCACAGTAGGAGAACATGTCCAAACTGGCTGCATCAAAATGCCAGTCTAGCTACATAATAACACCTATCACGATTGCTTTACCAAAGATGCCCAATAAAAAATGTCATACCACAATAAGAAATGTCTAGAGTGGCTGCCTTGAAATGCCAGTCTAGCCACATCATAACACTTTTCATGCTTGTTTTATCAAAGATGCCCAATACAAAATGTTATGCCACATTAAGAATAATACCACTGATCAAGCGTGCTGTACCAAAGGAGCTCAATACAAACTGCCATGCCACAGTATGAAATGGCTAGACTGGTTGCATAAAAATGGCAGTCTTGCTTTGTAATAACACTTATCATACTTGCTTTATCCTCCATGCCCACTAGAAAATACCATGCCTACCCCCTGGTGCGCGGACACCTCGCACTCAGATGTAATTGCTTACGTGCTGCTAATGAGCCAAAAGTCCAAGTATGGGCGAGAATGCCAACCAATCAGAGGGTCTATTGGGCAATGTGCTATAAAATGTTGCACAGACCAATCTGCTAGCATTTTCTTTGCTATAATCAGCATTACACGTATTTAGAGGTAGTTCGAGGCAGTCAATGAAGTATGAAATTATATGATTATTTATATTGCGCTCATACACAAGTTTATCAGAGCGTGACAAGGCAAGGCAGGGGAACAGGGGAGAACAAAACAATGATTTTACTAGGCCCAGTAGCATTAAGAACGTGCAAGTGCATGGGAAAGGGGAAAAGTGCATGGAGGGGGGAGAAGTGAAAAGTGCGGAGCAGAGGAGAACAGATAAATAATAATAAATCAAAATAAATAAATAATAATGGCCATACATGGTGGTAGTGCAGCCATCAAGTGGTGTGTTTAAGGCAGCAGACAGGGTATGTCTAGTAAGTGCAGAAAGAAAACCAAGTGTGTTGGGGACTGTATGGGTACAGATACAGACCCCAGTGCATGGGGCGCCCGGAGGCAGTGCAGGAGGGTGGCAGGGTAAGCAGGTACCTGGGCCCGGAGGACGGAGGGTGGCCAGCTTCACAGTGCCAAGAGAGAAAAAGATCAGCAGGGTGGGGGTGGGGGGGGCAAAAGCAGAAGCAAAGAGGAAGGTCTTGAGGTGCTTCCGGAACCGGAGATGGTTATCCTCAAGTTTCAGAGTGGCAGGAGGCTGTTCCAAATGGAGGCCCCAGCCGAAGACAGATTTAAGCCCAGCTTGTTTTTTTAAATTTTTTAAACGACTGACCCTGAGGGAGTTAGAAGTAGAGGAGCAAAGAGTTCAAGAGGGGAGGTATTTGCAGAGGGATAGTTGAAGGTATTTTGGACCCAGGCCCCAGAAAGCCTTGTGGACAATGAAGAGGGTTTTGAATTTAATCCTTACATCCACTGGGAGCCAATGAAGGGATTTAAGAGCCAGAGAGATACGATCCAGGGCTTGAGGCCAAGGACAGGTTTCGCAGTCCTGTTCTGGATTAGTTGTAAAGGGCGGAGAGAAGAGGCAGGAAGATTTAGAAAGAGGCTGTTACAATAGTTCAACCTGGAGAGAACCAGAGCTGTGAAGACCATGAGCTTCTGGGGGAAGGAGAGGAAACGCAGAGTACCTCAGAGGAGGTGCAGTAGGAAGTTTGACTTTTTAGAGACATCTGAGATGTGGGTGAAGGAAACTGTGGAGTCAAAGACGACCCCGAGTTTCTTAGCCTCAAAGGTAAGGGTAGGAGGAGAGCCAAGGGAGGCCGGCCAGAGAGTGAGGGGAATGAATGGTAAAGGTGTACCGATGAGGAGCATCTCAGTCTTGTTGGCATTTAGACAAAGATCATTGGCAGCACACCAATCTTGAACGGCAGTTAGGCGATCAGAGATGAGAGAAGGAGAACAGAAAATGGCAATGCAGAGGGTGAGAGTTGACAGGTATTGGTTGAAAAGCCAGGGCGAGAGGTTAGACCCCTGGGGAATACCACAGGTAGAGAGGGAGATAGATGATAGGAAGGACCCAAGTTGGACCTGGGAGGGTCGATCAGAGAGGAAAGAGGTCAGCCAGGCCAGAGCCTGATCGGTGATACTCATGTTATCACGGAGACGGTTGAGCAGGATTTTATGCACTCCCTTATTCCACTATACAGTGGTGTAATTCAAAAAATAGTAATGATAGAAATATTCTTAACTTGTATCCTTTTTCCAAAGATTTTTTTAATTGATCAAGCTCCAATAATATGGTACGCCAATTTTCCAATCGAATTGTCGTGGCAAAATTAATCACAAATGCAGCCTATGCATTTCGGGTCAAAACCCTTCCTCAGGGCCTGTGATTACATCATTTTATACAATATTTGGTCTCAACTTCAATGAGCTTGAATGCTCAAAAAACATTCACTTTCACCTGCTTTGGGGTCCTGGTGGGCCTTATTGTTCCCACGGTGGGCGTCCTGCGTTGTCCGTGTGGGTACTAGGATTTTATGGTTGACACTATCGAAGGCAGAGGAGAGATCAAGTAGGATGAGTACAGAGAAAATGTTAGAGGCAAGGTTGGAGAGCAGATGCTCACGGATGTTCAGGAGAGCAGTTTCTGTGCTTCTGGCAGCTCTGAAGCCAGACTGGTGGTCATGGAGAGAGCCAACAGAATCTGAATGAAGGTTAAGTTGAGAGATGGACCTGTTTTTCCATGAATTTACCAAGAAAAGGAGTAATGGAAATTGGGCGATAGTTAACTGGGCAAGACGCGTCGGCTGTGGGTTTCGTGAGAAGAGGATGCACAAGGCATTGCTTCAGAGGGGAGGAGAAGGATCCTGAGGCAAAGGAAAGGTTGCACAAATCGGCAAGAGACGAAGCAAGGGTGTCAATGTGGTCCTTAATGGTTTTAGAGTAACAGGGATGAACCTGTTTTGATGAGGCTTTCATAGATCGGACTTGTCTAGCGACCTCATCAGGGGAAAAAAGAGGAAAGGATGAGAAAGAGGGTGGGGAGAGTGTTTGAGGGAGGGTCAGCAAGCACAGATTGGGTGGGGAGGGGAGAAGAGGGAGGATAGGATGTCCCGGGTTTTTTAGATAAAGTGAGAGACAAGGGCATTGCAGAGAGCCTGGAGGCAAGAAGAGGGGTAGGGACTGCAGCAGGATTGGACAGCTCCTTGCAGATTTTAAAGATTTCGGCCAAGTTGTTAGATGCCACAGAGACACAGGCTTGAATGTGGACTCTCTTTTTGGTGCGGACAGAGTCGGTATTGCCTTTGGAGCTGGCGACAGGCCAGTTTCTCAGAGGATGAACAAGAAGCCCTCCATTTCCTCTAAGCGGCCCTACACGTACGTTTGAATGGAGCTGGGTGGAAGTTATACCAGAAATTGCACTTGGCTTAGGACTTCAAGCGGATCCTCGTGACAGGGGCAAGAGTATCAAGAGTATCAGAAATAGAAGGGTAGATAAGGGGCAGGGCTGTGTCTGGGTGTGAGTAAGCCAGAGGATGGGGGCGGGGGGAGAAAGTGGCAATGAAAGCCTCAACTTACACACGCTTCCTAGGCCGAATGTCCGAGAAGGTAGATGGCAATGTAGGGGTAGGCTTGGCTTGGGGGGAAGAGAGGGAGAAATGAGAGGAGAGGAGGCAGTGGTCACTCCACGAGAGAGGAGTGGTCAGAGGGATAGAGAGGGGGAGGCTAGAGGAGATCCGGACATCAAGTGTGTGTCCTGCAGAGTGAGTCAGGCCAGAGGGGAGGATAGAGAGGGATGGGAAATCGCAGAGGTCGCGAAAGAGCACAGATGAGGAACAGGGAGAATTGAGGTGGATGTTGAGGTCACCAAGGAGGAGGAGTTGAGTGGTTGAGGCCAGGAGGGAGGAGGAGAGGTCAACCCACTCAGAAAGAAAAGAGGTGATTTGACCAGGGTGCCGGTAGAGAGTAGCAACAGTAAGAGTGTATAGGAGAGAAGGAGAGCCTGCAGACAAGGCATTCGAAAGAGGAGTAAATCTGAGCGGGAATGATAGTGGCAGGAATCCACTCAGGAAAGATCAGGGCTACACACCCTCCAGGCCAGGTGGATCTGGGTGCGGAGAGGATCTTGTAGCCATCAGGGAGGAGACTGTCAAAGCTCATGACAGAGCTTCCCGTTAACCATGTCTCAGTAAGACCGAGGACATCAAGGTCCAGTTCTTCAAGGAGGTGGCAGATGTCAGAGGAGTGTTTGACAGCAGAGCGAGAGTTGAGAGTGGCAAGATGAAGATGGTTGCCAGCCTTAAAGACCTTCTGGGGAGGGGTACAAATCAGAGGTACGCCCTGCAGAGTTGTGGAGGGAGCCGGAAGTGGGGCAGAGAAGGCGGGGGAAGAGTGGGCAAGATAGCCAAGGGATGAAATGAGGGGACAGCCAGAGATAAAAGGAAGTTGATGAGGTGAGGGAACCACATATCGAAGAGGAGGATATTGGCCTGAAAGCCTTGGACCATGGCAGTGCCATTTAGGTAGACATTAAGGATGACTCTGGAGGCGTCTAAGGATTGCATGATGACTTCCCAGAGAGCGCCACCACTAATGGGAGAAGAGGAGACAGGACAGAGCACGGAGATCATATGCGGGGTCCATAGATCTGGCGAAGGAACGACAAAGGGGATGTCAGTGAGGGTCTTTCTGGAAGAGGCACTGGAATAGGTATCAGCGATAAGGAGACCTGGGTTGGAGGCCAAGATATCCTTTTTAAACTTCTTCTTTCCAGACTTAGTGAGAAGGGAAGGATAATTGATGGAGAAGCAGTCGGAATAGAAGGGAGAAACAAAGTGCCATGGGTGAAAAGAGGGAGGAGGCAGTGGGAGGTGTATGCAAGTACAGCGGTATCGAACAATCACTGGGCTAGCAGGTTACAATCAATGGCCAAAGTTAAAAGCAAGACACACCCATGCAAAACACACCCAAGTTTGACTTTCAAGTTAAATGCAAAACACACCCAAGTTTGACTTTCAAGTTAAATTCAAAACCCAAGAAGTTTGACTTTCCAGTTAAATGCAAAACACACCCACGTTTGACTTTCAAGTTAAATGCAAGGGCACAGTAGGAATAGAATGGAGGTATGAATCAGAAGTTGGAGATGAGTGCAGAAACAAGAGCATATCGCCGGTCCAATAGCACAGCGAGTAGAGCCCTCGCTTTGACATCCGTGCAGACCCTGCTGATGCAGGTTCGAATCCCGGCGGGGACAAACTCAGCCTTTCATCCTTCCCAAGTCAATAAATGAGCACCACACACCGTGGGTAAGAATAAGCAGCGCTATATAAATGCTAAATTATTATTATTATTTGAGAGCATAACAGGGAGAACTGTGAGAACAAGCAGAGAAGGGAGTGAAAGGACCCAAGAAGGAAAGAAGAGAAATCAGAAGGTGGGAACTAACCCATGGTGAGTGAGGAAGGAGAGACTTGGTAGTTCAGTTGTATAGCTGTGTGAGGAAGCCACCACAGGGAGTGTCAGGTTGTGGCAATAGTCTCATGTAGCATTCTGGTAGCGGACAGGGAGCAGGACAGGGGCCTTCGATGTGGGTCTAAGATGCTGGTGCTGGCTCCCGCCTCCGGAGACCCTGATTGGGTAAACTGTAACTCACTGCCTAATGGGAAAGGGCCAGGCTGCATGCACAGGGAACAGCCAGCAGATAGTATGGAACAGCCATCTTGGAGGAGTTAGCAATGAAGGACCAAACATGGCTTAAAAGCCACAGAAGCATTGGTCCCACACACAGAACCACGAAATCAAGGCTGAATTGATGAAAAATTGCATAAAATAAATTCCGGATGGAAAACGGGTCGGGTCAAAATTAATTCAAAGTACTAATCCATATGAATGCCATAGGTACATATGTTCCCCTAATAAATCCTTCCCATCAATAGGTTTTGCGATTCGCCAAGTAGGATGATATCATAGATGATGCATACTGTGCTATATAACCTTTGTATAATCAAGGTTGTTTGTGAGTGTGCGAGCATCAGTCCGTTGTTCATCAGTTCGCCCTGCTATATTGAATTGAGAATAAAGTAGTATTTTGCCATATTTTCTGAGTCTTTCCGGCTATTTGGTCTGAGATTTGTATTGGTAATTCCATCTAGCACAAGAGACGCTTCAAGGTGCTGTCATGGACACAGGCCCCAGAACACAAAAGCCACACCATCTAGTGATGGGAGCAATGGGTCACTTGACTCACTTATGTCCCTTTTGGACCCATAAACACAGGGGCCCTTTGGCGCCAGGCTCATATAGAAATGTGAGCAGGAACACTTTATTTAAGGGCAGGAGTGCTTTTACTTTATTTCAGAGCAGGAGTGCTTTTATTTTACAAGAACTTTCCAGGAGCTGAAAGCCTTTATTCCAGAGAACCTCCTCATGTGCTAACTCATCAGGTGTGGCTCCCGAGGCCTGGTCTTCATGTGCTGACTCATCGGGTGTGGCAGGCAGGCTGAACCTGGTGGGTGTGGCTTCAGAAGCTCAGCTATATAAGCTGCTCCATCCTTAAGGCCGGTGCTTTGCTTTACTGTGCCCTCACGTGCAATGTGACGCTCACCGCTGCTTGGACCAGTTTACTTATCTTTGAAACCAGGCGTTCTCCTCCATACTCACCTCCAGGAAACTGGTGCTTCATCTGCAGACTCATCTCCTGACATCCAGTGATCTTGATCCCGCCGCTGCAACACTGCACTCCGCATCCACGAACTCAGACCCTGCCGCGCTGCATTTAAACCCTGCGTGCCCCCTAGTTAACAACTTATCAGCAACTGTATCACTGCAGCTTCGTTCCTTGTTCCCTCCGTCTGCCGCCTCGAACTCCCCAGCTTCTGGCGGGCCGGCAACATCACCTGCAAGGGAAGAAAGCAAAAGAGCAAACATCAAAAGCGGAACAGACAGCAATACAAGACAACAAACTTTAAAATACAACAAAAACAGACGAGGAAAGAAAAAGGCAAACAGGAACACTTACCTGAAGTATAGTGGCTTAGTCGCAGCAGTACTGGACTACCACGTGCAAGGGATCAGTGAACAAACTCGGTCCAGATCATACAAGCGCTCCTGCCAGAAGCAGCAGGATGGAGTGCTTGCCAAAACTAATCAACAGGTGAGCTTTCCAGGGACAGCACATACCACAGGTACCACGGTTTGGGAGAAGGGGTCTGGAAAGGCATCAGGTGCACAAGCTGGCATACTCACATCCCCTATTCTCCACGCAGGAGCAGTTCCAAGCCTATTACCACCAGTCACCACATAAGCTCAGAGGGTGAAGTCGGACCCGAGCGACCTCACCTCCGGGAGGGCTGCAACCATGCCCCAACGCCTCTGCAGAGACCAGGTGAGGGTAACAGTTGCTAGAGCACAAGACCTTAGCGGTCAGGCATGAAATTGCATGTGAGATGATAGGAATCCCAGCCAGACTGGGCTGGCATTCTTTACTGGGCATACCCAGTAAAAAATGCCATGGCCGGCCCCTGCACCCCAGTGCCTCACATGCACAGGATAAATGTGATGGTGTGCATGCAAGGCCCTAGTGGGCACAGGGGTCAGGTATGGTATCTTTCACTGGACATCTCTCATAGATGCCCAGTAAAAAACATAACATGCCTGCCCCATGGGTCCCCAGCGCCTCACACATGCACACAATCAATGTGGTTATGTGTGTATGCCAGGCTCAGGGGGGGCCCTAGGGGAAGGCATGGTATTTTCTAGTGGACATATATCATAGATGTCAAGTAAAAAATACGATCCCTGTCCCCTTGGTCACACTGCACCTAACACATTCACACATTCAATGTAATTATGTTTGTAAGCAAGGTGCTGGGGGGGCAAAGGGGCAGGCATGGTCATTTTTACTGGACATCTAGGGTAGATATCCCGTAAAAAAAAATACCATCCTTGTCCCCTGGGCCACACAGTGCCTCAGAAAGGGAGGTGGCTTTGGCAGAGAGGGGGATTGTGCGAAAAGGGCATTATTAAAGTGGATTTTTTGCACATCCCTTCTCCGCCCACTCATCAAAATCAGCTCCATGGACCAGCACACAGACACACACACAGACAGACACAGACACACACACACACACACACACACACACACACACACACACACACACACACACCCTTCCCCCCATGCACCTGCTCATTCACACAATCACCCATCATCATACACTAATTTAAAGTAACACAAGTATACACGCATCCATCCACATATTTCAATAATAAACAAACAAACATAATCATACCTGCTGCCCCAGTCCTGGAGTTTCCTCCCCAGCACTCCAGCTCCTGCAGCATGAACAAGAATCAGGAAGCCTGAGTGAAGGTGATGAAACGCCCTGCTCCAGCCTTCGCTGTCTGTATGTGCAAGGAGGCAATCTCTGATTGGTGTGAAATGTGTCTCCAAATCTGATATGTACGTATTACATGGCCTGCGGTAGCAGCCGTGTAGTTATGGTTAAGTTGCTCAACTCATAGGAAGAGCACTTTTTGGGCGGCTTATAACTTCGCTCCCTCTGGATGAATCCTTACCAAACTTCGCAAAAAAAGTATATGGCCCACTCAAGATTATTTTGGTAAGTTTGGTGAGATCTCATCAACAGGGGCAAAGTTAAAGGGGGGTCCTCCAACATTTTTTTCTTCCCTAGGCACAATGGAAAGAAGTGTTGCTCACGCCAACGGCCCAAACCACTGGACGGATTTTCACAAAATTTGCTGCAGGATCGGTGGCTTGGTCCCAAAAGTGTGCTTTTGTAAATTTGATGTAAATCCGCCCAGTAGTTTTTTAAAAACAGGCAAAATGTAGGTGCCAAATAATTAGTGGTATCTGGGTTCGCTCAGCTGACCCATTTCCCTGTTCGCTCCGTGAACAGGACTCTGATTGGCCCGGAAGCCTGCGTGATGTCCGCGGCACCCAACGCGCCCTCAGATTGGCTGGATGGAAGCATGATGTACGTCACATTTTTCCGAAACGCCCGCCCTGTTGTATCCCTGCATATCCACGGATAGCACGGCAGCGAACAGGACTGCGAAACATGTTTTGGGGCATTTGGTGTTAGGAAGAGGGGCTGGAAAGGGTGGGGGAGTGAAAAATGGTTAATATGATGTATTCGTTTATGTATGTATGTATGTATTTTATTTTTGTATAGCGCCGGTAGCCCGAGGGCATCAGGGCGCTTGAACTTACAACAAAAGCTGTGCAACAAACAATACATACCTATTACTACGGCAGTGAGTGCCCCTGATCACTAATTCCTTGATTCATCATCGTTTAGGTGGAAGAAGATAATGTTGTGTCCGCGGCAGTTCGCGGACACCGTGGCAGTTGGCGGGTAGGTCCTCGGACGAGCAGCTTATCTGGTGACTGCAGGCAGGCTTCATTAGGGTAGGGGAGTGGAATGTAGATGATATGAGGATGTTTGTATAGGCTGCATTAAGCTGTGGTGGTTGTGGCAAGCCCCTAGAGTCTGCCCACTGGTTGCAAGTACTGTAATAGTATGTGTACAGAAGTGGACAGGGCCTCAGGCAGCTGGGTAAATTCTTGGGTGCATGGCTCTATTATGCTGTTGTGGTTGTGGCCAGACACTAGATTCTTGGGTGCATGGCCAGAGGCCATGCACCTAAGAGTCTGCCCACTGGTTGCAAGTACTGCAATAGTATGTGTACCGAAGTGGACTGGCCATGTGGCAGCTGTCTTATTGAACTGCCCTGAGATTTTTGGGTGTATGATAGTCTGCCCACTGGGCGCAGGAATTGTAATAATATGTGTACTGAGATGGACAGGCCCTCGGGTGCCTGCCTTATGTGTGTGAGTTGTGTCCACTGCCAGATTCTTGGGTTTATGGCTGTATTATGCTGTGGTGGTTGTGGCCTGCCCCTAGACTGTTGGGTGCATTAGAGTCTGCCCATTGGGTGCAAGCACTGTAATAGTATGTTTACAGAAGTGGACAGGGCTTCGGGCACCTGGATTGTGTATGCGGGTTTTTGGCACTGGCCAGATTCTTGGGTGCATTGGTGCATTATGCTGCAATGGTTTTGGCCTGCCCCTACAGTCTTGGATGCATGGCTGTATTATGCTGTGATGCTTGTGGGCTGCTTTAAGACTTTTGGATGCATGACAGTCTGCCCACTTATTGCAAGAAGAGTATTTGTATGTGTAGATCGGGATTCGGATGTCTGGATTATGTGTGTGGGTTGTGGCCTCTGGCCAGATTCTTGGGTGCATGGCTGTATTATGCTGCTGTGGTTGTGGCCAGGCCCTTGACTCGTGGGTGCATGGCCTGAGGCTGTAAGCCATAGGCCATGCACCCAAGAGTCTAGGGGCTGGTGCAAACCACTGCAGCATAATATGTCCATGCACCGAAGAATGTGCACACTGGCATAAGCATTGCACAAACATGTAGAGAGAAATGCAATTTGCCCATTACAAAGGAGCATGACGCCAATAAGCCTATACTCACTGTACATATTGTTGAGGCACTGTATACCTTTTTGGAACACAGTAACAGAATACCATTGAAGTGGAAATAGCACATTTGAATATTGCAGCACTGCGGACACACATTTTCTTTGCTGCATGTGGAAATCTGGAAAACCATAACATATTAGGGAAGGTACTTTATAATGTCGAATTGTACACAATTTCAGAAATTCATGTACTTTTTGGACCCTCATAATTAGTACATTACAAGTACTAGGTTTCAAACAAGTGTACTGTGCAATGTGCTCAGTTACTATGTTTGGTTGCATAATCATTGGCTCTGTTGGAGAAAAAAAACATGCAGGATAAAAACAAAGAAAACGGTGTACATTCATTTGATGTTACGTGGCGTTTTATTGAAGTGTGCAGTATTTACAGGAATGTTTAACCCCTTCAGTGCCAAGGACGAGATATCTCGTCCTTGGGATTACCTCCAGGTTGCCAAGGACGAGATAGCTAGTCCTTTTAGGCACTGTGTTTTGTGTGATGCCTGCAAAGCAGGGATCACACAAGATCTGTAATCCAACCCCCGGGTTATGTGAGGGGGAGGTTCCTCCTCACTGCCCGGGCTGGATTACCTTCAGTTTCACGTCGGCGTGGGTAAAAGCCATTTTGTGCTGCTGCGGTGAAAGAGAGAAGGTGAGTGCCCTTCTCCCTCTCCCTGGATCTCCGGCTGTATTTCAAACCGGAGATCGACAGAGGTGTCATTGGAAAGGGGAGATTCTCCCCTTTCGAACAACACCGTTTGTGAAAGCATTGCTGGGCATGGATGGGGCACAGAGTGCTTGGCCCGCGCCCAGCAATGCCCACTAGATCACCAGGGATTTGTTTTGACAGCAGGGAGGAGGTGTGGGCTGCTTACAAAGCATGGGGGCACATATATGGATAACCCTGGGGGCAGATTGCTGATCATCTGCCCCAGGGAAGGGGGCAAATTGAAAAAATAAAAAATAAAACAAATAAAAAACAAAGGGAGATCTGGGTGGGGGTTGGGGGGCCACCAGGGATTTGACATAAAAGGGGGTTGGCCCCCTCCCCCTCAACCCAAGGAGAAATGGAGGCACCCCTTGTAGCAGATTTCTGTCCCCAGGCAGGAGTACATGAGGTGGCCCCCCATCCAATTGGGGGATGGGGAGGCCACCAGGAAAGTGTGGGAAGGCCCCCCAAAGGATGGGGCCTGCAGGTTATTTGCCCTAGGGAATTGGCCCAAGGGGGGAGGATATTTCATTGATGGTTGATGGTTTTGGGGGGAGTGCCCCCCCACCAGACCACCAGGGAATTGTTTTTATGGAAAGGGGGTGTCCTTCCCCCCTGACCCAAAATGGACTGGGGTCATTTTATGCAGCTCTCCTTGGGGGCAGTTATCTGCTCCTAGGAAGGGGCATCTGACCCCAGAGAGGGCTGCATGAGATGCCCCTCTCTTATCTCCAGGGAGGGCTGCATGAGATGTCCCCCTCTTATCCACCCGCAGGGAGGGTTGATTGAGATGCTCCCCTTGCATTTGGTGTGGGGGGAGGGTCACCCCCTTTACATTAGAAAATTCCCCAGAGGTTTAGGGTGCCCCTCAAGTAGTGTACCATTTTCCGTTTTTTTCTTTGGTAAACCAAACTTGCCTTTGCGCAGATGGGCATATTGGTTTGCCAATCTGCCCCCAGGGTGTCCAAACCTTACTGCCCCACCCACTGGGGGGCCTGTTCCTCCTTTTCTGGTGGCCCTCTCCCCCCACACCAAATGGAGGGGGCACCTCATGCAGCCGTTCGACAGAGCCCCAGGGAGACCTGCATGAGGTGCCCCCTCCATCCGTTTGGGGTGGGGGTAAGAGAGCCTCCCCAAAATGTTGGAAAGGCCCCCAATGGGTGGGACAGTAGGTTTAGGGCACCCTGGGGGCAGAATGGCACTCTATTGTGCCAATCTGCATGAAGGGGAGTTGGGTAAACAAAGAAAAAAAGTGAAAATGGTAGACAGCATTTTAGGGGGGTTGTGGGGCATCCCAAACTGATGGGGAATTTTCTAATGGGAAGGGGTAGTGCCACCCCCACCCACAATGGAGTGGGGGCCTTGTCATGCAGCCCTCCCTGGGGGCAGATATCTGCTCCTAGGAAGGGACACTTGATGCCAGGGAGGAATGCATGACAGTCCCTCCTCCCCCTTATCTGCCCTCATGGAGGGCTACATGAGATGCCCCCCCTCCATTTGGGGTGGGGGGGTGGTGCACCCCTCTTTACATTACAAAATTCTCCAGCGGTTTAGGATGTCCCTCCGCCCCCTAAAGTGCAGTCTACCATTTTCAATTTCTTTCTTTCTTTACCAATCTTCCCTTGGCGCAGATGGGCACATTGGTGTGCCAATCTGCCTCCAGGGTGCCCAAACCCTACTGCCCCATCCATTGGGGGGCCTGTCCGATGTTTTGGGGTGGGCTTCTCTGCCCCTCCCCAAAAGGAGTGTGGGGGGGGCACCTCATGCAGCCCTCCCTGGGGGCATATTTCTGGGTAATAAATTCTGGGGCAATTTGTGCAAGTCAGACCTCTGCGGATTCCCACGGGTGTCCTCTTTTCAGAAATGCATGGGGTTCCCTGTTTTCCTTGGTGGCTTGTACACCCTAGGCCCATATCTGTATGGTGGGCGCTTGTACAGAATTCCACAAATTCTGCTGTCGGAAAAGACTTGGGGTTAGCCGCATTTGGCTTTCCCCTTGGCACCAAGGTAGCTCCACCCACACGTGCTGTACCGTTTCCATCGGGACACCTGTGGGAACGCGGGAAGGTATGCCATGTGTTGTTGGCGGCGTGTTTCGGTGGGTGAGTGGAGTGAAAAATGTGGAAATCATGGTTTTTTTGCCACATTTCTGACTTTGCCAGGGTTTCTGGGTAATACATTCTGGGCCGGTTTGTGCAAGTCAAACCTCTGTTGATTCCCACGGTTGTCCTCTTTTCGGAAATGCATGGGGTTCCCTGTTTTACTTGGTGGCTTGGACACCCTAGGCCCATATCTGTATGGTGTGCGCTTCAGAAAAAATCCTGAAATTCAGCTGTCGGAAAAGACTTGGGGTTAGCCGTGTTTTAGGCTTTCCCCTTTGCGCCCAGGTAGGTGCACCCACACATGTAAGGTACCGTTTTCATCGGGACACCTGTGGGAAAGCGGGAAAGTAGGCCATGTGTTGTTGCTGGCGTGTTTCGGTGGGTGAGCTGAGTGAAATGTGCAGAAAGTGGGTTTTTTTGCCTCATTTTGGACTTTGCCAGGGTTTCTGGGTAATAAATTCTGGGACGATTTGCTCAAGTCAGACCTCTGCGGATTCCCATGGGTGTCCTCTTTTTGGAAATGCATGGAGTTCCCTGTTTTCCTTGCTGGATGGACACCGAAGGCCCATATCTGTATGGTGTGCGCTTGAACAGAATTCTACAAATTCAGCTGTCGGAAAAGACCTGGGATTAACCGCGTTTTCGGCTTTCCCCTTGTCGCCCAGATAGCTGCAACCACACATGTGAGGTATCGTTTTCGTCGGGACACGTGTGGGAACGCGGGAGGGTAGGCCATGTGTTGTTGGCAGGGTGTTTCGGTGGGTGAGCCGAGTGAAATGTGCGGAAATTGCCTTTTTTTTGCCACATTTCAGACATTTTAGGTTTCTAGGTAATACATTCTGGGCCAATTTGTGCAAGTAAGACCTCTGCGGATTCCCACGGGTGTCCTCTTTTCGGAAATGCATGGTAACTGTAGCTGTTCATAATAGCTGTTTCTTGAATAGCCCCTGTAAAGCTCAAAAAGCGCTGTGTTTTCCAACACGCCGCAAAAGCTATACATCCGGGTGGTAAAGCCCACCCCAGACACCATTGCAGCCTTAAGCCGGCCCTTTCAATCAAAATGTATATCAAACATTCTTGAAATTCTTAAAATATATCCAATTGATATAAAATGTATTGAAGGTTGTATGAAATAAATCCTCAATTAAAATAACAATAATATAAAGTTGATATAAACATTATTCAAAGTCTTATCAAATGTTCGCCAAATTTATATAGAAATACTATAAAATATATATAACGTTTATATAAAATTATTAAAGTTATTATCAAATGTACGCCAATTTTATATAAAAATAATATGAAACATATATAACATTTATATAAAATGATTAAGGTTCTTATCAAATGTACTCCAACTTTATATATAATCTGGTATAAAATGATGACACTGGCTACTGCACCTAGAATTGTGTTAAATCTATATTAAAAGTATTATAAAATCATGGCATCAGCTGTATATTTAAAAACCAAACCCACTCCCCCGTCATCAACTTGTCACCACAGCAAAATCCTAACATTCGCAGTCTCTCTCTACACAACTCACTTTGCCCTCCAACTGGCAGCGGCGCACATGCGTGCTCACATACACATTTTTAGATAAACTTTATATTAATTTCATATCAAACTGATATAAATGATATCCTTTTTAATATCAAAATACAAAAACACTTTATATCAAGAAATATACATTACATATAAAATAGATATCTTTGATATCAATTTTATATTACATTTATATCAAGTGTATAGCAATCACCTATTTATAGGAGGGTGGGACTAAGGACACGAAGGGGGCATTCCCACCTGTTAAAAATTCAACTTTGCAAAAAAGGAGGCCCCATATACTACTTATTAGTTTAGTGCCTACTGAAATCTAGTGACATGTATAACCAAATAATGGAGGGGCCATTCACGGTCTAATGTGTAAGAGTAATTCTTTTAGGTTTTAGGACTCTGGCATGAATTGGGAGCGAAAGCTAGGTGATCAGTGAATTTCAGAAGAGGATCAAGCTGTGGGTGAAAGCGCAAATGTGCAGAGAGGGACGGGTGTGCCGAGTCTTAAGTCCAAAAAGACATGTGATTTTTCATCCAAATTATTTCTGCCTGGTTTTCTTGTTCTTATTCTGTCGGAGGAATTAGGTTCTTTCTCCTCCTATAGCTTGAGCTGGAGGATGGTCTGAGCCCTAAAAGGTCAATTGCTTTTTGCCAGAGGTCTCAATTTCGGCAAAGTTCTTTGTCACAGGATGGCATTAGTCTTCTTTCTTGATCGTCAAGCAGTGCTGCAGTATTTTGATCCCCTTCTACTTCACAACACTTGCTGTGAGCATTAGGTAGCTTACCCCAGGACTGTAGTTAAAGTGGGTCAAGTTAAGTAGTGATCTAATGTGAGATAGCAACCACATCAAAACCAAACGTGTGCCGAGATGCTAGCAGTTTACTTGCACGTAGGAAGCAGATTTTTCACTTGGTGCCCCACTATTTCCATGAAAACACATTGAAATGACTTGAAAAACAATAGACAGGAAGCAAATGTGTTTCCACCTGTTTCTGGGCATTAATGCCTGCTTTAAAATGTGCCTGAGTGTTTGTCATAACCACTTTCAAACATTTGTAGACGGTACATATTTGTTGCTGTGTGTGGCGTGGGGGTCTAGTTGTTTTGTTAACGTGAGCGCCGTGACTGTGTCATGACGCTCACGTGCTCATTTAATAAAAGGGGCTCTGCTGGCGCTGCGAGGGCAGAGCAGCAGAGCCCCAGGAAGTGGCAACTCGTGTCTGTGTGTGTGTGTCGAAACAGGTTGTGGGCCTGCCACGTTGCAGTGGCTGTGTTTGCGGCACGGCCCGAGTGCCCTCAGAGCCGCGACCGCTGTGGTCTAGGGGTGAAACCCCCGCACTGTGGAGCCTGTGCCCGGTGACACTGGACGCCGTAGGGTGCCTCCCTACACGAGACACGCCGGTTGTCTACCGACGTGTCTACGCCATCGGGAGATCCCGACAGCATCTGTGGGCTGCCCCGGAGACCGGAGGCAGCCCACAACACTGGCAACGAGGAAGTCGCACCGCCTGCTGACACTCGCAGCGGGCAGGTGGACAAAGGACCTGCGCACGCGGCCGCAGTCGGCGGCCGTGTGGGGAGAAGCATGTGGTGGCGGCAGCATTGCAGGGGCCGAGGGACCTGCAGGGGTGTTGCCACACAGGTCGCCTGGCCCTACCTGGAAATAGCGGTGTACTTCTCCGCTGGGCCGGAGAGGTCTGGCCTGTGGCGTGGGCAATGTGGGGGCCCAGGCCCCGGAACAAAGGAAGGGGGCGGGCCTAGATATTCGGCCCGCGGCAGCGCTCTCCATCAGGGCGGCGAGTGCATCCGCTGTGCCCCGGGCTGCCGTCGGTGAGAACCTTCATTTAAAAAAAAAAGGCAATACCTGGCCGGCCAGAAGAATCCCCGGGCGGAGATCACACCGGTGGTTGCCCCGGAAAAGGGACGGGGTCCAGTGGCGGCCAACAACAAGTAAGGGGCATGGCCCAAGCGCTGGCCTAGCCCCGTGGACAAAGAAAAGGGGCGGAGCTCAATTGCCTGAGCTCGACACCGGCGTCGGCAAGGAGTACATTCCGCGTGGGGCGAGTGAGGATAGGACACCCCTCGTGCCCCGGCCCACATCTGGGTGAAAGGAAAGAGAACTGCCGGAGGAGGGGTGTCATCCAACCCCCACAGTAGTACCCAACAGGGCCCTAGGGGTTGCGGCTCCACCTGGAGTGCTCGTGCGCCCTGGGCAGGAGAAACCGGGAGGCCCTGGTGAAATCAACCAGGGGGCGGGGGAAAAGGGGTCAAGCTACCTGAGGCCCAGGACTGCGGGCATCCCTCAATGCCGGTGACTGCGGCTGGCACCCCCACAATACCAAACATGTCGGACGACGAGGGGGTATGTCGGGGTCAGCTGGCACCGATACCCCATTTCGATGTCCTGGGTAGGCCTGCAAATATGGGGGCCCGGTGGGTGGCATGGGTGGAGCACCTGGAGTTATACTTCGCTGCAATGGAGATCAAGGAAGCAGCCAAACGTCCAACACTCCTATACTCTGCTGGACTGGCCGTTCAGAGGCTGTTTAAGACATTAAAGCCCCGAGATCAGTCATACGACGCAGCCATCGCAGCCCTGAATGAGTATTTCAGACCCATGGTCAACAGGGACTATGAACGGTTCAGGATGAGGTGTGCGAGGCAGGAGGAAGGGGAAAGCCTTGATGCATTCCACGGGAAGCTGTGCGAAATTGCACTCTCCTGTGACCTGGGGAATTTCGAGGAGGACGAGATCCGGGCGCAGATCATCTATGGCTGCAGCTCCACCAAATTGCGCAAGCAGGTTCTGAGGGACCCAGCGCTGACCCTCGATCCAATATTGGAGCTTGGCCGGGCCCAGGAACTGGCGGAGGTGCGGGCCTCGATCATGGACTCCTCTAGACACCACCTAAAGATGGATATTCCCATGCCACGAGTGAAGGTTGAGGAGGTGGCGGCTGTCGGCAGGTGGCCAGGAGGGAGAGTGATGAGGAGGGGTGACTGGCCGAAGAGAGACCCCAATGCCACCATATGTCATCAGTGTGGGTGGGATCTTCCACACCTGCAGGACTGCCCGGCGATAGGACAAATCTGTAGAAGGTGCGGAAAAGGAGATCACTTTGCACGAGTGTGTCTCGCTCCAAACCCAGCCGGCATGGTGGGGGCATTAGGGAGGAATGAGGCAAAAGGGGGAAAGACCCCCAAGGCGGCGGCGGTCCAGGTGTCGGAGAGTCCCCGAGAAGCACTACATGATATGGGGGAGGTGGAGTACGAAGAGAATATATTCTTCTTGTCCTGTAGCGGCGCCGGGGGCCAGTTTGATCCTGGGATTTTCTGAGTTGGAGGAGCCCGTTATAGGGCCCCGTGGTGTGAGGACTGGAACACGCCTGTTTGTTTTGCAGTGTCAAAAATGTTTGAGTTTTAGTAGCTTATAGGTGGTGCGCGGAGTGGAATGCACCAAATGTTTGCGGTGGGTTTTTGTTTGATTTTGTTTGTTTATAATAAAGGAGGGATGTGGCGTGGGGGTCTAGTTGTTTTGTTAACGTGAGCGCCGTGACTGTGTCATGACGATCACGTGCTCATTTAATAAAAGGGGCTCTGCTGGCGCTGCGAGGGCAGAGCAGCAGAGCCCCTGGAATTGGCAACTCGTGTCTGTGTGTGTGTGTCGAAACAGGTTGTGGGCCTGCCACGTGGCCGTGGCTGTGTGTGCGGCGCGGCCCAAGTGCCCTCGGAGCCGCGACTGCTGTGGACTGGGGGTGACACCCCCGCACTGTGGAGCCTGTGCCCGGTGACACCGGGCGCCGTAGGGTGCCTCCCTACACGAGACACGCCGGCTGTCTACCGATGTGTCTACGTCATCAGGTGATCCCGACGGCATCTGTGGACTGCCCCGGAGACCGGAGGCAGCCCACAAACTGTGGAGTGTTTATAGTAACCTCAATGCTCGCCTTCTCCTCTGGACAGCAATTGGTAATCAGAGATGCATATTTATAGAGTACGATACTAAAAACACACAGACTGGGGGCGTGGATAAGTGCCGATGTGAATGGACACCTGATCCGCACTCCCGCTCTGGAAATTAAGAATATATATATAATATGAATGCGGACATGACATCAATTAACACGTTTTAAGTGTGTTTGCCCTACTGAAGCTTTTCTATGGATGACAGCGATATTTTGCCTTCCATTTATGACCTCCGGAGATGCGGTGCCTGAAAAGGAGAAAAGAACCGGGGCATGGCCTTCCGACAGCGAGGTAGCGTGATAAATGAGCTGACGCGTTCTGTCGGCTGATACGGCAGATGTGGCTCAGGCGGCCCGCTATATTAAGGTACCACCTTTTCTTCTACAACAAAGGCTGAATGCTTATTACAATGATAATATAAGCATTATATAGTGTTTCCAACACACGACAATGTTCCTTATGAATGTTTTTTAAATAATTTTACATTTCTCTTTGCCAAACTTCCAAATACAGCTGCAGTTTCATTAATAATAGCATTTAAGGCTAATTATTTACTGCTGTAAGTAACATACTGGAGTCTCATGTGAAGCAATAAAACATGGTCCATGCAAATTTAAGGAAAATATGGCTATGGGGCAAAATAATGTTACGATAAGCGCACCATAAATAAAACTATTTGTTTTCTGAAGATTAATACCAAAGAACTTTTGAGGAATATTCAACGGATATATTATGACCATGCATGGATGGTGCACTGAATAGAAAGTCAATTGCTTAGGTGCACGTGTCCTAAAGTCACACTGAGTGCAACATTTTGAGAAGGAAGTTATCTCCGACCGTAGAAAATACAAGCAGTGTGACATTTTTAACGTATTCATTGCTGCAATCTTTGTACAAACATGTCTTCAAAAAAGGGGCAAACTAAAGAACCTTCCATATCGATGAACAGTGCTCCTAAAAGACAAAAAAATGACTAACCTACACCAAAAGAGGATACACAAGATCCAGTTATGCTGGGTATTTTGTCTGAGTTCAAGGAGCTCAAACCCTGGAGGACACAACGGCGAAACTACAAGTGATAGACGACAAATGGTCCACTTTCGAAACAAGGATCAATGAGGTTGAAAGAAGAATCAATAATGCAGAGGATATTACGGCAAGAGTGTTGTCCTTGGAAAACTCTGTCATATCTCTTCAGAAACAAGCAGAAAATGTAGAGAACAGAAATAGGAGAAACAACCTGCAAATTGTAGGCCTTCTGGAGAAAATAGAGAAAGATGATCCTATCCAGTTCTTATACTTCATGCTTCCTACTCTTCTGGACCTCCAAGTGTCTCCGCAGTTCAATATATAGAGAGCCCATCGTGTTTGGCCAAACAGTCCATCTCCAAATGCCCCAAGAACCTTGATTTTTGCACTGCTTAACTATACGCATGTAGTACTTATTCTGGAGAAGGCTAGGCAGAAAAGGCAATTTATATGGGAAGGCTACAAAATCTTAATCTCACAAGATGTCTCTAATGCTACTGCTGCAAGACGAAAGGAACTATTGATGTTTTGACGAGCACTTAGGCAATTGAATGCCAGATACGGAATTATCCATCCCGCCACATTGAAGGTTACCATCAATGGTAATATGTTTACCTTTCAATACCCTACAGATCTGCACGCTTTTATCCAAAACCACAGAAAAGAAGAAATGGATACATCTAAACCACACACTTGATTTGGAATCTACGATTGATCAGTTGACATCACATGAAGTCTTTTTCTGCAGTGGGATAACGGATGAGAAACCTTGAATCTGGCTCTCCACCCCTCGTCTTATTCAACATATCTCCAACATGGTTTGGAGTGGCTTTATCCTGCTAGCCACTACTTGTCATATCACTCAATGCACTCTTTTTGCACTTGTTAGTCTTCCCTTTTTTCCTTATGCGACTCTCCTTTTTGTTAATTACTGAAAAACTTGTCAAGCTTGTCCTTAAGTACGAATATGCAACCCTAACTGTCATTAATGTCTCTTAATATATTGTCATGGAATGTAAAAGGATTACATAATACTGTCAAGTGACAGAAGATACTCTCTCATCTTAATAGAGTTAAACCTGCAATAGCATGTCTGTAAGAATCTCATCTTTCACAAGAAGAAGCGGCCAAATTGAAACGCCCGGTCAGGTTTTCTTTTAGTGTGGCCAATGGAAGAATAAATTGAGTCATTACTCTAATTAATAAACATCTTAATTGTAAGGTCATATCCATGGACTCAGACGATAAAGGAAGATGGGTGTTGGTTAAACTTCTCATTGATCCTATTGAATATTCTATACTAAATGTATATGGACCCACTAATCTGGATCATGTCTTTTGGACTCAATAGAGAAACCATATTTTCAACTCCAGCCCAGGTCACCTTATTGTATGCGGTGACTGCAATGAAATCGAATGTATGCTTCAAAAGTACTAAATCCCATAAACAGTTTGCTATTTTGGGTCAGAATTAAGCCTAATTGATACCTGCTGCATAGTCCATCCCTCTGATCTCGATTATACTTACTAATCCCCACCTCATAATTCTTTTTCAAGAATTGATTACATTTTCCTCTCCAAATCTTTGACCTATTGCTTGATGGATGCCAAAATAGAACCCATTACCCTGCCTGATCATGCTATTGTCCACATACAACTTACTACTTCACATAACAACAACCGGCGTAATAGATGGAGATTTAATCCATCACTCCTGAAAGATGAATCCTTCACTAAATTTATTCAGCAGCAGCATTCTCATTTATTTTCTGATGAACTTAATAATGATATATCTACAGACAACAATTTGGATTGTTATAAGGCAGTTTTAAGAGGGCACATTATATCATGCACTGCCAGCAAAAAGAAGAAACATAAACAAGAGACGTATGACAGCATGAATTCAAGCAAATCCCTAAAACATGAATACTTAAGATCCAACTCCAACACCCTTCTAAAAATAATTACTAAACTAACAATACCTTATATTAATTTGGCCATGCAATACTCATGCACTAACCTTTTGAAGTATAAATCTAAAATATTTCAGTTCTCAAATAAATTGACTAAATCATTAGCATCATACCTTAAACTGAAAAGAAATAATGCTAAGATTACTGTAGTTAAAGATCATAATGGTAATAGAACTTTTAATGATAAAGACATCTTAAAAACTTTCTCAAATTTCTATTAAAAATGATACTCTTTGGACAATTACACCACAATTCATATAGTAACACTAATTTACAAACACTAAATGCCCCCTTGTCAGCTAAGGAAATTTATAAAGCTATTGGAGAACATAAGAAAGGAAAAACTCCAGGTCCTGATGGTTTTTTAATCGATTTCTTCTCCCACTTTAAGGACTTACTTATACCTGAGCTCAATGATTTGTACTCGTCCTTTATCTCTAGTGGGAAAGCCAAAGGATCTTTCACTGGGGCTGTGCTTCTTGTCTTTCCTGAACCTAATAAGGATGTGGAGCTAGTACATAATTATAGACCAATATCTCTGATAAATACAGATTGTAAAATGTTTGCCATAATTATAGCTAATAGACTGATTCCCTTTCTTCATACTCTAAACAAAAATTATCAAGTGGGATATGTTAAGGGATGAACATCCTGAGCAAATACCAGACTGTTTGCTAACATTCTTAATACTTAATATTATTAAGAAATTGACTTTTCCTTATGCTGCTATTGCTCTTGACACTGAAAAGGCTTTAGATGGAGTGGAAGTATATGTTTACAGCTTTAAGGTGGCACAACATTCCTGATTCCTTCATAAATATGATTAAAGTGCTATATTCTGACCCTAAAACATCAGTTTTTATTAATGGCCACATATCAACCTACTTCTCTCTTCATAGATGGATGTCCCTTGTCTCCCTTGCTTTTTATTCTGGCACTAGAACCTTTCCTAGAAGCTATTAGATAGGATGAAAACATAATGGGAATCACTTTTGGTGGAATTCAAATCAAAACTGCTGCATATGCAGATGACATATTACTGCTTTTGCATATAACAGACACTTGTCTTCGCAAGCTATCACATATTGTTACACCATTTTCTTTGGCATCGGGTTATAAACTTACTATGGATGAATGTGAAATACTTCTGCTTAATATACACTGTACTAAACAACATGTTTCAGATTCCGGAATGAGATGGTGCCCTGCTGACATCAAATATTTGGGCATCCTTATAGCTTCCTCTACAGAAAATATAACTAAACAAAACATGGCACATATTCGGAGTAAAGTTAGAGAACTTACTAATTCATGGTTCCCCCTATATCTATCATGGTGGGGTAGACTTGAATCAATTAAAATGATGATTTCCCCAATCATCCTTTACACTCTGTATATGCTTCCTATCCTACTTCCGGCCTCGTTTTTCAAATCACTGGACTCATGCGTTCTCATATTCCTATGGGGGAAAAAGAGATGCAGAATTTCGCTGCGTAAACTTAAAAAGCTCAAACTAGAGGGAGGTGTAGGGTTCCCAGACTTCAGACAATACCATAAAGACTATTTTAAAGTAAACACAAATGTGGTTCCTTTCTGTCAATCATGGTTTAGCTAATTGGCTTCTTATAGAGAGAGCGATGGTTTCACCCCATTCTCTTACAGATTGCCCCTATATTATAGATAATAAGAAATATTTTAATAGTACAAGTATCAATGTCTCCATTGTGTATTTAAGGTCCTATCTGTTTCAATTAATTAAAAAAAACTCAGTCCATATCACAATATATATGGATGAACCCTTTGATTAAAGTTAACAAGAGAAACCTATGTTGGAAGCCGTGGCTCTCTCGAGGCATTACATTTGTGAATCAACTGTTTGTTAAAGGAACACCTCTCACCTTTCATGAAATAATGGCTAAATACAAAATTCCAGTAATAGTGGTACACCAATACATGAATTTGATTAACACTATAATGGATAATTTTGACCCACTAAAATGTAATGCACAGTATTACCAGGCTGATAGAGCAAAATATTGATCCAACCCGATGTATACTGCCTTTGGGTTTTATAAAACATGTATGTCTAATCCAGATGTTAGCTGCTCATATAACTGTGTGATGGAGTGGAAGTGAGGCTGTTCCTTGAGTGACGCTCTAACAATATGGCCTCTTCTATGGAAAAATACCTCAACAACTATTGTGTCAGCAAGTCTATGCCAAACCTTATATTTCTTTCACCATAGAGCCTTTATCACTCCATATACTATCTTTAAAAGCGGATTAACCTTAGACGACAAGTGCTGGAGCTGCTTACGCAATCAAGGTTCCTTCAAACATATGTTTTTTGAATGTGTATATGTTAAATAATTCTCGGAAAGGGTTTGAAAAATTCTTAGAGATATCTTCCATATACATAAAGATTTGTGTTTTGCCATTCTTCTCCATGGAAATATTTATATACAACCTATGCTCCATAAACATAATGGCTACCTGTTTGACCTTTTAATTGCTGTTGCTATCCAAACAATTACATCCAATTGGAAAGACTTAAAGCGTATACATGTTGAAATCTGGTGGAACTCAGTGTGTAACATTTATAGAATAGTAGAATGTAATGTTACTTCTCTGCAGCTGCTACTTAAACACAAATTAAAATGGAAATCATTTGTAGAATATCTGCAAAATGCTTCTGTTGATAGATGAGAAACCCTGTATAATTGTTTTTATAGTTCCTAAGTATCATTATCCCTCCTCCCTTTCCCATCCTTATGTGTATGTTTGTCCTGTCTGTCTCATCTGTACTAAAGTTTATATTAAATAATTTATATACCTAACATTTATATTAAAAATGCATTTATGCGCATTAGAAGTTATCACATATACAATGTCATGCAAGATTTTATAATTATAAAATATGTAGGAAAGTGTGGCTGTTACATTCTGGTTACAACCCTATTGCTTAGTTATTCTGTTTTTTTCTTCTTTTGTTGTAAAAGTCTTGTATGCCTATTTACGTTAATAATTTTTAAACAAAAAAAACACAGACTGGCAAAAATATGTTAAATAATGTTAAAGTTAACATTCTGTTACAACATTTTTTGAAACTAACTGAAAAATCTTAAAATGAAAAGAACATTATCGTAGCAAACCAAAACCTAAAACCTATCTAAATTCATCTGCATTCCCCGTGCATAACTCACCCCTCGCCCATTGTATTGTGAAGGATATATGCTTCTAATACTCATATCACGCTCTTGTATACAATGCATGGGTCACAGCTCTCGGCCACAGACATGCCTGGACCAAGTGTTTGCGAATGCTACACGTTGCCTTTTTCTAGCTTCAACTCCGTATGGTCACTTTTATACCATTTTAGAAATTGCTCGAATGGAGCTTGTTTATTCATTTACCTGAAACAGTGTGTTAAGCTATCCAATCTATTTATTTTGTGGTTTAAGTGACTATAACACTGCATTCGTCTTGTTGTGATCAGTTAATTACTGAAAACTGCATATTTAAATGTGATTTAATGTACATCTCAAAGCACTTAAATTCAAGTATATACACCAAATGAGAATAAAACAGCGAGGATAAAAACAGAATATAAAAAAGTCACATTCTTAAACAGGGAACTAATGCAATAAGCGCGGGTGAACCACAAATAGAAAAGGCCTCGGAGGTAAACAATACAGCCAAAGGGCTTCTGCTTAGTCAAGCAAAAAAGGCTTAATAAGAACGTTATTTCAGAAATGCTACAAAATACATTACAACAGAGCCTGCCTTTAATGGCATCGAGTGCAGCAGTTCAACGCCAATGAATCCAAGACAAAAAAGATTTCCCTTACTTTTGCAGCTGTAATGATTAATGTCCAAATGTCCCACTAATGTAAGCCTCATCACAGTTAAAACAATTACGCTTCCATATGTTTGATATATTTACATTTCCCTTCTTACAGCAAAACTAACACAATCTAGTGATTTTAGAGTACTTATAAAAGTTTCTCTTCGTGTCCCACATTGATTTGGTATTGTTGGAAGGCATGGACAGACCAGAGTGAAGCCGTGTGCACTGACATCATAAGACGTATAGTGCACACCATTCCCTGTAGCTGAGGGGGAAGCATAAAAGAGCACTCAGGCTGTGGTGGGGAGGTGGGCACTGCAGCTGCAGCAGTGTGGTTGTAAGCACTTAGAGGAACAAATTAAACAGTGCTGAACAACAGTGCTCGGGGCACTCACAGGAACACAAGAAGCAAATATCCACTCTGATAAGGGACAATTGACAAACTCCAACATTCCCTGACTATTGCCATTTCTTCCAATGTCTGGAAAACCAGATGTGAAGATGCAAGACTGGAAAGGGGGCTTGAAGCACATAATAGCAGTATGTGGGCAACATATAATGTGGGCAGGAAGGATGTGCCTTTTTTTGTCATTGTTTGGAGGGCAACGAGGCTGCAGGTGCTTGCAGAGGACAAAAGCATTAAAAAAGGGTAGGTTATCAATGCTCAAAGTAAATATAATACTAGAATGGTGCACATTTGCACCAGAGTGTAAAAGAATGGGGAAACAATAGCATGTCCCTGCACAGACTTACAGTTAACTACAATGTTGGGCAAAGCCATGAAAACATTATTAGAGACCAGCTGATGATACGATGAAACCACCACAAAATCAAGAAGTTTTGTGGATGAAAAGCGATCATATCCTAAAAGATGCAATACATTTAGTGATTAAGGTCGAACCTGCAGGATTGGAACAACCATCCTACATGACATTAGTAGTAGGCCAGTCATAACATTCTTGCATACCACATTTTTGAGGGAGAATGGTATAACTCATGCTTGAAATGTGCTTAACCACATCATCATAAATGGATGAGTGGAGCAGTTTAACAACACCCTGATGGATTTCCTCAGGATAGCAGTCAGCATCGATGGAGAATGGGTGTGTGCAGTAATGAATGGTTGCTCCAAGCCTTTGGTGGCCCAGCACACCAAAAAACAGGTGAAGTGATAAAGGGCTGAAAGCTCAACACCAAACTTGGCCTCTTTCCATTGGCTTGATAGAAAGGCAGCCAACATGCATGTGGGCACGAAGTAAGCATTCTCAACAGATCTTTCTCTACTGACATGTGAGGCCTTCAAGCCAAGGTAGAAGAGAACCAAACCCTGAAGCACTTACATTTGGGGACAATATACAAACTAATATTGTTAACCGTCCAACAACTATCACTTTTGTGTGCCCAAATACAAAAACCCTTGTTTTGTCCATATTGACATTTAGTAGAGGTCTTGTTCAGTAGCCTTTGAGGGCCATTAGCTTATGGTAAAGTCTTCTGAGAGATAAATGCTCAATGACGCTATTGTCAGCATCAAGCAAAAACGGCCAGACACTCATCACCAGTCCTTACAGAGAAAATATAGGAGTTTTTAATCCAGGCAAGCAGATCTTCAGGAAACTATTCCAATAACAGAAAAGAGCCAGATTGCAACCCTGGGGTAGCGCATTTCCCACAATGACAGACTTGGAACAATAATCTGCTCAGCCTGGTTTACAATGAAAATATACTTCAATCTCAGCCAAAGGAGGTTCCTTTCCTCCCTGTCGAAGGCCATCCAGAATTCTACAAAGTAGAAGAAAAGCCAAGGCCAAGGCCTCCTCCCCCCACACATTTCTGGCTGATAGACAAAATTAAATAATATGGCGTTATGCACCCATTGCATGGGCTATAAGCGTCGCACGGGCCTTTAGCAGGGACCCACAGAGCATTGTTGGGAAGGGTACATGATCTTCCTGCACCCCAAGTGCTTTAGAATAAAGCAAAGGCGGGGGCGCTGTTAAGCAGCCGAGGAAAATGGCTGCTTAGCCTTTGAGCTCTGTTCCAGCCCACTAAAACCTGCTTAATATCGGCACCAATCCGCAGAATTGCTTAACGTTACTGCCACGATTCTCACTCTGTCATTCTCCCCCTTGCGTGGCCGAAGTCTGGGGGGAAATCAGTGCCGGGGGCGGCACAATCAATGCCTGAGTCTGCGATACCGTGTGGCCTCCTTGCGTGACCCTGCTGTGCCCGCTCGCCCCGAGGGGCACTAATGTTTCTGATCCTTGGGTGCCGCCGGCCGCGAGCTCCCTGCGGCGCCTCCCCTCCAGAACAATCCACTCCCCTGCTGGTGCCCTGGGTGGCGAGACCTCAAACCATCTACGGCCCCGCCCGTGGACGTGCGGCAGGGAGGCTCGGAGCTGCCGATCCTTAGGAGGCCGGGCCTGGGCGGCAGCCCGGTCGGCTCCTGCTGCGGTGGACTGGGCTGGAGCCCCCATGCGCCCACTCATAGACGTGGCCCCCTTGATCCAAGAAGCGGGGGCCGCCCGCACTACGCACTGCTCTGGGGATACTGTGCGAGTGGAGCGGCTCTCTCCCCCCAACATACGCCAACATCTTCTGCTGGCAGCAGTTGCGGGACGTGGCCGCTGCACCCCTTGTGGCCCTCCATAATCACGAACCCTCTTCCCCCGCCGCGGGCCTACCTAGGCTGGGAGGCACTTGGCTGCCACACAGCCGCCGTACAGCTCCGTGGGTGGAGGATCGCGGCACTGGCCTCCTGCGCGGCCCCCTGCGGAGACGTTCTGACGCCAGAGGGTATACTGGTCCAGCTGCCCTGGAGGCTGCGAGGTGGGTCTTGTAAATTAACTGCACCCCTAGCTCCACCCAACCGGGGGCCCTTAACTCACCCTGCTACCTGCACCTAAACCAGCACGCCACAATACAACCAGGGGGAGGAGTGTATCCATGGGGGCTCACCCTGCACCCCCCTGACTCGCGTCACCCACGGTGTGTTGGGTCGCTCTGGAACACTTGAACTTGTATTCTCATCACCCCCCGTGGCCACCCCCTACGGGTCTGGAATGCAGCATACCGCGAGACTATCGCCCCATGGGGCTCTGTACATCCATGAGCTGTGATCCTCCTGCTGCAAATCCGTGACGTTGATGGGGCCACTGCTGGGCGTACTACCCCAAACGAGCAACGTGCACAGCTACATATGGTGCTACAGTGCCACCTCCTCAGCCGGTGGGCGGCCCTCTACCTGTCGCTCTAACGGCTCATTGTCCTGCGCACCCTAGCATACCTTGGAGGGACACTAAGTACACAGGGCTCACCAAGTCCAACGCTCTACGCCCCCGGGCTCTCTTTGCCTGCGGCTGCCCCGCCGTCACTGTCTCGCTACAAACAGGCCTCCTATCCCCGTTCTGGACAATATTACTCCTACCGCTATTGAGCTGTTTTCATGCTGCATCCACTGAACTATCACCATCCACCCTTTGAGGGCCCAATCTCCGGTCATCACCACCCTAGCTATTCAGACGCTGCTTCCTACCACTGCAATGCCAAGCAGGGCGCGAGCTGCCGCCAAAGTGGGCGCCATGGACAGGTTCGCCAAGGTATCGCCCAGGGCACACCAGGCGTCCTCTTCTGCTGCACAGGAAGATGACGAGGTCCTGCCGGACCCCCCCAACCAGACCTAGCCATGATGATGGAATCCATGGCCAAAAACTTTGCAGCCTTCCATGAAAAGCTAGACGACATCAATGCGAATGTAGCCTCCTTGAAAGCGAAAATTGACCAGCATGGGGCCAGGATCACTGAGGCGGAGCAAAGAATAGGAACTAATGAGGACAACGTTCACACCCTACAAAATACAGTCACAGAGCTTGTTAGTGACATGAAGTAGGTCAAGGCTAAGTGCGATGACCTTGAATCGAGGTCCTGAAGAAATAACATTCGTATAGTAGGGGTTCCCGAATAGGCACTAAAGGGTCGCATGGAGCTTGCGGTCGAACAACTCATCAAAGACCTTCTGGACAACCCTGAGCTCTCACCATTCTTCACGGTCGAAAGAGCATACCGCTCCCTGGCATCGTGGCCTAAACCAGGAGACTTCCCCAGACCAATAATCACAAAACTACTGAGTTATAAGGACAGAGACCACATACTCTGCTTGGCCAGAGAGAAAGGGGAACTAAGGCTTGATTCAAATATCATCAGGATTTTCCTGGATTTCTCAGTAGGAGTGCAGATGGAGAGACGCCAATTCAGTGGGGTGAAGAAGATGCTAAGAGACAGGAAAATCGAATACGCAATGCTTTTCCCTGCTCGACTAAAATTCACCCATCGCAACAAACTTTACTTTTTCACGGTCCCTGATGAGGCTGTTAAGTTCATCGAGGCGCTGATCCCACTGGTAGATCCCTCGGAGGAGCCGATGGGTGATGACTAATCCCAGTACTTCCAGGCCCCCTACTGTGAGACCTCAGGGGCCGCGGTGGACTGGCGGTGGGCTCCCCCGCTGGGCTGAATGTCCCCCCCTCATCGTTCCGCTGCGATCCCATCTTGGTCCAACATCACCATATTAAGTGCACAACTCCTAAAAGGGGTCATACCCTTGGCTCACCTGGTTCACAGAGCTCGAACATTGAAAGCCAAACCTCACTGTCACGCACTGGCCTATGGCAGTACCAGCTATGTCCTTGCTACCCTAGAACTTGTGTATCCTCGCTTTGTAACCTAAGTTTCATCAGCCGTCCACTAGATTTACGATGGGTCATCAAAATTCAATCAACTAATGTGGGTCGAACGGCAGCGGCAGCCCCCACTGCAGCTGCAATACCCTCTAAAGCGAAATATTTGTGTTCTAACCCCGGTTGGGCGGTTTTTCTAGCATGGACGAGTTGGGGATGGCACGCAGTTGTTTGCTCTAAGGGTGGGTATCTACAAACTGCTAGTTTAAACAGGGCGGTGAGGGTGGGGGTGAAGGAGTTGGGGAATGTTATACACAAAATGGCAAGATGGTTGAGACTGGTTTTAAAGAGAGGCGTTCTTATGCCGTTGCAGCACATATGGCGGTAGTCAGAGTCAGACTCTACACTAGGGATGTCCCATAAATTATTTGCATGGCTATCAAAATGATGACCTGGAATGTTCGGGGACTGACGAATTTTACGAAGTCCTGTAGGATCATGGGGTCAAGGTCCTCCTATTGCAGGAGACACATGCCCTGAAACACTTATCATCAAACCTAACACAAACCTGGGGCCCCAACAGATACTACACCCAATATTCCACTCAAGCTAGGGGAGTTCTTACTCTCATCCACAAGTCGATGAACTTCACACTCCACACATCCCACATTGACACAGAAGGTAGATATGTGATTCTACATTGCCCACTAGCTAACGAAGAATGCTTGCTTTTTAACTCATATGCGCCCAACACTGATTCCCCTGAATTTATTGACGAGGTGACCGCCATCCTTATGAGATATCTAGAAGTCCCCATCATATGGGAGGGTGACATGAATCTTATACTTGATAATGTCCTAGATAGAACAACGACTAATCGCAGGGCCACAACTTGAGCGGCCAAACAACTCGATACACACATGAACTCCCTGAACTTACATAATGTGTGGAGAACGCTCCATCCCCAGGAAAGAGACTATACATTCTATTCAACGGTACATGATAGTTCCTCAAGAATAGATTTGTTTCTCCTATCTGGTAACTGAGTGGGCAGGGTTTTAGATGTTAGGATCCTCGCACGCACGCTCTCTGACCACTCCCCCGTGTTGCTGCAGATCCAACTCGGTAATACAATATTGCCCTGACCCGCCTGGCACTTTAAAGATGACGTCCTATCCAACATTGTCTTCAAAGCTGAGATCCTTGCGGACATAAACACATTCTTCGAAAATAACAATACATCCGACACATCCGAAGGGACCCGCTGGGAGGCATTTAAAGTTTACATCAGAGGGATGTGTATCACAAGGGAAGCGGGGTCCTTAAAACCATAAGGCAAGCCCTAAACAACTCCGAAACCAGGCTCAAATCCCTAGAACAGGAAAACGTCTCCACTCCAGCCCCAGCAACCCTAGCAAATATCAGAACAGAACTGGAACACGCCTTAAGTGAGGTGCGCTATTATGCTCGCCCTTTAGCTGCCCGAAAATATGGTGAGGGAGACAGACCGGGTAGAACCCTGGCCAGGCTGGTGCGGGCGGAGGGTGGCAGGACCCCAATCGACAGCATTATTGATGAAAAGGGTTTAAGGCACTGGTCGGACCAATCTATTCTTGACACCTTTGCTAGCTTTTATGCCAACCTATATGGCCCCCAGCCTGAACACACAGCCCATGATTTGGAGGACCTGCTAGAAGGCATTCCTATGGCCCTTACCTCCCAGGACACCAGGGAACGTCTCGACACCCCGTTCACCTTGGATGAAATAGTCCAGGTAATTTCAGGCATTCCAAAAAACATGGCTCCAGGCCCAGACGGGCTCACATCTGCATTCTATCAGGAACATGTTGCCATATTAGCACCTGCTTTATACGGGGTCTGGACCGAAGCACTCCGATTAAACACCCTCTACCCCTCCTTAAGAGAAGCCTTGATAACAGTCCTCCCCAAACCCGGGAAACTCCCCAGACGAATGCGGATCCTACAGGCCCCTATCCCTCATTAACACGGACATGAAAATCTTTGCCAAGATAATCGCCAACAGGTTCCTCCTATTCATGCCCCATCTGGTCCATGCCGACCAAAGCGGATTTGTTCCCGGTCACTCTTCGGCACTCAACATCCGCCCCCTCTTCAACGTGCTGTCCAGAATTGATCTGAACGCTGACGCAGTGGTGGTAACACTAGACGCCCAAAAGGCATTTGATATGATCTCATGGCAGTACCTATGGGCCGTGCTGGAGAAAATGGGAGTAGGACCAAATATGATTTCCTATATAAAACTACTTTACACAGGTCCATTGGCCAGAGTACTGGTCAACTCTGCCCCCTCCTCTCCTTTTGCGCTGCACAGGGGTACTCGTCAGGGATGCCCATTCCCCCCATCCTTTTTTCGCTCGCCATTGAACCCATGGCAGATCACGTAAGTGAACGTCACACCAGTAAAGGCACTCGCTTACAGGACACGCCAGAAATTATCTCACTGTATGCAGACGACGTACTTTTGTACAGGAACCCCTCCACATACCTAGACCCGGTCATCCGAGACATAACCAAAATAGGCATGTACTCCGGTTTCACCATCAACTATTCCAAATCAGAAATGTTCCCCCTTATTATAACACTCAACAACCGACATGTGAATACCCCCTATGCTGGTCCCCGGGTGGCATCAGGTACCTTGGGGTGCAAGTGTCACTAGCCAAAGCTTCCTTACTAACGGACAACTACGAGACTATGGCACAGCTCATCGAATCTAAGATGCTTAAATGGTGCAATCTCCCACTCTCGTTCGCGGGCAGACTCTCCCTGATTAAAATGATAGTGGTCCCCAAGCTCCTCTGCATCTTTGCCAACGTACCAGTATGGGCCGGGAAGCAATACTTCAAGAGGCTCCACTTTGAGTGCGCCCAATTTCTTTGGCACCTCGGATCGGTCCGCATGAAGTAGCAACATATGACCTTACGCTATGAAAGAGGGGGGCTGACAGCCCCAGATCTACTACTGTACTGGAACGCAGCACAGGCACAACACGCCACCCACTGGTACACCCACCTGAATCTGCCCCCACACGTAAAATTAGAGAAACTTGCTGGGGATGGGACCAACATCATGACCTTGCTCCTGCACTGCACATTCCAGACAGACGCCCCATCAGACCCGGTGGCCACCACGATCAGAGATTGGAATAGTATCCTACGCTCTATGCAAGAGCAGTGTCCATACTGTAAGTGGCTTCCCATATGGCAGTTTCCCGGACTCCCCCCACACACGACCAACACCTCTCGCGACACTGGGAAAACTTAGGCTATCGAGCCCTAACCGACCTATTCCACGATGGCCCATTTATCACCACTCAGACATGGCGGCTCACACACTCCAACTCCGCGCTTGAGATGCTACAATACTACAGGCTTAGAGCAGCGATACGTGCTATGTGGCCTTCGTACCCAGACGAACCCCCAGACTCACCTGAACTCCGATACATAGCAAACTCCTTAGGAGGCAAGGGCATAATATCTTCTCTGTACAAAATGCAGCTGGAAAAAATAGAGGTCACATCCCTCAAACCACAGGAAGCATGGGCTAGAGAGCTGGAAACGGAAATTATTGACGAAATGTGGAGCAAAATGTGGGGACACAAGCGCAAAATCTCCCTTAGCGCCAGATTCCGCTGTATACAATTCAAACTCCTCAACAGGCTCTATTACACACCATACAGGGTAGCAAAATGTACACGCACCCCGACTCACACATGCCCGAAATGCAAATCAAGCAAGGCAGATCACATACATATGTTTTGGTCCTGTGCTGCGCTAAATTCGTTTTGGGTGGATGTGACAGGGGCGCTATTGGAGATAACTGGATCCCCAGTGGACCTCGACCCATTAGCCCAGTTGTTCGGTGTTTGGGCTGGGGAAAATGAAAGGAAAATGTCAAAATTCTTAAATGTTAGTGCTATTGTTGCCAAAAGATGTATATTGCAATGCTGGAAGCGTCGTACCCCCACCCCTTCCCGACCCTCACAATGTGGTTGAAAGCCCTAACCTGGGTACAAATGTGTGAAGAAGAATATATCGGATCCCTCCCCATACCATCCCGCCCCAAAAATGTGTGGTCAGATTTTTGCAGCTACCTGAACAATAGAGACGAGGTTGAGTGGAGCTCTACCCCCCACCAGCCAAACCCAACGCACCATATGAAATATGACTTTTCGCGCCTCTCTGGGCGGTCAACCCTCCCTAGCCTGTAATGTCTGAACTAGTCATGATATAATACTTTTAGGTGCTATTAAGTTGTTTGCTTGCGTCAAACCCCCAGCCCAAAATGTTTGAACTAGTCATGATATAATGCCGTTGTGTGATACTAAGATATTTGCTTGTCTCTGTACAATCTGAGCTGCACCGGTCTTAACTTTCTTCCAATAAACAAAAGTTTTAAAAAAAAGAATAAGGCAAAGGCCTTCATCGGTAAGGCAAGAGACCAGGGGTCATACATATTATCGTACATTTTGTAGATGTAGTATACATTAGGGAATAGCAGCCATCTCAGATACTAGCAGCCATATTGTGACACAAAGCTTAAACATGGCATGACAGTCAGTACCCCAGGCCTAGGCCGCACACATAAGCAAAGTAAAAGGTTGTGTCCCAGACACTGATGAAAAAGGCTAGAGCCATACAGACCCATAAAAGCCTTCATTGTCCTAAAATGTTGCAAACCTTCGCGCCCTGGGAAGAATGTGTCTTGCAAGGCCACAGGAGAAGGGCTGGTTGCCTGTCAACAGTGCAATCCCATGAGAAGAGGGGCAACGGCCTCCAACCCCCACCAGTCCTAATCCTAAATTATAGCAGCCAAAAGCCCTGGATTTTGGACCCCTGAATTTCAGTGTACCAGATAACCTCAGACCACTGACCATAACGATACTGTATCCTCGATCGATTAAAAGATCAGAAAGCACTTCTAGGTCACGTGATTTATGCTGCGAAGTGCAGGGAGGGATGACATTATCGCCCAAAACCTGGGAGGGAGTCCTTGGAGACATGTTGGCCTGTCTGGGAGCGAGTGAAGTGTGTGAGTTAGTATGTCCTCAGCTTTCCCCCTGGGCCCCTGTCTGTTCATACCAGGTGCACTTTTACATAGAGATAGTGTTAGGCTCACCTGATATCCCCGGTGGCGTCTGGAAGGCTCTGAGATCTGGAACCCTGGATGCATAGTTGTCCAGTGCTGAATAATGAATCTGCAATTACAGAAGAGAGGATTTGTGATAACTGTCTCTAATGGGTGAGTCTCCCACCTCCCTCTGACCGATTCCCTTCCCACTGGGTTCTTTTCTTACCTTAGTTATTTGAAGGGTGAGCTATCCGTCCTGCGTTTCTTGTGCAGTCCGAGTTGCTTGACTGGTGCAGTATGCCTTCCTTGGACCCAGGCCTGCTGTGACCCCGAATCTGCTGGTAGGCAGGTAGGTTTGTTAATTGTAAGTCTTTGTTCTGTTTATGGTGGGAATTCTTTAATGTCTTTATCGCTTTCTTTTCAGGTGCTAAGGTCTTGATGCTGGCGTGCCGGATGGAGAGGCACGTTTTCTAGGGAAGAGAAAGCACGAAGCGCAGCGTCTTTATTGTCTTTTAAAGCTAATCTGTGTTTTCTTCTTCTTCTCCTTACAGGCCGCTGTGGTGCTGCGAGTGGATGAAAGTGCGATAAAAAACAGGCCCCTGGAATCCATTAAGGTAAGTACAGCGCTGTGCGGTTGTTTAATATTGAAAGCAAACCTGAATATGTCTCATTTCCTTTGCAGATGTTGCTGTGGTACCCTGGATGGAAGCGTGGCATAGCGTGATGGAATTCAGGTAAAACTGATGGAATTCGATGTTTTGGAAGCACGTTCTAATATTGTTTTTCCCTTTCTCGTTATTGCAGGTCGCAATGTTCGAACAGCAGCTGTGGTGGCGGTTCGCTGAAAGTCCTTAAGCTAGTACTCACAGGTGAGTGATGTTTCTTCTCTCGGTTTCCACAGATTGCAGCCCAGTTGAGATGCTGAGTGCTGGATGGTGTTTTCTCAGGTAAAACAGAATAATCTTGTTCTTGTTCTTGCAGGATTACAGGAAGATGCTGAAGACCAGGAGCTGGACACGGTGAGCGTCACGCTGCGGGTTGCAGAATAACACAAAGCCTGTTCTGCAGTCAGGGTGTGGTTTATATAGCCCAGGTAAAGTAGTACCAGGGAAATTAATTCCAGGCCTGCCACACCCAAAACACTAGACTGCATAGCTTCGTTCTTAGAACTAAACTGTGTGGGTGCTTCCATGTTGGATTTAAAGGCCCATGTAAATAAATGGGACCTAGTTTGAACAGCCCTTCCTTCCTACATATGAGCCTTGTACCAAAGGCACCAGGACTGGCTCCAGGAGCCCTTTTGCAGTGGTTTTAATGCCCTCAGGGTTCTGGTGGGTACCTGCTTGTGGCACAACGTGTGCCCGCTCACAGTGGTCATGACAGATAGATGTGTTTTTCTTAGTAATATAATTGTTATTTGACCATCTGCTGAATGATAACGACTGCAACTTTGCACACGTGGAAGAAGTTGGACGGATGGGCTTGGACCAATGGCCTGGAATCCCCTATGGAGCAGGTGACCTATGTGTAGGTCTCACCAACCAGCAGCGCAAGTTTGTACTGTATGTTATGATATCACTGAGGATGCTATGTACCTTCTTAATGTACTGCTCATGCAGATTTTGGCAGAATGTTCTGCGGCAGCAGAATTCTGTGTTGGCGCTTTTTCCTTTTGTATGGAAACAAAACGTGTCCTCCTTGCAAGAAGTGTATTGGGCCTTTTTACCTAGTGGGTTTTATTTTTTCTGGTATGAGCGTCCGGGGGGCTTTCCTACATTTTGTGACCCCGGCATGATTGCCAGCGACCCCAGGGTCAATGTAGGCTTCCAGGCTGCTACTCTGGAGGGGCTGCGCCCACCTGTAGTGACCAGTCCCAAACGTGCAAAACTGCTCAGGTGTGCAGGAGCCGTTGTCACAAAATTCCTGTTTGCTCTTTGGAGCAGGGAATGGCTCCTGGAAGAGTGCAGGTCGTTATTGGAACCCTGTGACGGAGGAGCTCGGGTGAAAAAGCAGACGTGAGTACACCCCTTGTAAGGGATTACAATCAGGGGTAGTGTGTGTGGTGGAATGTGGTATGCATGAGTAAGAGAGGAGTGTGGTGAAGCTAAGTAGCGAGATTTAGTTTTGATTATCATAATTTTTGGTAGTTTAAGAGGATTTTACGGAGGAAAAATAGAAGTGCGTGGAACCTTTCCGAGTTAGGGAAGATGATGACGCCATTTGCTTTGTGACAAGGACATAATGGGAAAACATGGTATAGAAGCCATGCACATCAAAGTGGGTCTCAATGCAGCACTGGCAGTTGACCTTCTTTTAATATACAGGCCCCCCTCTCTAAAAGATAACTTAATTTTAGTATTTTCTAATGACCTGCTAGCAACTCTTGAGCCTAATTCTCGCTTCGTCCTGTTAGGCGATTTTAATTACTGGCTAGGCCACGAAGATGACGCACTGGCAGCAGAATTGATGCAGTCTGAGCAAAACATCTGTGTCCCCACCCACCAATTGGGCCACACATTATATTGGGTCTCCATGAACAATGTTGATAGCCAGGACTTTCTGGTTAGCCCCTGCCTTTGTTCCGACCATGCCTTTGTGCACTTTTCAATTTTGGCTATGTTCCCTTAAAAACTCAAAAATAGGAACCTGAAATCTCTCACCCACGAAAAAATTGAACCCTTAATCGGCTCAAATACCCTCTTTTAGGGGCTCCATACCTGTGTCTGAACCGTCTAAAATTCGTATTGATAACTGTGGGATATATGACTCACTCATTGCATTGCCCCACATCACTGAGCTGCATTTGCGCAAGAAACAACAACCTGGCTTCGCTGGCTCCTGTGCGCACAAGGACCTCAAAATTAAGTTTTGGCAGCAATCGAAAAATGGATGCACCATCTTCCCTCACACACTTCAGGCAAAATGGAACAAGGGGACACACTGAAAAAGTATGCCAGTGTGTTCTGAGACATATCCGTGGAATCAAGGGAACCGGCAGCACTGCATTGCTCCAAAAGCTAAAAATTCCCCTTCAAGACATGATATGATATTTTATTTGTATTTCGCTCATACACAAGTGTTTCAGAGCGCGACTAGGCAAGTGAGAGGAAACAGGGGAGAAGATAAAACAACAACGATCTTACTAGGCCCAGTGGTATTGAGAACGCGCAAGTGCATGGGAAAGGGAAAAGGGAAAAAGTGCATGGAAGGGGGAGAGTGGAAAGTGCAGAGCAGGGGAGAGCAGATAAATCATAAATAAAAATAAATAGAAAATAGAAAATGGAGGCAATAAACAGTGGTAGTGCAATCAGCAAGTGGCAAGTGATGTGTTTATGGCAGCAGACTGGGTAAGTCTGATAAGTGCAGAAAGAAGAAAAAGGTGGGGGCTGTATGGGTACAGATACAGTCCACCAGTGCAAGGGATGGCCAGGAGGTAGATCAGGAGGATGGCATGGTGAGCAGGTACCTGGGACCAGGGGAAAGAGGGTGGCCAGGTGCAAAGTGCCAAGAGAGAGCCAGTCAGCAGGGGAGAGGGGGAGAGAAGGCAGAAGCAAAGAGAACGGTCTTGAGGTGCTTCCGGAACCGGAGATGGTTCTCCTCAAGTTTTAGAGTGGCAGGGAGGCTGTTCCAGAGGGAGGCCCCCAGCCAAAGATAGATATCTACCCCCAGCTCGTTTCTTTGTAAAAGGATTGACCCGGAGGGAGTTAGAGGTAGAAGAGCGAAGAGCTCGAGAGGGGAGGTATTTGCAGAGGGGTATCTGAAGGTATTTTGGCCCAGGCCCCAGAAAACCTTGTGGACAATGCAGAGGGTTTTGAATTTAATCCTTGCATCCACTGGGAGCCAATGGAGAGATTTCAGAGATACAGGGCTTGAGGCCAAGGATAAGTCTCACAGTCCTGTTCTGGATAAGTTGCAGAGGGAGGAGAGTAGAGGCAGGTAGATTAAGAAAGAGGCTGTTACAGTAGTCCAACCTAGAGAGAACCAGAGCTTGAGAGACAGTGAGCTTCTGAGGGAAAGAGAGGAAAGACAGAGTACCTCTGAGGAGGTGCAGTAGGATGTTTGACTTTTTAGAGACCGCAGAGATATGGGCAGAGAAGGAAAGTGTGGAGTCAAAAGGAAAGGGGGGTCTGCAAGCACAGACTGAGAGGGAATAGGAGGGACAGGGGGGAGAGGGTGGACAGGTTGTCCTGGGTTTCTGAGATACATTGCAAAGCAAGGGCATTGCAGAGAGCCTGGGAGGCAAGAGGAGGGGTGGAGACTGCCACATGGTTGGCAAGCTCCTTGCAGATTTCAAAGAGTTCAGCCGAGTTGTTAGATGGTGCAGAGACACAGGCTTGAATGTGGGCTTTCTTCTTAGTGTGGACAGAGAGTCAGCATTGCCTTTGCAGCAGGCGACAGGCCAGTTTGTCAGGGGATGAGCAAGAAACCCTCCATTTTCTCTCTGCCGCCCTACACTTACATTTAAGTGTAGCAACGTCAGAGTCATACCAGGCATTGCACTTGGCTTTGGACTTCAAGCGGATCCTCATGACAGGGGCAAGAGCATCAAGAGTATCAGAGATAGAAGAGTAGAGAACGGACAGGGTTGTGTCGAGGTGTGAGTCAGCCAGAGGAGGAGGAGTGGGAGAGAAGGTGGCAGCGAAAGCCTCGGCTGACACACGCTTCAAAGGTCGATTGTGCGATAGGCAGGTACTAGTGTTGGGGTGGGGTTGGCTTGGGTGGAAGAGAGAGAGAGATGGGAGGAGAGAAGGAAGTGGTCACTCCAGGAGAGAGGAGTCGTCCGAGGCATAGAGAGGGGGAGGCCAGGGGAGATCATGACATCAAGTGTGTGTCCAGATGAAACATTTTCACCTTTTCAAAATGCTGCTTTGGTGACAATTCCACCGGTCATTCTGAAACCACTGTGAGTAAAAAGGCCAGTCAAACCAACTCTCAGAGAAATCAAAAGCACGGGAACACACGTTTGTTTGTTGACAAAATGTATCCAGGCGCAGCAGTTCAAAGAGACTTTTTACTCTCTGAGCCAGGTCAAGGATAAATCTATCTATACTTTAGATAAGAGTCCTGCTGCAAGTAAAATGACTACAGCTGCCAAGACAGTGTCAATCTGAGGAGCTGCAAACCGAATTAAGGAAAGAAATGATAGCAGTTTTTAACACATGTGGACAAATGGGCTGTGCTGACTGAAGAAAAACAATGACCTGTTTAAAACTCAATTGTTAATGGAAGCCTGCGTACTTAGCCATGTAAAGGAATTATGTTAGTGGTGATAATATACACATAGGATATCTTCTGTCATAGGTTTGTTTAATTCAAGACCCAAAGTAAGAAATTTAAAACACATAGACTGGAGTTGCAAACTCTCAGGAAAACCTGTTATTCCAGTTGCCGTCCCTGAAACTCCTCCTAGGTAGGGAGATACACCCTAAATCCAGGACATGTAGGTGTGAAGTGCCAGCTTAAAAAACATTGAATGGTATAGGACAATGAATGTTAACATGCTCATCAGACATTCGTCTATGCTCCAGGCTGGGACAAAAGCAGTCCTGGGACACTCACCTGTCAAGACTGAAGGGACCATACAACCTTCAATTAAGACTTTAAACCCCACCCCCCCTTGCTTGGAAGGAATTGACAGCTGCATGCAGTTGAACGAAGAAAAAAAAACAAGATCAAGTAACAAAGGGACTGCCTTTTGGTGCCGGTGACTATGTTATAAAGAAACTTTAAAGACTTATTTCTCAAGCAAGAATTAGACACATCTTAAAAAGGTTGCAGTTTTAAACCTAATTTTGTGGGCCATCTTTTAAAACTTGGTAGAACTCATTGCCGCATGGAGAACAGAAGTTACAAAATGTGACAGATTCCCAGGAAAGTATTAATGTGGCAAACATAAGATTTTAGTACCTACATCCCTGGGGACAATTCGCATTTATGTATAAAATTGTGGAATTTTAGGCCAAATCTTTAATGTGTAAAATTACCAAAATGTGTCAGAAAGGCAAAACAAGGTCGCACAGACTGGAGGTTTGGACTAATCTGTGCTGCACATCATATGTAACCCGTGTGTATATTTTGCCAAGAGATTGCAAGTAAAGAAATGTAGGTTTTTGGCAAAATAGGATTTTAAGTAAAGTAAATGTGGGAGTGTTGGGACATTCTAAACTTCACCTCATAAACCTGACATCATCCCCTTAGAAATCCAACCAGCAGAGAGCAAGGTGGAGATTACTACCCTTGCCCAATCCTATTGTTAGGGGTGGGTGTAGTAAAGCCTGCCCCTGTTATATACTGTGATGATGTCACCTGGCATTATAAATAAGAGCTCCTGACAACACACAAGGACACACTGATTCCTGATAAATTCCTGATTTCCTGCCTGGCATCCTGTCCTGTTCCTGTCTTCATCTTACATTTATTCATCTAGACTACAGATCCCCACCACAAGGCCAAACCTTGCTGATCTTGCTTCAGCTAGGCATCAATTCTAAATTAATCCCAATAACCAAGGGAAAAACTGTGGTGTTTTGGGAAGCATCCTGAATTACCCTGGCTTGTCACTCACTGCATGCTGCTGCCATCCTGCTATCCTGCAGATAGGCTTCCCGCAAAAATAGGGTTCTAGTGCAAGTCGTGAGTAAGTGTCTCAGAGTTTCCACTTTTCCTGGGTCCAGACAGAATCTGCAGGTACGAGCGTCCGTTTTCGTACGGATTGCTATTATTTCCTGTGTTGGTAATTGATTGAATCTTATTTTCATAAACGTTTTCTGCATTTTTTTGTTGGGGAATTTTATGCAGTAGCTCATAGGTTGGTTGAGTTTATTTGTTGTTGCTGGTAAATGAGCCAGGAGTTTGTTTCCTATTGTGTTTTCGCCGGTTTGGATCCAATCTGCTTGCGCTATTTTTGTCTTGATTCTGTTGGGGTTTGTGATCAGATCATCTGCCGAACAGGCCAAATCTGCTAGTTGTTTTGTAAGTTTTTTAACCCAGTTGTTTAGTGCTCTGCAACGTCCTTGGTTAAGCTCTATCTAAACCAACTTGTAAATTGGAATGTATCTGGAAGAATAATTTTCCGAAAAAGACGCATCTTGCTTTGGTCTACTGATGCTTGTAATGATAGTAAGCCCAGTTCACGTCTAACAGCATCAATTGCGGAGGATTTAGGCAGCCCTAACACGGCTTTCCATAGGTAGCCTTCCAGTTTGGTCCATATGGCGTTATCAATGTTCTACACAGCGTCCATGCCGTAGATTATAGACGGAACTACCTTTTGTTTGTAGTATTGGATCACTGGAAGAAGCGAGAATTTACCAAATTTCCGATCTACTAATTTAATTTGGATTGTCAGAGTTCTGGTCTTTGTCCATAGCACTGAAATGGTCGCATTTTCTGACCTTTTTGAATCTATCATGATTCCCAAGTATTTTATAGTAGACACGGATTCAAGTTTTGTGTTGTTTAAATACCAGTGGTCTTGATGGATCGTTGCTGAACGACTTTTCCCCATCGTCAAAATGTTGGACTTATAGATGTTTATCTCTAAGTCATTGTCGCTGATGTAACTTGCCAGGTTTGTAAGTTGGCGTTGGAGACCTATTTGGGTTTGATCCATCAGGATCAAGTCGTCAGCATATAACAATCTTGAGATTTCAGTATTGCCCAATTTACGTGGAAAGGCTCTGACTGCTGGTTGTGTATGCTGGAAATCTCCCATGAAGGCGATGAATAGGGCCGGAGCGAGCAGGCAGCCCTGTTTAACACCACGCTCTGATGAAAATTGGTCCGATAACATCCCTTGCCGATTTAAGCATACTCTTAGTTTAGTGTCTGTGTGTAATGCGATCACCGGGCATAGGATCTTTACAGGGCAATTCCATGTTTTTAATTTCGCCCATAGCCTTGGACGGCTGATCTTGTCAAAGGCTTGTGTTAAATCGATAAACGCGATGTGTACTGGAGGCGCACCGTTCTTAACATTGTCCTTTACGATATTCAAAGTCAGGATGTTTATACTGGTACTTGCGTTTTTAACAAAGCCTGTTTGAAATTTATCTAGACAGGGCACCGATCTTGCCCAGTTTTGAAATCTAGTTAATAGAAGGGTGGCAAAGATCTTCCCCATGATGTCAAGAAGGGCAATCGGGCGGTAATTTGCTGGAATTTCTCTATTTCCCTTTTTAAATATGGGAACTATCACCGCCTCAGTCCAAGTTTTAGGTATTAGCCTAGTGATCGTACATTGCTTAAAGATTTTTGTGATTAGGGCGGCCCATTCCTCTGGATGCTGCTTTAGATCGCCGTTGGTTAAGCCATCGGGGCCAGTATACCTCGAAATAGTCAACAAAGGGGAGGAACGGATAAGAGACGTAAATATGATCCAGTGTTGCTGATGTTTCGGCAAGTTCCCAAGTTGGAATTCGGGGTAAATGGCCTCTAGCTGGTGCAACATTGTAACATTTTCTCGAGTCCATAAAGTCGGTCCAAAGCACACCTCTCAGAGCCGAGGGGCAGAGATTTAGTGCTGTAGTAGTTTGGTCAACTCTTGCGTTAAGATCGCCACAGATTATGATGTAGTCAGTTTTCTCTTCAAGAAGAAATTTATATATGGTTTCCGCGATGGTATCAAGAAATTCCATGTTACTTGTTCTTTGCGGGTTCCAATAGACATTGATGATTCCGAGATTGGATTTCGTATTGCTTCTTGATATAGATTCTATATGAAGCCATTCAACTAGTAGAGCTAACATGCCATGTGATTCGACCACTTTCTTTTTACTAGAGATGCCCGATCCAATTTTAATTGCCGTTAGGAGGCCTGATGATGGTCTTCCAAACAGACCTTTGACTGCAGAAGAAATGTGTATAGCGTATCCATCTAGTACTGGTGGTTCCATAAGCCATGTCTCCTGGAGGCAGATAATATCAAAGTCACTCAGGTCAAAAGCGTCTGGCTTAGTGAGGTGATCGTGACCCCTCGTGTTCCAAGAACACATGATACTCCTGTTCCGTTGTAGACATTCCCATGTTAGAGGTCCCGTAGGAATCTTTTAGTTGTTATTCTTGCTGGTTTGGGTTCAGAACCTTTTTTAACCATCTCCAAGGCCCCGACGGTTCACGCTTTTAATTATGGGCCCACTCAGCAGTTTCGTCAGTGGACTCTGGGGGCTTATGGATTTTCCCCCGTCTGGGATTTGAACTCCAGTTACCTTCATGTTGAAATTTTCGATGGTTTGTGTTGGTGTTCGACGAGTATAATCTCGATCTGAATCTCCCTCTGCTTTGTTCAGGTTTTTCCCTGAAAGCGACTCTTCTACTGCCCACCGGCAGATTTGTAGTGTTTAGGTGGCGTTCCGAAGGGTCCACCGTTCCATTGCTTCGCAGAGGAACAGCCTTTTCCGCACCTTCAGACATCGTGACTTCCTCTATCGAAAAGCCTAATTGGATTAAGGCAACGCTCACATCTTCGTCACCATCCAAGTCCACGAAATTGTTCCCGTGAAGGTAAGTTTTTGCCTTCCCGTCTCTGTGGTAAGGCTCCACCAATACAAGATCTGATGTTTTTAAAGATTTCAATGCCGGTATGCTGGTTAAAATTTTCAGGACCGTCTTTCTGTTCAAGACGAGGAAATTTTTCCCGGCTGCGAGTTGTTGCATTTTAAAGACTCTGGTAGATGTTACTTTGGAATCGCACTGACGCCTTGTCTCCCCTGATATCTTTGTAATATTTAAATTTTTCGTCTTTTCAGGTGTTTTTTCATGTTGCTTTTGCCGCACCTCCCTTTTTTTGATCGATGGATCCGCTAGTAGTTTTTCACTCTCTTTACACGTTGTAGATTTTGTTTTATTTGTGTTTGAAGGCAGGGATTTACTCACGATTTGTGGTTCTTCTCCGTCATTTACGTTTAACTCCAGGTTCGTTTCCTCTTCGTTTAGATGGACCGTCAGGTCAAGAAGTGACGAATTCCCCATTGAGCCTTGCTCATCTAGTTTTGAATTGTCAAGTTCGATTATAGTTTGTTCCATTTCTGAGTTACTGCCAACTGGGGCTTGAGGTGGCGCGTGGGTAGTTACAATCTTTTCCTGTGTCGAAGCAATTACTTTTGGAGTTTTAAATATTGCTGGCATTTTTAGATGTTCTTTGCTTTTCTTCCCATTTTGAAGTGTAGAGTTTGTGCTTTGGCTTCTCACAGCTTGATTTGCCTTTGCACCTTGTGTTTGTGGATCCTTTATGTTTAAGGACAGAGGATGTTCTAACTGGGGGTTTTGCCTGTTTTCCCCAAGTTTTCTTGCAGTGGTTAGTGTGGTAATTAAAGATTCAAGCCGGGCAAGCTTTGCATCCCATTGTTTCTCTTTCTCCACGTTTTGTTGGTTTTGGGCAGTAATGAAACCTTCCAAAAATGTAACTTTTGTATTCAGGGCCGAAGCAAGAGTTAAAGAGTCCTTCATTGAATCGTTAATTGATTCATACAATTTTACAAAGGGTGCAAGCCCCACTGTTATGGCGGACATGATTGTGAGTAAGTCTGGCTTTTTTGTTGGCGTTTCTTGGGAAGGTGGCCCACCATGTCACTTGATCTTCTATTTCTGACTGGTGTTGAGGTGTCTTTTAGAAAGTCATTATATGAAGACTGCCTTCCAGGTGGAGGGTCAGGTGGAAATGTCTTTTGTCCATGCGTAACCAGCACAGGTGGAACGATTCTAGGAAGGGACTTATTCCCCAAATCCGGTTGGGCTGGTATTGGTGACGAAGTCTTTCTTTGGTTATTTACTTTCATTGGTGGGGAAATAGTTGATGGTATTAGAAAATGTTCCTCCTGTCCGGCTCTCTCCGAGTGATGTGGGTGGACGTCTTCATCGAGCAGATTTATTGTCTCTGTTTGAGCTCTCGTTCGACAATGGTTGATCCTGTTTCCTTGCTGCTCCCGGTCACCTTGACTGTTGAATAGTGGGGTGATGGGGCTGCCACACTGGGCCTCAGATGCACTATGAGTGAGATCTGCTATTCTTTCTCTTTGTTGCGCCACTGGAGGTAATTCCAGCGGGACATCAAGCATTTCTGCATCGGAAAGTTCGGTGTCTGTTTGTGGTATTCTCTTTGTTTGTTTAAAAAAGAATTCTTTGAGCGCGTGTGGTGTCAGAAGGTTTTGAAAGGTGGATTTGACTGAGTCACATTTTTTTTGTTTCTGAATTCGAGCCCTTTTTAGTTGTTGGGAGCTATGCTCTAAATGTTCCCCCAGTTCCTTTCCACTCTTTCTTAATGATGCTCTTTTTTTTAATAGCGGCATTGCAATTTCTCTTTTCTGGGCAATGAGCTCACCAGTTACAGCATTTTGTCTATTTCCCTGGGTTTGGCGATCTGGGGTTGCGTCCGTAAACCCGTTCTCAATAACAGGTAAGGAAGCCTGTTGCTGCAAGTCTTGGCTTTGCCACGAGGTGGCGGCGGAGAGAAGCTCCGTAGTCGTGTCGCCTGAGTTTAACACAGGCTGATGTTTGGCCGCGACAGCTTCTGCCTGTGAAAGACCTTGGTGGTCTTGGATATCTGATTTCTCCCCCTCACCCTCACCGATGGAGCAAGAGGGACGTGGGAGCCACAAGCAAAAGCCGCCACCGGCGCGGCGACCCGCAAGCTGAGATCGGCCGCGCAGGGTCCTACGACTCCGCTTGGCTCACTCTCACTCGCCGCAGCGGAGGCCTGCGGGGTGCCGACGGGCGATGGCGGCGGGCTCGTACTGAGCATCAGCCTCCCAGCTTCCAACCTTGGGTCTGTTTCAGCAAGCACAGCGTCGGATTGGGGAGGTAGCAGTGCCGGATACGATGTTTCACGGGAAACGTTAGTAGAAGCCTCCTCAGAGCTTTCACTCATTGCGTTGTCCAAAGTACCGTAGGAAATGTCATTTGATGTTTTCTGAGCAGTCCAAGGGCTTACGACCTTACAGGACGCTTTCTCAAGAGGGTTCTCAAGGTGGCTAAAGTTCGTTTGGTTGGGGGGCACTGAGGGTCCTGAAGGTAGCGCTTTTCTCACTGGCATAATGCCAGAGTTAGCATTAATTTCACGGTTTTTCTTTGCCGTATAAATTTTTCGGGATTCTTTGGGCTTCTCAGGGCATTGAAATTTGCTCCTCAGAACCCTACCAGATGGACTTTTTACTTGGGGGTAGAGGGTGGAAAGTTCTGAGTTATCTGTAGCACTTCCAGGTCTAGGAAGTAGGGGGTCCGCTTGCAAATCCATGTCTCCTTACCTCTTTGCTTCCGTAAACTGCTTCCTTACCATCCACCAAACAGCCGCACAACAGCCGATGGACTTTACTCCACAGGGCTCAACGCCCCTCGCAGGGACGTCATTTAACGGTCGCCAGAGGTCGCAAGAGCGACCGCTGCTGATTGGCCAGCGACCTCTGTCAATCTCTTGCGACCTCTGGCATTCGTCCAATCAGAGGAGGAGGGGGCGTGGCCACAGCTTCGAGCATGCCATGCTGCGTGCTCGTGGGTACTCCATTTTGTACTGTTTTCCGGCAGAAGAAGTCGCATGCTCCTCATGTGTCCAGAAGGCAAAAAGGCCAGCTAAAAACTTGAGTAGTTTACTGTTTGAGGGTGGGTGGCACTGGTAGTGTGGCTGACTGTGTATCTGACTGGCTCGCTCGGGGCGGGTCTGTGTGCTGGCCTGGGTGGCTATTAGTTGCTGCGTCACGTCACTGCATGTGTATTGTTGTGCATTGTGCCCTCGGCCTCGCCTGTGGCCGCCGCAACTGCAGGCCCAGTTTGAGGTCGGGGGCGGGTGTGTTCATGTGTTTCGAATGCTCTGTGCTGCCGCGGCGCAGGGCCTGGTTGGCCTGGGCCACCGCTGGGAGTTCAAAGCCGTGCACGCGCAGGGCCCGGTGGCGGGTGCTGGCTGGCCTGCGGCTGTGACAAGGCCCGGCAGGTGCAGCAGCAGCGAGTTTTGGGATCAGTCATGTAGTGGCTGCACACCTCCCCTTCCATTCTTGGCACAGCCCCCCCGTACATTAAGAAACAGGCTGCACAATGTTAATTCTTAATGAGCGTTGCAGTTCGGCGTGTTATGTGCCAGCGGAGGTGTTGGGCTGAGGACAGTCTGCACGACTCCTTCTGCTCTCTAGAGCCAGGCGATTGCTTTATCACCTCCGCACCCCGTATTTTTAGAATTACTAGGCCCAAAGAGTGCTCTTCTATTTGTGAGGGTTAATAAGCCAACAGGATGCCTGCCCTGTTAGTCCAAAAGTCTGCCATTCCTAAGAAAAAAAACCCTGTGATGGATTTCAAACACAATATTAGGGCTGTGCGCTCCAGAATGGGACCACAAGCAATGGGGGTAAATAATACCCCTTTGCCCCCCAAACTTCTGTGCTTGGAGAGCAGCGCCACCGCCACCGTTCAAGACAGAGCCTCCAACTTTCTCCAAGCGAAGTGTGAGAGATTTGCCATGATCAAAGTTCGTTCTGCTTTAGATGTAGCACCAAGAAGCGCCACGGAAAGACTTCTTGGTGCTGTAAGATGACAGGAAGCACCACGTTAACCCCTAGCTGTTATGAAAAGATGTACTTTGAATACTACTTATGCGGGAGGTCTAAATAGTGTGCATGTTCATGAAACGAGGCCAAAGGGCGAGGGTGAAGTCCAGCTGCTGTGTTGCCTGAACCTTTGCCTAGGAGGCCAGGAGGGCACTGCAGTGGCGTTGACCGTGAGGGGGGACGCAGGGTGCATGAATACGTGGCTAGCTTCGCGCCCCCCTCCCCGCTGGGTCATCCAAACTCTGGCCACGATGCGGCTGCCATGTTCTAGAAATGGTAACCAGCCTTTTGGCAGCGCTGCTTTGACAGAAGGGGCACACTGTGAGATGGGGCGGGGTACTCCTCACTGCACGCCTACGTTGATCATAATCCCTGGGGTCTGCCTCTGCAATCAGTTAGGAAATCCCAGCATGCAATATTTAATAAACAAAGGGCTTCATCGCACCCACCCCCATCACCCCATATTCAAGTCACCAATTTAGCCTATACTACTGTCTACCTTCTATTTCTCTGGCGCAGGTGTTACCCAGTAAAGGATGTCTCTCCATTGTTTTTGGAAAGAAACAGTTGTTTCATGTTCTTCCTGTCTTTTCCCTTCTGTAAGAATTTGTGAGGGTGTTTTTCATGTCCAGGGCAGTTTAGGCTACATTTACAAAGTCTTGTGGATGTTGGTAGTTTCACCGACACAACGAGGGGGGCTGCACCTGAAGGGACACCCCCAAACCCCAATCTGGCCCCCGGAGCACCTGCACACGTGTTCAGGGAATATTCACTGCTCGCTCGGAGCAAACCTACAGCATGTGTTCAGCAACCCCTTCAAAGCAAACAGAAATATGTGCAGCAATGTACGTTCATGCTTTCTCTGCAAGAGTGGAGGGATTGAGGCTGTGAGGGACGGGTTAAGAGGTAGGTTCAGCCCTCACCACCATGGCGCAAAAAAACCTACAGTTTTTCAATCTGAGATGCTACAAATAGCCCCTGAACTAAGGAGAACTTGCCAGCATTGAACTGCAGACCACACCCACGGGTAGTCTATCCCACTGCACGTGGAGACCCCCACTGTAGTGGCATTTGCTATAAACCTCATATGAGGCGCTTCTAACCAGAAGCTACACCCGCTGCTGTCCATTACAGAGAAATTGACCCACCTACAGGCGCCCGTCGCTCCCCTGCGTGCTTTGCTGTCTGTCCCTCACTCTCTATTACCTGCTCCATCCAGCTCTCTGTCGCGCTCACTCTTTCCTTACATCATTAATCCCTGTTCATCCCCAGCCCCCTGTGACTTTCTCTTTCTGTTCCCGGCTATCCTTGCACCAATATTTCTCTCTCTTTCCCTCTTCTCTGTGTCCCCAGCTTTAACATGCGCCCCCTCCTTACTTCTGTACCGCTTCCTTCTGTCTCTACGGATAATTATTACTTCTATACTTGGCTCTGTGTCTGCCCATTCCCTTCATCTCTCCCTCGACTACTCTACGTTTCTGCCTTTCCAGCTTCCTTCCTCATGCCTGAACATTTCTCCCTTTCACTTCTTCGCTTTATATTTTTCTCCATCTCGCACTCTTGCTTATATTTCTCTACATCCATCCCCCGTTTTTATTTTTCCAGCTCTGTTTGCGCTATCGTGTTCTTTACCCCACTCTTCCTATTTCAGCCTGTTCTTGCTCTTCATGCTTGGCCATCCCTTGTCTTCTTTTAGACTCTTTTTCTTTGACTTCCTCTTCCCTTGCTCTGCTGTTTCTGTTTGCATCTGATTTATCGATATCACCAAAGATACAGGCACTGCCTTAGTGTCCCCATGACTCTCTCCCATCTCTCTTTCAGTGTCCCCGTCTTCTCTGCTGCTCTCGCTTCCGCTCCAGTTCACACTGTCCCTCTCTTTTTCTCATCCATGCACTCTCCCCCCTCTAAGTCTAGCACAACTGTTTACGCTATCTCTTTTTTCTACTCAGCCCCCTCTTCTCGGTTTGTAGAACATTTGAATGCCCCGTGTGCTTCTTATCCGTCTTTTTTTCTTCATCTCTTACACTTTCTTCACTTTACTTTTTCATGTCCTTCCTTCCCTATTCGCTATCACATGTAATTCTTTTTGCACTTCTTCTCCACTCCATTCTATGGCTGACCTTGCGGCCGGCGCCGTGTGGAATTTTGGGGTAAGAGTGAAAACGCCATTTTTAGAAAAGTGATCGAATGATTGGAGAATAGCTCCGTCCCTTCTTTATGAAAGAAACAATTGGGCATTTAATATTGTCTATTTCCACTGCAAAGCGATATGCTGGAACAATAATGCTTCAGGGAAGAATTGGTAGAGAGCAATTAGAGACACCAGAGCAAAAGGAAGCAGCAAACAGCCAATTGGTCACTATGCTGATGAGTTTGCTAATACATGTTCAGTCTTCATAGTTTCATCCCATGTTTCTTCTCGCCATACACCCTCCAAGATGGCTTTTTTGCTCTCATGAGTGACCCATATTGCCAGGAGCTTTAACCATGGTTACTGTTTTGTGGTTTTTCCAACATACCATAGAAAAGCCTTTGCCCCCTTTGCACAGTGTAGATGCCACATCCCCAGGCCCCACCTTACCCGTTGCCGACTTGCTGTATCTTGTTTATTAGTACGACCACTTTAGCATCCCAACGCTGCTTTTCAGTGTCATCAGTGGTTATCATTCATTATTATCAAGAACATTAAATCAAAAAAGTGCCTAAGTCGCGTTCCGTTGTATTGATGGTGATTTCTCCTATGTCCCCCCAGAATGTGATTTCGCTCTGTAGTCCTGTTGATATAACAGGGCGGATACACATAAAAAAGGGATTTGGGTTCATACACTTCGTGTGGCAACATGGACCTTGACACTGCTACATATGATCATCCATGCTTGTATGAAATGTTACAATACACTGATATTGTAACCATATTTTTCTTAGTGTGCTGAGGGACAATGCTTTATGAGGCCACTTCCTGTGATGTCAAGTGGGGGGGTGTGGTCAAATGACATCACTCCCAGTGATGTCGAGTGGGGGCGTGGTCAAATGACATCACTTCTTGTGATGTCACTCTTGGGGGCGTGCCACTGTGATGTCACTTCCGCTACCCCTGGCATTTTGGTGAAATGACGTCCATGGCCCCTCGGGCGGATGGGTCTGCCTCTTCAAGGTGTTCAAAGTCACGTGATATGTCACGTGATTAGCACGGCCCCGCCTCCTCCAGGCAGCACACAGGCACACGGGAACCAGCAAGTGCCCCCTCCTTGCTCACAGCGCTGGTGCTGGCGTACACAGAAACAAACGCCTGTTCACGAGCAGAAAATCACTGCTCCGATGCAGCAGTAACCAGAATTGGCAGTCCAGAAGAACTATCCTTTGGTATATGGTCCCTGCTCAGCTGATTTTGTCCGGCTGCCCTGTGTTAGACAAATCCGTGTGGTGACCAGAACCGCTGACTGTCCAAAAACCAAACTAAAAATGGACAGTGAGTATCAATAGGAACCATAGAAACATAGTATACCTTGTTGTGCTTCGTCCTTCGTTCCAATCTCTAAGCTATCCTATTCTGACCCCAATAACTTATAATATTGTCACAATCATTCTTGCTACCCTGCTTTGATTTATTGTGCTAGCGCCAACATCTTTAATAATTTTGTCTTGCAAAATCCTGACCTATTAATACTGGTTGGAGTGATCGGACTGGGTCCGCCAGGGCGGGCGATGAGGTGCTAGGGTTGAACCCGCGAGTCAACCTCGGGACTTACTGGCCCTCATTACGACCCTGGCGGAAATCGAAAAACGATGGCGGAAATGCAATACCGCCATCGAATAGCGCTCGGTGCGACTATGACCCGTCACCGCAAAGTACGAAGCCATTAGCGACACCGTAGTGAACGCCAACGCTAACTGCACCAAGCACGCGCGCGCGCGCCATGCCAAACCGCAAACACCACCATGGTGCAACGGTACGCCAATTCCGACCCTAGCGGACATGTACCTAACGCCATCAGGCATGGCGTAATGTACCATTCCGCCATGGCGAGAAGTACGGCATCGCGAATCAACCGTAAACGGCCCCACTGAGTGCCTGTACACCGCTCCCTGCCCACAAAGTACAACTCCCCGTAGGTGCAATGAAGCCACAATGCAACCATTGAAATGTACAAGTCACCCATGCATGCCAACGAACAAAAGAAACACAACAGGGGCCAATGGGAGCTGCAGGGCACAGATGGCACGAATACAGAAGCCATCCCAATGGACATGACCACAGTCCCCCACCAAGAAACGCACGCAAACACAGGCACCTGTGACCAGCAATATTCCGAAAATCACATCATTCCACCAGTCCACCTGGCTGACCGGCATCTGTTACACAAAACCCAATCCCCCGCCCCTGAGCATGACAACATTCAAACTGTCATATTGGCAGCCCCCATCCCTGACCTCACTGGGCTTCGTAGGCAAACGCGGCCAGTACAGTACCACGCAACTAAACCCCGAAGCCGGAACCCGATGCAGATCTCCTCACAATACATCGCCCCCCAAATTGGCATATGCCACATCACTTGCAAAGAAAAACGCTACACGGGCCAAATCCAAATAGAAATTTTATGCACATCAAAATCACCAAGCCCATACAGCCATCAGGCCATGAACTCCAAAACACCAATCACCATTGTGGGCTGCTTCCGCAAGAAATGACCAGCCACTACCTGTGTGTCGCCCTGTTCCCCCATGGTACACAGAGCCACAATCACGTACGAAAAGGCAACATGGAAGCGCACAGAACCGCAGGGCCGTCCCAATGGGGAGGCACTAGTCCAGCTGAAAGGCCGAAATGTTGCTCCGAGCCACCAGTACTGCGTAAGGGCATGTGGCCCATTGGCGATCGTCCCATAAGATCATAATGCTGCTCCACTGATTAACACGAAGCAGCAGGTGTCGGGAGTAAAATCCATCTGCAGGAGTGGCATACAGATGGCAGTGGCAAAAGGGGAGGAGATACCTGTCAACCAAAAGAAAAGAAAAAGAACAGAATGGCCATCAGAACTACATTCCAACTACTCACTTCAATGATCACACGAAATCCACAGCCATATGCATGCTAGCCCAACCAAAAGGATCATCACCACCCCAAAACCACTTGCGACTCATAACCATCTATATCGAGGTGCAAACACCATCACAAACGAGTGTACCTGTGCATGCGTCTGTCAAAACAGATCCCATCAGATGGGAATGTTAACGTGCATGGACACAAGTGTCTGAGGGCGCCTCGAGACAGGGAGGGCTCAACAAGGCCAGATGGACGATGGTCCCACAATGGCAGCCCTGCATCACATAGCGTAGGGGAGGCGGATAGATCCCAAGAAGCCCTGTACATGGCAAACTCTGTATCAAATCACCTGCCCATGCATCCATCCATCATTCCCTCATCCCGGGATCAAAATGCCTGAATAATTACTCACATAACATTAGAAACATCCATTGAGTCCGTGCGTTATGCAGCCTGCTAAATCCACAGTGCCCCAGCCCGTAATTCCAGTGTTGTGAAGTAACATGTTATTGGGAACGGACGGCCTCATCGCCCACGTAGCTATTGCGCATCCCAAACTATTCATATCAATCATTGCTCCCTCGCCATGGGCCCTGTCTCAAGGACATAGAACAATAGAACGTTACATTTGCAGTCAGACCTGTGGGCATCTCCTCGCCGCTAGCTGGAAACCGAAAGCGCCGCCCCTCGAATTCCTCATTTGCAACATCACGTCGAAAAGGCATCTGTGGCCGTTTGAAATCACTAATTATTCCATGGAGTGCGGCTGTGTGTGAAAATGGCAACTGCCTTCACCCACGAATGGGACGCCCCGCCCGTCGTTGAACCTCGGTGCAGTGATGCATGAGGGTCCACCGTTACTCGAGTACTACGTTCCAGTGACCCTTCACAAGTCTGTTCGCGACTGCAATGAATGCATGTGAAACAATGGGACCACAGCAGAATGAACATATCAACCAATCTTACACGGCCATCGGGTACAAATACATGATTGCAATAGCAAGATACAATTCCCCGAATTGCAGCGTTGTGCGCGGGACGTGCTCGGCCAAAGGGGAGAGCAGTTTGCACAGGTGGAATCAATCACCACAGGTGGAGGCCATACAGCCTGAAAACACATAAATTGCACAGCCAGTCTCCTCCCACAACCACACCGAAATGCTACCGGCAGGACTCGCGATGTTGGCCCTGGGGGACCTGATAGCACTGCAAGCGCTCCGACTCCAAGAAGAAGACGAACACCAACTACAACCAGCCGCACGGAGGAGACGCAGGAGGAGGAGGAGGCCAAGGCAGGGCCAGCAAGGGCTGCCAGCACAGCCACTACCACCACGCAGGCAGCCCGCAATCCCACGCCTCCGAGCACATCCGTTCAACCTCACTGATGAGCAGATCCACACCCTCTACCGTCTGGACCGGGACACCATAACCGCCATTGTGGACATGACACAGGCTGACCTTGTCAGCATGATAGATAGCCCAACCGCCATCCCACCCCTTCTGAAGGTGGTGTCTGTACTCCACTTCCTGGCCACAGGCACCTACCAGCACACAGTCGGACAGTTGCATGGCATTTCTCAGCCACTGTTCTCACGGACACTATTGCAAGTGCTCGATGCCCTCCTGAAGCACGCAGACGACTACATCTCTCTACCACGCTCGGAGCAGGAAATAACCAACACAAAAGTGGGATTCCATGCACTTGCCGGCATACCGGGTTGCATTGGTGCCATCGACTGCACCCATGTGGAATTGGTCGTCCCACATGCCATGGAGGCCCAGTACCGCAACCGAAAACAATTTCATTCCCTGAATGTACAGATGGTGTGTGACTCCAACAGGATCATTACACATTGTTGTGCCCGATTCCCTGGATCAACCCATGATTCTATGGTCTTGAGGAACTCTACAATACCACGCTACATGGAGCGACACGCAGGGAACAGATCCTGGCTACTCGGTGAGTCTCATTACATGCATGATGATGTGGGGTATGTGAATTGGCATTGACCTGCCAGGAAGGGGGGGGGGGTGTGCGTACGTATCAATGGCATTCCACATCATACGTTTCTCGTCCACATACAGGTGATGCTGGATATCCACTGAAGAGATGGCTCCTCACACCAGTCCGGAACCCACGGGACCAGCATGAGGAGGAATACAACCATGCCCACTCACGTACCCGTGTAGTCATTGAACAGGCATTCGGCCTACTGAAGACCCGTTTCCGCTGCCTCAGCAGGTCTGGCGGGGCACTCCTGTACCGCCATGAGAAGGTTGCAAAGATGGTGATGGCATGTGTCATGCTCCACAACATGTGCGTACGTAGAAATGTGCCCATGCCCCCTGACGCAGAACTGCAAGCACCTGATGATGGTCATGATGAGGGTGGGGATGTGGCAGCACCTCATGGAGTCTGCGAGGCACCGGAGGCCCGTGACATTCGTCAGCATCTCATTGATGTATGCTTCTAGCACTCACGCCTGGTGGCTGATACATGGACACGGGACTCGTGGCACTGCGTGTGTCTGGGACATGCACAATATGGACTGTACGCCTATGATGGCCTAGTACACAAAGATCAATGTCCACACTTCTCATTGGTTGATCGTGCACTTTTTATGGCATATGTGATATCATGTTGAACACCCTATCGACCCGCCACCCAAGTGAGCCCAACACACCCCCTCCACCCTCCTACCTCCCCCCCGAACACCAGTGTCCAAAGATGCTCATTGTCAGTGGGCTGTCGCTATTGCATGCCCCCTCTGCGGGTATCAGGGGCACCCCTGCCTGTGGAGCGCAGGTTCCTTCCAGATCTACGTTGGGGGCTGCCCTGGACGGAACTTGCAACGGATGATGTGTCTGCCTGCTCACATCCATGCATGTCCCTAAGGGTTTGCGAGAGCTCAGTGAGCACACGGCGCACTGCGGCAAGTTCGGCACATACGTCTTTGGACGTCGCATGCAGTTCCCCCCTCAGGCTCTCGGTGCTTCTCTCAATTTGTGCCCTTAGCGTCTCTGTACCTCTCTCCATTTCTGCCCTAAGTGTCTCAGTTGATGTTTCTATGTCTGCCTTAGTGCCCCCACATTCATCGGCATGGTCCTTGAGGAGTGTGGCCAGTTGCTGCTGTTGTTCGATCAACTGGTCGAGGGACTGTTGCCTCTGCTGGGCCATGGCCATTTGCGGGGGTGTCACAGAGGGGCTGTTGTCCTCATGTTGCCTTGCCACAGGGCTTGTGGGGGATGGCCAGTCGTCGTCTGGTGGGTGCCCCTGCGTGGTATCCTCATGTTGTACGGGATGGAACAGACAGGGGGATTGGGACAGGTCATGGATGGATCTGACTTCGGCATCCCCGTTTTCTGTGTCCGAGCATGCTGCCATCAATGGGGTGTCACCTATGGTGCTGCTGCCACCAGAGGCAGTGCCTTCTGTGGCATCCATTGGGGGGACCTGTGGTGGTGGTGTTGTGGGCATGCTGGCTGCTGGGGTGCCTGTTGATGTTCCCTCCTCTGTGCTGCCACCTGATTTGTGCTGCTGCCGTGTCTTGATGCGTGCAGCTGAGGTGGAGGGTCTCTGGCCGTTGGTCTTGGCCCTCTTTGCAGGTGTGCTGGTAGGGGTGTCCTGTAGCTCGTCGTTTGGATCGGACCCTGTGGTGGAGTAAAGGAGGGCGAGGGTTATTGATGGGTCTGTGGGAATTGGAATGGCATTGTATCACATGCATTGGGGTGGTACCTGAGGGTGATTTGGGTCGGGGCCTTGGAGGTGCTTTGATTTGTGTGTGGAGTGAGGGTGCAGTTGTCTGGCAGCCTGCAGTTAGGGTGTGCCTGCTGCACGTGTAGTGCGTGTATTAGGGGTTTTTAATTATTTATGTATTTATTGTGGGTTTTAACGTGCGCTTGCAGGCCGATGTGTGTGGACGTTCTCCTGGACATGTGTTTCTGTTGCACTATGTGGACGCATGGTACTTCACATGGATGGACTGTGTGGATTTGGCATTGTTTTATCTGGCCCACCTACCTGAATCTTCGGATGTCTGCACTCCTTTCTCCATCCCTCCGACTCCCTCTATGCTCTCCATTCCGATGGTGGAGGCACAGATTTCTTCCCAGGGGGTCAACTTGATGGGTGATTCAGGACCTCCCCCGGTGGCTGTGGCAATGTTGCGGTTGGCAGAGAGTATGCTGCGGACGCGTATCCGCAGGTCGTCCCATCGCTTGCGGCATTGCTGTGGGGTGCGGGGTGCGGTCCCCACCGCACTTACCCGCTGTGCCACCAGAGCCCATATGGCCTTCTTGTTTGCAAGTGCCGTCCTGGTCATTTGCGTGCAGAAGACGACGGCAGCATTCTCCTGGAGGGTCTCTGTTAGCACGGTGAGTTCCTCACGGGAGAAGTGGACCTGCCGCTTGCGGTCGCACGCTTTCTTCGCTACTTTTCCCATTTTTCTTGGTTTCGCTAGGGTGGTTGACGGGTTGGGGTGTGTTTCAGGGTAGTGATTTTAGTGGTTGTGTGGTTTTAGTGTATTTATAGGTGTACGCCGGGATGTTTCCCGTTCCGGGCCCATGTTTTAACTTCCGTTTCCGTATATTTCCGGGCACCGTACTTTCCGGTAGGCGCACACTGCGGTGACCGCTAAGAGGGGTGGCGGTATTGCACCTAGGGCGCCGTACGGCGGCGGTGTGGGCCGTTTTGGGGTCATTTCCGCCATCGCGGACTTTGCACTTCCGCCATGGCGTGGTGCTCGTGCCCGATGAGTCGGAATGGGCCGCACTTTGCTCCTTCGTGCAATGGCGGAAACGCTATTTACGCTGTGGCGCTCCGGTCAGTCGCTTTCCGCCAGGGTCGTAATGAGGGCCACTGTGTCTCAATCTGGTAGCCAGGCCTGAATGCCCTAGTGTAGAGCAAAACTGTTCTTGTCAAAATGGATTTCTGTTCCTTTTTCGCGCCTTCATTTTCTCAAAAATGCACCTCACTAGATCTTGCCTAACTCACTCAATTTAACAGCTAGAGAAATAATTTCACTTTCATATTTTACCTATGATCCATACATACACCCCAACACAAAAACCGCATCATTACAATATTTCACCCGTTTTTATTAAAAACCATTTTTGTAAATTCAGGCGGTAATTGCAAAAGTGGGTTAAATTTCCAACATGTCATTTTGTTTTAAATCTTCCATTTATTTTCGAATTTTATGCTTTTGCTCAATCCATTGCTTGTGATTGCTAGTATCTTTCCAGTGTTGCCCCAGTAAAGAATTGTTTTTTGTTTCAAGAGTTTTAGGAACATTCATTCATTTATTCATCCATTTCTGAGTTTTAGCATTGCCAGGGTTTAAAATCCGTTTTTCTCTCTTGTTTGGGGAGAGAAAGTCGGATTTCAATTCTGTTTTCTATTTGCCATTCCTGATTACCTGTTGCTTCTGTTTATCCACTTAGAATTGATTGTTTGTGGGTTGGGGAATTTTGCAGGGGGAAATCCTAACTTGAGTCCTATTTTACCTAAACTCAAAAAGTGTTCCTATTTGCTGGTGTTTTGTAGTTGTGTTAATAGAAAGTTACATTAAGTGCATTGCTTACATTCATATTGTTCTTATCACCCCAATGGTGATTGCTGCCCCATATTAAACATTGTATGATTTCTTTTGAATTTTAAAATACATATTTTTTTTATTATTATTTTTTTATTTGGTTGGTTGATTAAATCAACCTTTCAAATACAAAAGTAAAATTCAGTGACCAAAAATTCAATCAACAACATAATTTACAATTTGAAATTTACAATTAAGGAATAAAATCATTTATAAAATAATTTTGCTAACTATATCATCAGTTTTGCTTACAATTTAAATTCATACAATATATTTTAAAATCATCATATTTTCATCTAGCTCATATTCCAATTATATAATATCTTGCATCAAGCCATCATTCAAGATACTATTCACAATTTTCTATCATTCACTGGATAAACGGTGTCCAAGAGTTGTACTATAGCGACTCTTATTCCCAATTTTCTGCTTGTGAAAATCTTATACCAAATTTCATATCTGTAGCAACTTATTAAAGTGAGTTTGCTCATTGACTCCAAAGCTGGACAAACCACTATCACATGTTTTAATGTCTCTCGACATTGCTTGTTTTGACAAAATCGACAGTGATTTAATTCATTTGTAATCAATCCTCTCCTAGTCATAATTTCAGTTGTTGGTAACAAATTGAACCTAAATCGCAAATACTGGTGTCTTATGTAAGGGGATGGAAATGTTACTAAGTAATCTGACATAACTCGAAATTTTTTGTAACCAAACATTTGGGTGTCAAAATCCCTATAAGTACAACATTTTTTCCGGGTACAAATCCAATCATATTGATAGAATTTCAACTTGGCACGATTTGTGTTCGTTAATAAGACATCTAGAGTTATAGAGGCATCAGATAAAGCATTTAGAACACAATTTCTCCATATACGAGGAAAAGAATGAGTAGAAGCCACAAGATAATGTGCAGCAGTACTTAGAATGTTATTATTCTCAAGACTAAATAGGCATTTCCAAAAAAAACTACACATTTTCCATATCAGTTGAACATATAGTGAAAGCAACCCAAGTTCATATCTAATCATAGGTAGCGGGATGCAGTTTGGTAGTTTCAACACCTATCTCCAAAATCTGGACTCAAGTAGATCCCATGATTTTGACTTGGACACCAGCTTGGTTTCAGCACCATACAATAGAATTGGGACCACTTTCGCTTGATAAAAGGTCATCACATGCTGATATGAGAATTTACCATACTTCGATGTTAGTATAGTTGCCTGTGATTTCAAAGCTTGCAAGTTGCAATCCAGTGATGTTATATATGCAGTTTCAGAGAGTCTATTGTAGATGGTTATGCCTAAATATTTATATTCAGGTACATTCATTAACTCTACGTCCTGCAAATACCAGTTATATTTTTTACAAACAAATTTGGTATGTGTCAGGCAGGTAACAATTTGTGTTTTTTCCAAGTTAATGACAAGATTATTCTCTTCAGAATAAACAATTTGTCTAATAGATTCTGTAGCCCACTAGGTGTTATTGACAAGCGGACTAAATCGTCCGCGTATAATAACCAGGCTATTGCTTGTCTACCCATTTTCGGCGCATCAGTTACTATTGTGGCAAATGAGTCCCCCAAATCCAAGATAAACTGATTAAATAAAAATGAGGCCAAAATGCAGCCCTGTTTAAGCCCTTGTCCTCGTGTAATTGGAGCAGAGAGTGTTCTTTGTGTTGTCAGTCTAACTTGCAGAGTGGTGTTGGTGTAAAGATGCTTAATTATAGAAAGCAGTGAGGATGGGCATTCATATTGTGTCAATTTCTTATACAATAGAACTCCATTGACAGAGTCAAATGCAACCCGGAAATCAGTAAACGCCAAATACAATGGTTATTTCTGGGTGGCACACATAGATCTAATCATGTTTAGACTGATGATGTTAGGGGGGGTACCTAAACCAGAAACAAAACCTGCTTGGAATGGATCCCTTTTTCGTTCACTAGTGGCCCAGATGTTAAGGTCTCTAAGAACGATGCGATTAAAGACTTTCCCTGGTGCATCTAATAAAGCAATAGGTCTGTAACTGGCTGGATCTATCCTACTACCCTTCTTGTAGACAGGTAAAACAATAGAATGTTTCCAAGATCGAGGAATTATTTGAGTTTGGCTGATGTTATTGAACATATTCCATAATATATTGGTCCAAATTTCTGGATGCTGTTTTAATGTAAAATTCGATAGACCATCAGGTCCTGGGGCCTCAAACCGCTTGTCTTATTTATATAATAGGCTATATCTTCTTTGTCAAATTTGAGAAAGAAGTTATCTTGTCCCAAATTTTCTATTTTGGGATTTGAATTTTGAGGTGCCTTGTATAGATTCGAAAAATGTGTGATCACGCTTGTTCTGAAACATTATTAGATTGCAGTGCGATTTGATGCCCTGTTGTCATTTGGTTTATAATTACCCAAATTTGGGCAGTAATTTTCCCAGCTATGTTTTTGAACATTGTTGAACCATCATTTTGATACAGGACTGTCTTATATATATATATCCGCATCCAGTTCTTCTGTTTGTTTTTCAATTTGGTTAGTTGTTCATCTCTGAACCGGATTGGCAATTTCAAAATTTTTCTCTTCATTGATGGAAATGATTTCTTTGCAGTTTGAAGTTCTTTGTTATATACATGAAAGTGTGACACTCTAGGCAATGTTTGAGTGATTGATCTGACCTGAAACATCTGCATCAGATCATGATATACAATGTCTTTGCCTGACACCCCACTGGCTTTGTGTATTTCCATTGCATGGAATTATTAAATCGTTTCAAAGATGTTTCAGACCAGCGCACTCTGTTACATCCTGTATTAATTGTGACTATGTTAGCTGGACATTTAGGTGATAGACCTTTTACGGTTTCTATAATATTCCAGTTCATGATTAAAATATCATGATCACTTAGAGTGGTTGGATTAACTCGAAACTTAGTGACTTCTGTAATAAGAGCCTGGTTAACATAGACATAATCAATTATTGCTTTGGATGTACCTCTATGCCATGTGTGGTGTGGAGGGATATCATCTATGAACGTGCCATTTAGCATTTGAAGATTTCCTGTTTCCACAAAATGAGACCATGTAGTTAGTCTGATCGTATTTTTTGATGGTTCTAAACAATGCAAGTTAAGATCCCCTGCTATAATCACATACATTATTGCTTTATCAATGCATATCATGTTCATCAAACAATTCAGATCTTTCATGAAGGAGTAATCGGATATACCTGCCGGATTCCAATACATATTGATTAAGGCATACATACACCCACCAGCCTTGAGTTTTACAGCCTGCAAAAAAGGGTTGGGACAAAGCCAATATTCAGATTTAAATGGGGATTGCTGCTTTATAGCAATAAGTAGCCCTGATTTTGGCCTTCCCAGTCTCACTTTGATTAAAATATTACATTTTATCAACCAGCCTGGTTCATGGTCTATTGTGACCCGGGGCATTTGAAAAGGGGGTGTGATAAGAGTGGTGTATCATCTCAATATTAAATCTAATCTAACATAAGCATTTCAATTGTGCTCTGCATATTGGGCCGAGACTAAGGTGTGCGTCGCCTGATTGAAATCCTTAACATAACCTAGACGCAATTACTAACTCCCTGGCCTCTTTGAAACCCAGAAACATCGTGGAAGGGAAGAAAAAGCAAACCCTGGTTTCTGGAAAGCCAATCAATGTCCTCAATCCCTGGAGGTTTACAAAGCAGCTGCCAAAGTGTATAAATCAGAGATTGTGGCAGCCAAGAAAAACTTTCACAATGCAAGATTTCAGAAAGCCAAATCTGACGAGAAAGAATTATTTAAAATATTGAAGGAACAGGAGAACATTTCCCCTCCGTTAGCTAATTCCTTAATTAAGGATGCCACCTGGTGTCAAAAATTCAAGACACAATGCAAAACAAGCTTAAAAGCATCAAGTTGTACATAGTTTCAAAAAATGAAAAATACCCTGCTAGTCTACTCCGACTGATGTCAGGTGGGAGCCTTTTGTTAGATGCCCCTCTATTCCCCAGTTAAATTTTACACCTATCGGGATTGAGGACCTGGCTATGGTTGTAGAACAGCTGAAAGCTACCAGGTGCAAAGGAGACATGCGCTCTTCAATGGGTATACGCCCACCATCCTGGATGCCATCTGCAAATTCGTCAACTCTTCCTTATTAGAAGGGTCTGTTCCAGTGGATATAAAAAAAAGCCTGGGTCACCCCCATACTGAAAAAACCCGGCCTTGATCTGGAGGTTACCCTTACTATAGGCCCATATCTAATACACCGTTCTCATTGAAAATCCTTGTCGCATTGCATATTATCAAATCTCGAAACACTTCGATGAATTCCCCATCTTGAACCCTTATGAATCAGATTCCAGAAGGGGCTTTGGAACCGAGACTTCATTACTGGAATTGAAATCAAGACTTTTGGAGCGATTGGATAAAGGATCTCCATCTCTCTTAATATCATTGGATCTATCAGCTGCTTTTGATTTGGTTGACCATGTCATTCTGGTTTCCAGAATGGTGGAGGTGGCAAATCTTTCACTTCTCGCAGCTCAATGGATTGGGTCTTTTTTAGCCAATAGAGAAAGTAGGGTTTCTGTGGATGAGGTAGAGGCTGCTCCAATACAAGTCGACTTTGGGGTACCACAGGGGTCCTGCATCTACCCATGTTTTTATAACATCTTCATAGCTCCCTTTTTTGCCCTTCTGGAGCAGGAGGGCATCATGTTTTCTAACTATGCGGACAACACTCAATGTGTCATCCCGCTGACTGGCTCTCATGCCACAGATGAAGGTGAACACGAAAGAGCCTACTCTCTGATAGAGAATTGGATGGACGGCAATAACCTCTCCCTCAACAGAAGTAAAATGGAGTTGATAACTGTACACACAGCATCGATGCTGGCGAAGTTGCACCCTGACTATTTTTGCTTTATTCTTGGTGAAGTGAAACTATACCCACAGACAAAAGTACAAATCTTAGGGGTTACCCTTGACCAACTACTAAATATGAGGACTCACGTGGCCTGCCTTGTCTCGGCAGCTGTCTATTATGTAAAACTGCTGGCGCACCTAAGACCTTTTATTTCCCAGGATACCGCTGCAACCTTAGCGAGAGCCATTATATGTTCTAAGATAGATTATTGTAGCAGTACTCTGGTGGGACCACGTAAAGCGGACATCAACAGACTCCAAGCCATCCAGAATGGAGCAGTCCGAGTCGTAGTTGGTCTCTCCCGCCGTGATCATGTCTCAGCGCCGAGGTGGTCTCTGCATTGGCTCTCGGTGGAAGCACAAATTTGTTTCCGCCTTTTGGTCATTACATTTAAATGCCGATCCGGCCTTCTGCCCTTGTACGTGCAAAACCTCATCCTTAAAAAGGTTAATAGCAGATCCCTTCAGTCCAATAATCAAGATCTGTTGGTCACGCCTAGATGTGAAACGATCAAGTTTGAAAATGGATCCTTTTTCGCTGCAGCCCGAAGGCTTCGGACTTGCTCCCTCCTGAGCTATGTGGTCTGACCTCCCTGAACCTTTTCAGAAAACAATTGAAAATATGACTGTTTTCGTAATTTGTTTGGACGCGTCTGTCACGACCCTCACCCAAAACCCCCTCTGGCAAACCCATTGGCCAGGTGGAGTCTGGACTTGGGCCTCTAGAGCCTGGCACCCTCTTCAAAAGCCCTCATGGGGCAGTCCTGGCACCTATGGTGCCAGGCTCATACACCATGAAAAACAATGTGCTTGGGAACTACTTATTGTATTGTCAGCCAACATGGAGGCATCCACATAGCTTGGTTCCTAAGAACCAAGCTATGCAGTCTAGTGTTTTGGGTGTGGCAGGTCTGGAACTACATTCCCTGGTACTACTTTACCTGGGCTATACAAACCACATACTGACTGCAGAACATGCTTCGTGTTATTTTGCAGCTTGCAACGTGACGCTCACCGTGTCCAGCTATTCCCTCGAACCTCGGAGAAGCAGAACCTGCAAGGAGACAAAAGGAACATCATTAGCAGCAGCATCTTACCTGCAGTCTTCATCTTTAAACACTCGCAACTACTGAGAACAGCTTCCTCGAATCTGCACGCCTCCCGGACAGAACGACCTGAAACAGGAGGATAGAGGCAACATTAAAGAAAGATATAGAGACATTTACAAATTACGAACTGCTCAAAAGGCTTACCTGGCTGGTCGCCTCTCGGCTGGCACCACTCCGGACATTCCACTTGCGCTGAAGAACACCGCGACCTACAAGGAAGAAAACACAGGTTAGCAAAGGCAAGACTTCGCAGCGCTGCATATAGCGCTTACTTACCGTATCATAGTGATCTTAATGCGCCATCATTTACCAGCGGGGCTCAACCAATCCAGTTCGCCGCACTGAAGCTCTGCATACCTAAGGGAGTAAAAAGAGACATTTTAAACAAAGAAAGGCATGCAGGATAGCAACAAAACTAAAGAACAGCAATAAGGCCTACCTTAACAATATCAAACGTGCCGGCGTCAGTGAAGTAACTGGACCGCACTTACCCATGAAAGACAATGCACCCCTGAAAAGAAGGCAGGACGGAGAGCACGCCTAATTCTACCACCAGGTGAGGAGAGGGCGCCAGAGGGACTGAAAGCATACGGGGGTGGAGGGAGGATACTTACCCCAGTCGGTCAGTCTTGAACACAGTCCTCCTGTATTTTCAGCAAAACCTTCCCCGCAGACCACATCAGGGCAAAGCTGAGAAGCATACCCGCGAGTAACCCAGCTGGGTGGCATCCCTGTGGATACCAGGGAGTGTAACACGTTTCTTGCCTCTGTCCTTTTTGACTTGTTCTGCGCTCTGACCTGTTCTACTTCTTTTGTTCACTTTTGTGTTTCTTGTGGTCCCTCTTGTTACGCGCCTAAGGGTCCATGGCTGTGCTATATAAATATATTAAAGTAAAAAGTAAATAGGAACTCCAAATAATTAGAGGGCTCGGTGGAAGTAGTGGTTATTGTTTTAATTTGTTATTCGAGCTTGTTGTTTTGGTGTATTACAATGTATTGTGCAGGAAGCAGAGGCGGTCCAGTGTTGATAATATGTTTTAAGAGTGTGTAATGTGGTGGTGTGGGTTGGGGGTGTGTTGAATGGGGGAGGTACTGGTGAAAGGAGTGACGGGGGGCCACGGAGAGGCGGTGACGGAGGACTGGTAGCAACCTTTATATTAGTGTGTGCGGCGCATAACAGTAAAGCTTGGGAGATTGTTGAGTAGGGAAATTGCAAAGATGGGAGGGGGGCCCCACTGGAGTATATGTATAGTGCATTCCCACTGTATCAAGACGAAATTGAGAATTATCATAAAGAGTGGGTGGTAGAGACACAAGGGGGTATGCCCCGCTCATGGCCAGAGCAGGGCACCCATAATAGAGGGATATTAAATCACATTGGCATGTTCTTAGCTGCTAAGTGTAAGGGTTAACAACTTCAAAAGAGAAAGGAAATACACTTTATGGAAGATGATAGAGGAGGTGGAGGACCCTGATCAGGAGGGGGCGCCAACAACAGAGAGCGTAGCTATAGATGTAATGTCGGAATAAACACAGAAGAACAACAATGTGCTTGCTGTACTCGCACACACAGGGCTCTATCCACTCACCACTCGTCCAGCCACAGGATACACAAACCCAACATACCTACCCCAGCTACTGCTCCACCTCTCTACATACCAACACTGAGTGCTATCCCGGCTTAGGACAGTAAGGTGCAGAAGGATCTGGAGGAGGCATTGGAAGCTGTGCGGGTGGAATTGGTTCGATTGAGGACAGCAAACGAAGGAGGAGGGAAGAAGGGGAATGAGTTAGATGAATGAAGAGCAGGGGATATTTTGTTCAGGTTAGACAGTTCGACAATAAAAGATATGCACATCGAGAAGGAGGGAGGCGGCGATGGAGCAGCAGGAACCATGGGGTAAGAGACTAAGGTCAGACAGGGGTATGAACAGGGTGTTAAGGGAAGAGGAATGGGATACGATAGACAAGTTTGAGAGTGATGAAGAGAATGAGCAGACACTGGAGATTACGCCACGGGTGGAAAGCTTGTGGGGACCACGGTTAAGGAACAGGGTTGGCCGAGTGGCAGTAGCAACGAAAATTGGGAAGTGTTGGATGGAAATCAGGAAGGAACACAGGTACTCAGATGCCGTTGCTACACAGAGGCATAGGCAGGATGCACTACTTGCCCTGTGCGCAAATGGATAAGAATAATTTGATCAAGCTGCTCCCGCCCTTTACTTCCAGGGCCGGGAATTACATCTATGCCTTTGAAAAACAGGTAGCAGGTATTCCCTTAGCTGTGAGGGATATGAAAAGTATGCTTGTCCCAATACTTGGGGACCCAGCTAGAGGAATGTGGGATAAGGCAGGGTATCCGGAGGTAAATTTAGATGATGATGTACATGATCGTGCGCCCTTCAATAACATCAGGGCGCAGTTGTGGGATGTGCTGCGACAAACGTACCCCGACATGCCAGGCTTACAGTCTATGGTGCAGTATACCATGGTGGATGATAAGGACCCCATGCACTACATTATTAAGGTTCAGGAGATGTGACGCGCGGAGATGGGGGACCAGCAGGATAGATCAGTTCCTCTTTTCTACTTGGTCATTAAAAGGGGTTTGTCTAAGGAAGTACAGAAGGCACTAGAATACATTGTGAGCATTGAAACAAAGGAGTGGCTGAGATACAAACTATCATCATACATCAATGCAAAAGAATAAAAGAGCGAAAAAAGGAAATAGCTCAACGGCTGCAGGTGGATGAAGTGAAACTGGCTCAAAAGAAATTGGTGAAGATAGCAGTTGAAGGGGCAGTACCATTAAGTGCATGAACGGAGGTGGCGGAACAGACCCCAACCCATCCAGAGGTCAAGATAGCAGCATTTGTCCAGAAGGAGGACAAGGACAGTGGGGAGGTGGATCCCAGCCCCCCTACCCAGAATGGCAGCAAGGAGGTCAGGAGCACGGGAGAAGCGGGTTCAGGGGAAGGCGGATTCAGAGGGATGGGTCCTCAGGGAGCAGGTATGTGTCCCTTGCAATGCTGGAGCTGTGGGAAGTTGGGACATTTCACGTGTAGGAGCAGACAGGGGTCGGGATATAATATGTATGACAACTACTGCCCACCACATCTTCTCCTACCACAGTTGGCAACCACCACGCCAACCTCCATACCTTTCGAGATACACCAGGCCTACCCTTAGCTACCACCAAGACCCCTGGTGCACAAGTGCAAGACCCACAAATAACACAACCATTAATGCCCCAACAGAATTCCATGTATGCAAGTAGCATGCTAATGACCGACCTGGTGCCAAATAGCACTGTCGTACCCTACCGAGGGGTGAGCATGGTGGGAAACAACCCCTCCACGTTCAAAGGTACCAATAAATACCCTGACTAGGACAGCCCAGAGAGAACTCTTGCGTGCCCAGCCCTGTCCATGACAGTCCACCCAGATGAGGAACCCTTGGTGGGAACTGAGATAGGTAACGCGCAATTCATCTTGATGGTTGCACAGGTGCCACTAAATCATGCATCAGTGAGGGAAACCTCCCAATATCAGGTGAAACTCTTGACTTGCAGGGGTTCTCTGGGCTGTCTCCATGGTTCCCTACACAAAAGAACTTGGCATCAAAATAGGAGGAAAAGTGGTGCATGCACCTTTGTTATACTCTCAGGGTGCCCCGATAAATGTATCAGGGTGAGACCTGTTGAGTAAATTGAACATGACCGTTTCTTTCATAGATGAAGGAATAGTGTGCGCCACTCCGGGCATGTGTGTCATAAGAGAGATGGTCATAATACAGGTGAGGGGTGGAGAGGCTGTGTTTTATGGTATCCTCGTGGACCCTGCTTTGTGTACGGCATAACAGTGCTTCTCGAAGCAGGGCCCCAAATTGGCAAAGCGTGTTGGTGAGTGCCGTCTGATTTCATTTCTTGACCTGCGGTGTCCCCTGAACTGGCGTCACATACAATATTGTCCCTGGATTTGCAGGGTCTGGTGGTGTCAGCTAAATGGATTGTTGTCATTGGAACAGATTCAGGTGGATGTGAGTGGCACACAGTGTTGTGTATTGACCTTACAATGCCCCTCAAAGAAGTGACAGATGCAGATTTGTTTGAAGATAGACCAGACGATGGAGAGATTATGCTAGCGATTTCTATCCCATGCGACATTGTGGTGCAGTACCGGAAAGTGCAGTGTCCATTAATGGCCCTCATAGCTCAACCCCCTGTCATGACCCTCGCCCAAAACCCCCTCTGGCAAACCCATTGGCCAGGTGGAGTCAGGACTCTGGCCTCTAGAGCCTGGCATCCTCTTCAAAAGCACTCATGGGCCAGTCCTGGCGCCTATGGTGCCAGGCTCATACACCATGAATAAACAATGTGCTTGGGAACTACTTTATTATTGTCAGTCAACATGGAGGCATCCACATAGCTTGGTTCCTTAGAACCAAGCTATGCGGTCTGGGGTTTTGGGTGTGGTAGCCTGGGACTACTTTTCCTGGACTATTTTATTGGGGCTATTTAAACCACACCCGAGCAAGACAACACGCTTCGCGTTACTTTGCAGCTTGCAACGTGACTCTCACCGTGTCCAGCTATTCCCTCGAACCTCGGAGAAGCAGAACCTGCAAGGAGACAAAAGGAACATCATTAGCAGCAGCATCTCACCTGCAGTCTTCATCTTTAAACACTCGCAGCTACTGAGAACAGCTTCCTCGAATCTGCACGCCTCCCGGACAGAACAACCTGAAAGAGGAAGATAGAGGCAACATTAAAGAAAGCAGTAGAGACATTTACAAATTAGGAACTGCTCAAAAGACTTACCTGGCTGGTCGCCTCTCGGCTGGCACCACTCCGGACATTCCACTCGCGCTGAAAAACACCGCAACCTACAAGGAAGGAAACACAGGTTAGCAAAGGCAAGACTTTGCCGCGCTGCGCATAGTGCTTACTTGCCGCATCATAGCGCTCTTAATGCGCCAACATTTACCAGCGGGGCTCAACCAAGCCAGTTCACCGCGATGAAGCTCCGCATACCTAAGGGAGAAAAAAGAGACATTTTAAACAAAGAAAGGCATGCAGGATAGCAACAAAACTAAAGAACAGCAATAAGACCTTCCTGAACAATATCAAACGGGCCGGCGTCAGTCAAGTAACTGGACCGCAATCGCCCATGAAAGCCAATGCGCCCCTGCAAAGAAGGCAGGACGGACAGCACATCTAATTCTACCACAAGGTGAGGAGAGGGCGCCAGAGAGACTGAGATCACACAGGGGTGGAGGGAGGATACTTACCCAAGTCAGTCAGTCTTGAACACAGTCCTCCTGTATTTTCAGGCAGAACCTTCCCCGCAGACCACATCAGGGCAAAGCTGAGAAGCATACCAGCGAGTAACCTGGCTGGGTGACGTCCCTGTGGATACCAGGTGAGCGTAACACCCCCCTTCACTGACAGACTTAGAACGGATTGCATATGTTCATGATGTTAGGCTCTTGCAAAGGGTGACCCCAGTTCGAATAACTTTGAAGTCAAGAGTGGTGTTGCCTCTGGTAAGACGGTACCCCTTGTTGAGGGGGGACAGAGGAAGGGATAAGAGACACCATTGCTGCCCTAGTAAATCAGGGGATAATTGTACCTTCTACTTCCCCATGCAACATGGTGATTTACCTGAGAAAAGGAGGGAAATGGAGGATGATTCAGGATTTGCACCCTCTTAATGACATTGTACAGGCAGAATTTCCTGTGGTCCCAAACCCTGCGACAATACTTTGCAAAATCCCCAAAGAGGCGACCCACTTTACTGTGGTGAATCTTAAAATGCCTTCTTTTCCGTTCCTCTGCACCTTGACTCACAGTACCTCACTGTGTTTACGCATGGGGGGGATGCGCTTTTAACACATGAGATTGCCTCAAGGGTACTCCAAGTCTGCCAGCATTTTCAACAGGATACTACATTCTGATTTAGGTAATATTCATGTGCCTAGTACCATCATTCAATATGTTGACGATTTACTAGTGCAGTGTCAGCGAGCACCAGTGCAGACAGGACTCCATAACACTCCTACAACTCCCGGCCCATAGGGGATACAAGGTAGACAAGACAAAATGACAGTATTGCCTCCAGGAGGTGCTCTACTTGGGTCAATTCATTTCTGTCAATGGCAGAAGAATAACTCCTGGCCACCTCTGTGCGTGCCTCCTCACAGTCCAAAACCGGCATCTGGGGATGGCGATGTGCTTCTGGGATGAGTAGCGCTGAAGGTGAGTGAGAGCACGATGCACAATGCGACTCTTTCGTATTTGTATTGAACTGAATTCTTTTTCTGTGTCTTTTAGGTGCCACAGCTTCTTCAGCGTGGATGCCGGTTATGAAGAAGAAATGCAGTGAGTAAGCGTGGTATGCGACGCCTCTAGATGTTTCCACGCTAACCTGGAGTGTCTTTTCCCTCTTGCAGATGGATGAGAAGTTCCGGAGACAGAGTTCCCCCAGAGCGGCTGGGATTCAGGTAAGCATTTGAAGCTCGTACAGTCTTTAAAAATAAGCGAATATTTGCTAAATGCTTGCTAATTCCTTTTTTCTGTTCTTTTCCCTTTTCCTTAGGAAGCGGCGTGCCAGGATGGGAATGACACTGCCGAAGATGCCCGCAGAACAGAAGGAGCGATAAATGATGGGCAGAAGCGCCGCAAGGTAAGGCTGTTCCTAACGGTGTTCTTTTTCTTGCAGGAGCTGAGCGCAGAAGAAAGATGCAGGCCTACTGGAGACCGATCCGAACACGGTGAGTGTCACGCTGCAGGTGCAGAAAATGCAAAGCATGTTTCTCAGCCTGGGTGTGGCTTAAATAGTCTCTGGGTATCCCAGGTGTCGCTGGTTTGAATCACACCCAAAAGACTACACCGCACATGCAGTTCTGGGAACCGAAATATGTGGGGGCATCCATCTTGTCCCCATCAATGCACTACAAGTCCACTCCCCAATGTTATCCTATGGGAATGAGTGAGTCTGGTGCCACAAGCGCCAAGTCTGACTCCAAGTGGGTCTTTGGAGGGATGGAGAGGCCCTTGAGGGCCATGTAGGTGATCGTGGCCTGGCTCCAGCCTGACATCTTGGAGGGCTGGGGACATGAGGGGCCGGAATCATGACAACAAGCTCTTCCATGCACTTTCCCAGCCATCTGTAGTGGCGTTTGTCAAATGCACCACTCACACAAATAACACAGACAAGGTATCACTGGGTAACACTGCCACGGATGCAGCAGCAAAAACCGCAGCATACCTCCCGGGGCCATAAGTGGCAGAGTATTCCATGCAGACACCTCACACGGAACAGTTGCCTGGTCCATACTATGCCTTACCAATTACACGATTGAGTTACAGGGACGTGCATCACAAGAGAAGAAATATATTTGGGGGAAGAGAGGGTGTAAACAGTCTCCTACAGATCTCTTGTGGAGACAGGAGACATCAGGGAAAACGGTGATGCTCCATGAGTTATTACTAGTTGCGTTCAACCAGTTACATCATCCATCACACGTTTCCAAACAACTCATTGCAGCAGACATTCAGGAAAACTGGTTCGTCCCCAACCTGAAAGAAAAATTCGCGAACATGGTCACACACTGCACTACGTGTCAAAGTTATAACACAGGCCTTACGCTAAGGACTATCAAAGGCAGCCTGCCCCACCCTGCTGGGCCGTTCTGCGAGATCCACATTGATTATGCGGACATGGGTGAAAGGTGTAACAGATCTTGTTACATCATTGTGGTTGTTTGTCCCTTCTCGCGATGGGTGGAGGTGGAACCTGTACACATCCAGATGCTAAGTGCACTGCCCAATTTTCAAGCTTTTCCCTCAATGAGGTGTGTGTTATGTATTAGGAGATTTCAACATTACTGGACATCAGGCATCGGATGTGCACCATTTACTACCCCCAGGCCAACAGGATCATGGAAAGAATCAACAGCCTGTTAAAAAGAAAGCTGTTGAAACTGTGCACCACATTAAAAAAGAACTGGGTGAACTGTTTACCACTCACATGATTCAGTTTACACACACAGCCCTGTAAAGACCATTTATTGCCCCACAAAGTGGTCATAGGGCTCTGCATGCAAATGCCACTATCTCTTGTCAGGTGAGCGTCAGACGCTCATAGAGCAGCACCAATTTTGGGGGAGAAATTTAGTAGCTACCTGTCCTCCTTAACAAAGGCAATAAAATAGGTTTCTCAAAAGATTGCACCTCTGCGGGCAGATGAAGCAACTGGCGCCACACAGACAGGCCTGCAACATCAACCCCTCTGCAGCTTTTCCCTGATTATCTAATTTATGTTACGAGTTATATATTTTTTTTTATTTGTATATAATCTTTTTAGATTTTTACAAAGACGTTTTCGTAGATACAGAGAAGAAAAAGTTTGTGAAGTTTCGAAGGGTGGGTATGTTGGGCGCTTTTACTGTTCGTGACTAGTAGGGTTAACACAGATGCCATGAAGAGAGAGAGTTTCGAGGTCATCTTCTAACTTAGTTAGTTCGTTTTCCTGTTGGGGTTGCAGTTGAAGTTGATTGACCTTTTCCATGGTGATACTTAGGAATTTTGCCGTTGGTATTAGCCATCTAGTTTGGGCTCCTGTGATGAGACGGTTCCACCATGTGTCTTCATCGTCGACAAAAGAGTTTGTGAACAGCGGGCCGAAAAAGGCGTTTCTTTCTTGTTCTATTGCCGGACAGACCATCAGGAGGTGTCTAATTGATTCTGTGGTTTGCCGGTCTTTACAAAGTCGGAAGGCTTTTTCTTGGTGGCCGCTCTGATTGCTAAAATTTCCTGGCAGGTTAAGACGTGCTTTCAATAGGGTTTTCATTAAGAGCTTACGCAGATATTTTGTACAGTACTCCATGGGCTCTTTGAGTTTTTTAAAGACCAGTGGCAGATGGCTTTATAGTTTATTTGATACTGCTTTCTCATTGGTTTTTATCCAGTCTAGCCATTCCATTTTCGATTTGATTCATAATGGATTTTGGAGTATTTCTTCTTCTCAGAGTTCTAGGAGTTTTATTTTCCGATGGAACCAGCCCAGGTATAACGGTCCATTTTGGGCCGTCTATGCCACTCGCCTCCCAGTCAAGGGGAAAGAGCTATGTTACTGGTTGAACCTCTCTGATATCCGAAAGGCACCTCTGCCCCAACCGGATTGCACTGCTGCTTGCGTGCAACATCAAAACTATGCCCTCGATAACCCCCTCAGAACCCTTTTTTAAAGAAAAAAGAGGCACCATCCAATACCTCCACACAACGCTGCTACAAATTACATTTGCACAGGAATTGCACACTTGCAGTTACCCATACTCACTCTCTTTCTCTCTCTCTCTCTCTCTATTACAGTATCTATCTCAATATATCAATCTCTTCATCTTACTCAATATCCCTCCTCCTCTCATCTACCTCTTAAAATTAAAGATTCCTTGTTAGGTCATCATCACAATGGATCCAGCGAGCTCCAGCTGTTCGATTTATATTTGGAACATAATGTGTACAGTACTATGTCAAGATTTTCCTGTTCATATGTATGTGCAATGCATTACATTGCTGGAGACTATTTGCCATATTTATGTTTGCTTTTGGAGTAGTTAGTATTAGGGTGTACTTTTATATGGGAAGGGCATATAAAAGAGGGGAGGATATATGCAAGCAAATGTTACCATTAATGGGTCTATTAAAAATGCAAACTTGGCCAACAGGGGAAGTAAGGATGTAAATATGACCAAAAAACTTTACACACATGACACTTTGGCCACATGCACCAATATTGTAGCTCAACTGAGAAGTGACAGCCCCATTCCAGATACAACTGATTTTAGTGCCCCCTCTATGGCACCTTTAGATTTCATTAGGTCTCTTGAAAGTGTATATTGCATAACTTTACCGCACAAGAAAAGGCAACTTAAAAAATTTAGCTATGAGAAGTATAGTGGGCTAGGCATAGACACAATAGAAGATGTAGATCATCGAGAGTTGGTACACAGACATGAGTTTGGTGGGAAAGAGAAAAGTGAATGGAAGTTGTTATATTTGTTCGTTGACACCACATGTGTCAGGGGCACCCAAGGTATTAAAATCACAAGAGCTATCAATTTTAGAGGCTAAATGCCTGGTTCATCTGGCACTGTGTAGGCTGTGAGGCACATTCCAGGCAAAACTGTGCAATTCAAAACTATGGACCCCGATCCGCTGCAATGTAAGCAAAGTCCAAATAGCACCCAGTGTCTGGGGAGGCCAAACATGAACGTATGAGGAGTGAAGTAGGTAGACAGCAGGTGGCAAGAAACATCAATGAGATGCACAGCAGGAAGATTGCTGGGATTCAGAGATGTAGTATTGGCTCAAGTGAATAAAGTATGTGCAGAATTCTGGAATGAACATGTTGCAAAACTAACGTGAGTCGAAACAATAGAAAAGCCAGCAACAATGCAGCAGCAAGGAACCCATAAACTGTGCTTTTACAGTGAAGGAACTATTTTCACAGGGGGCTAATCTCAAATGCAATAAGACACTGCTTATCCCAGACCTCAACAAAAATCTACCGCAGCAGTAATGGACTACTACTGGGTGTGTGGACAGCAGGCATTCTTGCACCTGCCACCATCATGAAGGGGCTATTGTTTACTTGACACGCTGCACTCAGTAATTCTTGTGATCGCTGAAGAACACCTTGCAGTGGGATCGAAGACTTTGCCTTCCCCAATCCCAGCTCCCGTCACAATGTGGCCCATCAGAAACCTGTTACCATGCCCCATCTTCTGTGTCTTGTCTGAGAAAAAAAGAACAGTAAGTTATGCAGAAAAAGATCTAATTATCTGTCGCAAGACTCCTCTGAAATACCTAATGAATATAGACTGTTCAGTAAAGAAGAAATGTTCTTTGCATCTCTACTTCTACCTGGGTCCAGACAGCCACAAATGTCAAGTGACTCCAAATTGTGAGGTGGGAGGTTGTACAGTTGGCAAATGACACAGAACAAGGACTCAATGCAATACAGGTCAAAATGTGTACCATAAGTTTGATGACCCTTCAAACGGATATGTGCTTGACCAGTTTATGGAGATGGAGGGGGGGGGGATTTGCCAGAAAATTGGTGATTCTTGCTGCACATTTATGCCTCCAAATGACAGAGAACAGATCTCTGATGTAAATAAAAGGAGTACTACACTCCCTCAGATCACAAAGGCAAACTGAAGCTGGCATACAAATGATGACTGGTTTGATGGACTTTTCGCTTGGGCACCATCCTGGATGGGGGCGATCGTGAAGATGCTGGTGTGTGTTATCATGCTCATATTGTTCCTTTCTTGCACCTGCCAATTGGGACTTTGATGTTGTGCCAAAGCAGTATCTAACAGCGTCATGATGATAGTTTCAATTAGGGTATCAATGCACCTTACAGTACAAAAGACGGTGCTGTCCAAACAGATGACCCAAACAAACCATGCATGCTGCTGGTAGAGCAGTGTTTGCACCCTCTGGGTCCTTTCACTGCAACCCACCTGATCCCGAGCATTGTACAGAGTATTGGGTCAATCTAGCAGGGGATGGGGGTTGTAAAGACATGATTTGCATCCCTGACGAGTACTCCCAGCCTGGCCATAGTTTATGTCATTGTTAGGCAGAATCCCTTAGGGACCACTGCACACAATTAAGACTCGAAGTGGTAGTACAATTTCACCTTTGGTACAAGCCTGTACTACACAGTAATGTGGTAGCAATGGCTGAGCAGCCAGACTTATCTCAAGAGCAAATGAGCAGTAGTAGAGATTACACAAAGGACTACAATTACTGTGACTCAAACAAACACTGACTCAAGGTTTTGTTTAAAAAAATATAAGTGCATTTATTTTTAAACCATCTGTTCACAAAACATTTTACTTCTATTAAAATAAAACCACACTCTAAATATACTACACACAACCAATTACCCTTGTGCAGATCAATTCAAGGTAAGTACATTTGGATTTGACAGACCGGTGTTGCGGAACAAAGACGTTACCGTGGGTTAATACGCAATCACTTTTTGACAGTAATGACAGTTCGGTCTTACAAAAAAAAGTGTACCCGCGGGAAGAAATGTAACCGAAGTCAAACACTCTTAGCACATAGAATTAACACAAGAGAATAGGAGATAAAAATCATAGCCAATACTTTTGTCAAGGCAATAGGATCAGAGGATGTGTTCAAAGTGGCAGATAAAGTTAATAGGCCTGAGCCAGTGTCAAATGGAGCAGGGGCTCTGTTGTCAAGGATCACACGGTTAGAACAGTTCAAGATTAACGTTGCCAGAAGTACTGGTTATTGTCAAAGGGAGGCAAAAGTTATAAGACGGAAGAAAGAAAGGACAAGCCTTCAGAAAGGAAAAGGGTTTGCCCCAATTCCTCAAGGTCAGATGGAGAGAATGACCAAATGGACACAGTACCTTATTCGTATGAAGAAAGCTGGTGCTACGGCAGTTGCTCCTGGTAGTTCCTGAAGACTCACGGTTCTTGAAGCTTCAGTCGTGGGGACAAGAAGGACGATGTCTGGAGCGATCTGCACTACCCAGGGATGAAGCCAGCAGAAGCGAAGCAACAGTGAATAAAAGGTGCACTCCTTTAAAACAGGAGAGGGCTCTTCCTATGGCTATCCGGACCACTACAGCTCAGTGCAGTGATTTTGACCCAGAAGAGGATTCTCTGGCTGTAGAAGGTGAGCTGGTTAATCCCACCGGGCTCAAGGGAAGACGACTCCGGACTGGATCTTCTCTGTCGTTGAAAGGTAGATAGCTCAGGACTGCAGCAGGGCTTCACCGGGACTCAGGAGTTGCAGCAGCCATCTTCTCCGCTTCTCTTCGGTTCTTGCAGTTCCAGTGGCGACTCTGACTTCCAGCCCAAGAGTCCTACCTTTTATGCCAAAATCCCCCTTTCACACAGCCTGGCTGTCAATCATACAGCAGGGGGGTTGTCCAGCCCAGACAACCACTTTAGCCAATTGACACAAAGTGTGACTTGGGTCTCCAAGGAGACCCTGTGCAGGGGGTGACTAAACTCCTCCCTCACATTCAACCACCTCGACACCCAGACGCCAAAGGAGGGCTTCTTCGCAGAAGCCCGCCAAAGGACAGCGAACAAAGAAGGCAAACCTGGTTTGCCGTGAAAAGTAAAACACAAGAAGGACTTTAACAAAAAGAAATGGCGACTAAACCCAACCGGAGCCAAAATAAAATGTATTTGATCAAGCAGGATTATGTTCGAGGCTAATACAATAGTCTAAAACAGTACCATGTTTATATACTATAATCGCGGTACAAATGTTAGGGTAGAGACCACTGCCACCAGCCAAGTCTTAATGTTAAGGAAGCGAAACAAGGCTCCAAGAGGTACAGACAAAAAGGGATAAGAGTTAAACCTTTCCAGTACTCCATGTAAGATGGGGTGTGCTGAGTCTGCAGTTTAAAGTGACTATATAAAGTTAATGGTAACTTTACCTGTTTCTGGGGGACATTAATCATCCCCAGAAAAATTGAGTCAGGGGGAAGCCTCAAAGACAACCCTGTGTCACTGCAATGAAGGTGCTGTGTAACGCACACAAAAAGTGGGTCTCATGGAGCGGTGTGGCTCCAGAGCCCAAGATCACACAAACAGTAAAAATACACACAGGTTCACACTCTTGCCAGGGGGACAAAAATAAACCCCAGAAATCCAGCAAAGCTGCTGAGGGGCTCGCTAGGTGAGGGAAATTAGCCATAAATGAGAATTCTCCCTAACAGTCATGTATGCAGAACATGGGTTCGAAAGGATGGGTCACCACCTTATTTAGAGGTTGAACCGTCATCGGAGGAGCATCAGCGAGGGCCAAATAAAGGTGGGCTCATAGGGGAGTTTGTTAATGCGGAATTAATGAAGGGGGGAATTTTCCGAAGGGGACCCGAACTTCCTTCACCCCCAAGCGCTTTAGAATAAGGCAAAGGCCTCCATCGATCGGCAATGTAAGAGACCAGGGGTGTGCCCTTACATGCATCTACACAATCATTATTGTACATTTTGTAGGTGTAGTATACATGCTGGAATATCAGCCATCTTAGATACTAGTAGACATATTGTGGCACAAAATGTAAACATGGTGCGGCACTCAGCATCCCAGGCCTATGCCTCAAACATAAGCAAAGGAATAGGTTGTGTCCCAGATACAGATCAGAAAGGTCAGAGCCATACAGGTCCATTCCTTCATCGTCCTAAAATGAAACACTTGTTTACAGGCATGTTATAAATGACTTATCATATCATATCAAAACGTTGCCAACCTTCAAGCCCTGGAAAGAATGTGCCATGTAAGGTCACGGGAGGAGGGACGAGTGCCTGTGAACAGTGCAAGCCCATGAGAAGAAAGGCACAGGCCTCCAAACCCCACCAGTCCCAATCCTAAATTATAGCCCTGGCTTTGGGACCCCTGAATTAAAGTGTACCAGATAACGCCAGACCACTGACCATAACCCTGCTGGACCATCGATCGATCAAAAGATCAGAAAGCATTGTCTTCCTGCCTTCACTTCTAGGTCACGTGATTTGTGCTGTGAGGTGCAGGGAGGGATGGAATTATAGCCCAGTACGAGGGTGGGAGAACTTGGAGAAATACCGGCCTGTCTGGGAGCGAGTGAAGTGTGTGAGTTAGTTTGACCTCGGCTTTTTCCCTGGGCCCCTGTCTGTTCATACCATTTGCACTATTACATAGAGATAGATCTGTTTTTCTTAGTAGTATAATTGTTATTTAGCCATCTGCTGAATAATGACAACTGCAACATCATCCACGTGGAGGAAGATGGATGGACGAGGCTGGGACCAATGGCCTGGCCTCCCCTATGGAGCAGGTGACCTCTGTGTAGGGTCTCACCAACCAGCAGCATGAATTTCTACTGATGTCATGGTGTCACTGATGACACTATGTACCTTCTTAATGTGCTGCACTTGCAGGTTTTGGCTAAACGTTCAGCGGCAGCAGAGTTCTTTGTTGGTGCTTTTTCCATTTGTATGGAAATAAAACTTGTTATCCTTGCAAGAGGTGTATTGGGGCTTTTTCCCTAGTGGGTTGTATTTTTTTCTGTGAGCATCTGGGCGGCTTTCCTACAACATATACCCCCGGTATAGTCCATGCAACGGGTATAAAACGCCATTAGCACCCGTCCCATAGGCTGGGATGGGGTTAATTTGAAATATTTTAATAATTCATGTTTATTCATTAAGGTGTTGTCGGTATCCAGTCATTTTGTTGCGAACAAAACAGAGTGGTATATAACAGAGCGGACAATAACACTAAAACATACCGAAAAGATTAAATAAATATATAAAGGGTAATAGGGTAAGGGGTTCAAATGGGTCAGGATGTGGTTGGAGTGGCTTTAAAAGGGTGGAAAAAAGGGAGAATCGGGGGGAAGCCCCCACAAATGAAAATACTAAAATAAAAGGGTGTTTTTCTGTGTTTGTGATCGGTAAGATCACACATAACCGTTTTGTCTACTGAAAGGTGTATACATCTAATAATGCTTAAAATGTTCACTCAGAAAATATATGTATAGTAAAGAAAATCTCAAGAAATGCACAGGTCATCCTTGTGGATAAGATGACCAGCATAATTCATAGACACGAGAATGCAAGCTGAAGAAGCAGACCCTATGCTCTGCTTTTATTTTTACTTGTTTGAGAATCTGGCCCATTAAGTTTTCTCATTGTGACGTTTTTATAGAATTGTTGTGAAACAGAACCCAGTGTAAGTGTGGGCATTCTGAACTCCTAGTGGAGAAGAAACCTCGCACAATACTCATCTTGTATTTTGAGAACATTTCAAAGGGCCGGGTAATGGGGGACAATGAAATCGGTCTCACCAGTGCTCCTCTCCTCATAAGCACCGCACAAGACGAATTAGCTGGGTAAGCAGAGTAGCCCCTTTTATAGTAATGGGACCCCCATAGAACAGATTAAAGTTTGGGTGCCGCATAAGGATGAGATCAGGTGAGAAAGGATAAACTAGGCGGAAGAGGAAGGTGATGGAGCGGGCCACCTGCTTAGGGAAAGAAAACCCAGACAGTCTGAAATCCACGGTGGGGTGGGGCAGGCGTCTGATGAGGTGAGGGGATATGATATTTAATTTGTATCGCGCTCATACACAAGTGTTTCAGAGCGCAACAAACAGGGAGGGGAAGACAAAACAACAATCTTACTAGGCCCAGTGACATTGAGAATGCACAAGTGTAGGAGATAGGGAAGGGGAAAGTGCAAGAGAGGGGAAGAGGTGGAAAGTACTGAGCAAGGGATAAACAACAAAACTGGTAGTGCAGCCTGCAAGGTGGCAAGTGCAGGTTTAAAGCGCAGACAAGGGTATCTAATAAGTGCAAATAAGGGGACTGTAGGGTTACAAATACAGACCCAAGTGCAGGGGGTGCCAGGAGCCAGTGCGGGTGTGTGGCTGGGTGCGCAGTGACCCGAAATCAGAGGGTAACCCGGTGCATGGTGCCAGAGCAAACAGATCAGCAGGGGAGAGGAAGAGCAATGGCAGAAGCAGAGAGGAAGGTCTTGAGGGGCTTCCGGAACCGGAAATGGTTCTCCTCAAGTTTCAGAGTGGCAGGGAGGCTGTTCCAGAGGGAGGCCCCAGCCGAGGAAGGAGATCTACCCCCAACTCGTTGCTTGGAGAAGCGACTGACCCTGAGGGAGTTGGAGGTGGAGGAGCGAAGAGCTTGAGTGGGAAGGTCTTTATGGAGAGAGAGTTGAAGGTATTTTGGACCCAGGCCCCAGAAAGCCTTGTGGACAATGCAAAGGGTCTTGAATTTAATCCTTGCAGCCACTGGGAGCCAATGAAGAGATTTCAGTGCTCCAGAGATATTTTCCCAGGGCTTGAGGCCAAGGACAAGTCTCTCAATCCTATTCTGGATGAATTGCAGAGGGCGGAGAGTAGAAGCAGGCAGATTTAGAAAGAGGCTCTTTACAATAATCCAGCCTGGAGAGAATCAGAGCTCTAGAGACAGTAGGCTTCTGATGGAATAAGAGAAAAGGAAGAGTATCTCTGAGGAGGTGCAATTGGTAGTCTGAGTTCTACAAGACATCACAGATGTGAAGAGGGAAGGAGAGTGTGGAGACGAAGATGACCCTGAGGTTCTTAGTCTCACAGGTGGGAGCATGAAGAGGGCCAAAGGAGGCAGGCCTGAGAGTGACAGGAAAGGAGGGTTCAGGTGTGCCGATGAGGAGAATCTTGGTCTTAGAGTCATTGAGGCAGAGATCGTTGGCAGCACATCACTCCTGGATAGCAGACACTCAGAGATGAGAGAAAGTGAAAAGGTGGCAGAGGGAAGCCTGAAAACGAGCTGAGTGTTATCCACATAACACTGAAAATTGGAGCAGAGAGCGGCAATGCAGTGTGCGAGAGTTGTCAGGGATTGGTTGAAGAGCTAGGGAGAGAGGTTAGACCCCTAGGGAACACCACAGGTAGAGAGTGAAATAGACGAAAGGAAGGACACAAGTTGGACCTGGGAGGGTCGATCAGAGAGGAAAGAGGTCAGCCAGGCCAGGGCTTGATCGTGATACCCAGGTTATCACAGAGACGGTTGAGCAGCATGGCATGGTTGACCGTGTCAAAGGAAGAAGAGAAATCAAGTAGGATGAGGACAGAAGGGGTGTTAGAGTCAAGGTTGGAGAGCAGGTCTTCACAGATTTTCAAGAGAGCAATTTCCGTGCTTCTGGCAGCTCTAAAGCCAGACTCATGGTCATGGAGACAACCAACAGAATCAGTAAGATTAAGCTGGGAGATGGCTAGCTTTTCCAGGAGTTAGCCCAGGAAAAGAGTGATGGAGATCGGGCGATAGTTATCCGGACATGAGGGGTCGGCCTTAGGTTTCCTGAGAAGAGGGTGCACAAGAGTGCTTCAGAGGGGAGGGGAAGATCAGGAAAGAGGTCAGCCAGGCCAGGGCCTGACCGGTGATACCCAGGAAAGGGAATTATTGGTGTCCCACAGACGTGACATGTATATATAAAGAGAGACAAAGCTAGAGTGTAGATGCCGGGGGTGCGGAAAACAATTTATCACATAGGGGACCAGTCACAATTAAAATCTAATTTTAATGATGAATCATAGAAGTTAAAACAACCAATTAAATGAAGTGGTCCACAGTACAAAACATACAATATTCCAAAAATCAAAAAGCAAACTAAAACAGAAGTTACGTGACAAGCTAGTTCGGATAGTTACAAAACCAGTGTGTTGAAAGAGCACAAGGGGGTATCTATTAAACAGATTGTATAGTACCCTGCTTTCGTAAGAATCAATGTGTCATAAATTTGGGTCTCTGGTTACAATACAGAGAGGTATCTCGACATGTTTCTGTTCCTAAAGCAGGTGTGGAACATTCATCAGGAGGAAATTATTAACGTAACCCAGTTACAGTTGACATTTAGCACATAACAGTGAGCACTCTCTAGCATCTGTGAAAATAAAACAGAAAAAACAGAAAAAACAAATAGTCAGCTATGAGTAGCAAGATACTATGAAAAGTTCACAAACTATGAATAGGGCGTACCAAGGGAGGAAACAAATACCTCAAATGGCGCCTGTGGGTGCTTGCTACTCCGAATAGTAGGAGGTGGAAGACCATATGGTTAATCCTACAAGAGATAAAAAATTACCTTATAAGCGTAATAAATTGCTTACAGAAAAGCAGAAATTATGTTTAACACACAACAGAATGGGAGACCAAAATGCAGAAGTCAAGTAATGTGTGGTGGACCTCACAAGGATACATCAGAGATACGAAGGTCCGTAGGGATTGATCGCCGAGCCAAAAAGGGGTTAAATCGGTCCATCATAGGTAAAGTAATGTAAGTTAGAGAAACGCTAAGCTCAAAGTGCAAATACAGAGGCTCAGCAGTGCTCAAAATTACTATGAGGGCCATGCATCGCTCAAAAAGGTGGAGAGGAAGGTGAAAGTCAATTATGTCCCGAACCCGAAAATGACACCCAAGGATGTGTTACTATGGGGTATAAAGAAACTCTGGTTTACCTTAGGAAAGCCCATATAGGCAACAGTTCAACGGGAATCCTTCGATCGACCCTAAAAGAGAATGGACACATACAAGCGGTGCTGGCATAAATATACGCTCGTAACTCATCTCCTTTAAACTTATTCAAGAACGCTTAGGGAATAGGAAATTAGAGAATTAAAAAATTAATAAATTAACATCGCTTACCCTCAACATAATGACCGCCAGAGGATAAGTGCTCTGTACTCAGCGGGAATAACTCCCCCAATGGCTCAGGAGGCTCGTCACCAAAGCTAGCAGGTAGTCATAGTTACCTGGTAGTCCTACCTCTATGTTTAGTGGAGATAAGACCAGAGCCTGGAAAAACACGGAACACGACGGTGGCCATTTTAAGAAGTAGAGTAAGTGCCTGTAAGCCACTGGCCCAAGCGAAAACAGAGGTGGAGGGGAGTGACAGAAGATCTACACGGAGGTGTACACGACCTATATAGGTCTAGATGGAAAATGTACAAACATCACTGTGATAGAGTAAGACTGGAGCATAGATGTTGTTAAATATTCTGCCAATCAATCGATTCATTGAGACCAATCACATCACTGTGCAGCATATATATCATTTTTTGCTCCATCTTCAACAGTTTCTTTTCTCGAGCTGAAAAGTTAGTTCCTTTAAGGGCTATTAGAACAGTCCATTTAAAGTCCTCATGATTGTGCTTTAGCAAGTTGAAATGTTTCACCATGGGAGCATTTTCAGTTCTATTCTTCAGACAGCTTCGATGTTCCATGATTCTGGTTTTCACTTTGCGAGTGGTCTTGCCCACATAGTGTAGTCCACAAGTACAAGTGATCATATACACCACAAACTCAGTGTTACAATTTGTCAAATTCTTTTGGGTCCAGAGTTTTGAAAGGCCAACATCAATCATTTTCGTTTTGGAAGTCAATTTGCAGACACTGCATGAGCCACAGGGGTAATGCCCGGTAGCATCGGGAAGACCCCATAAAGTGGTAAGTCTAGGTTCCGAAATATTGGGACCTTTAAGTTTGCTGTTGCTAACTCTGTTGCCGATAGTGGTGCCTCTTTTATACGCAAAGATTGGTTGTGGCATAACTATAGAAGTGGTTTCAAAGATTTTCCAATTTTTCTTTATGATTTTGGTGATTTTAAAACTCTGGTCTGTAAAAGTGTTAACACAGACAATACGATCATCTTTGGGTTTAGCGGGTTTTGGTTCAAGTAATGCTTCACGATTGTTATTAAAAGCCCTTTTTGCTGATTTTTTCACCAATTTTTTGGGGTAGCCTCTTTGTCTGAGTTTTTTACTGAGATGAGCAGCCTCGGTCTCGTATGTTTCTTTATCCGAGCTATTCCTTTTGAGGCGTAAAAATTGGCCAAATGGAAGGTTATCACGTAAATGTTTAATGTGATGGCTCGAATAGTCTAACAGGGAATTCTTATCAGTCGATTTGTGGTATGGTTTGATTTTAAGAACCCCATTAGATGAATAGATGGTAAGATCTAGAAAATTGGTAGAAACATTGCTCAAAGTCATGGTGAACTGAAGATGCGGGTTCAGACTATTGAGCCAGGTGAAAAAATAGTTGGCCTCATCAGCAGTGCCTTTCCAGAGTACCAAAATGTCGTCAATATAACAACTCCATTTAACAATGTTGGTATTGAAAGGGTTTAAATTATTGTAAATGTGGGATTTCTCAAAAGTCTCAACATAAAGATTGGCTACACTCGGAGCCATGGTCGCTCCCATTGCTGTTCCCTCGATTTGTTGGTAGAATTTACCATTAAACTCAAAATAGTTGCGTTTAAGTGCAAGTTCCACACACCAAAGAATAAACGATGTGGGCACCGGGTCATTATCTGTGCGAGATAGAAGTGTTTCTTCAATAACATCCAAAGAGGCTTGTTGTGGGATATTAGTGTAGAGTGAGACAATATCCAGGCCCAATAGCAACTGTGTATTTGGATCGAAATCAAGGTTTTCATGGCTGTTGATGACATCTCTGGAGTCTTTCAAATAGGATTGCATAGCTTGAACATATCCTTTCAAGTAATGGTCAGCAAAAGTGGAAAGGGGTTCAAGGACCGAGTTAATCCCTGCCACAATTGGCCTGCCGGGAGGGTTGATAAGGGTTTTGTGCACCTTAGGTAGGGTGTAGAACGTTGGGACATTAGGTTTTTTGTTTACTAGGAAGTCTGCTTCCTGTTTTGAAATCCATTCTCGATCTTTAGCCTTAGAAACTTTGTCAGAGATAGGTATTAATAGTTCAGGGGTAGGGTTCTGTGTGAGAATGCGATAATAGTGAGTATTGCCAAGTTGTCTTTTGCATTCTTTAATATAATCGCTGCGATTAAGGATCACAATCCCCCCACCTTTGTCAGCCTTCTTGATGATAATGAGAGGATTTTTAGATAGAGAATCTAGGGCTTTGAGTTCCGCCTTAGAAAGGTTTTGGAAGGGTCTCTGGTGTTTATTCTCGAGGGCGGTGACTTCCGCCATGACTTTCTTTTCAAAAACCAAAGATTCTGGAGAAAAACTCTGCGGAGGTGGGTAAAATGTGGAGGGGTTGCGCAGACCAGTACAGTTGGGGGGTCCTTCATAGATGTTCTCAGTTTCGAGAGAGAAAAATTCTTTGAGATGAATTTTCCTCATAAATTGTTTGAATTCTATACGGAATTCGAAAGGGTCATGTTGTTTGGTCATGACGTATCCAAGTCCCTTATTGAGGACTTGTTGTTCCATTTCTGTAAGTATGTAGTCAGAGAGGTTAATCAGAAGCGACTCCCGCTTCGGGTTTGCTTCGGTCCGTCGTCCCAGGTGTTTCTGTTCTGGGCCTGGTATAAAAAACGGCCCTGATTGTTCCTCCTTCCTCCGCTGTTCTGCCGTCTTGTGAACTGGCCTCTGCCCCTTTTGTTGGTTGTCTTATTCCCAGAGGAAGTACCTTCTCCAGCATCATCGGGGTCACTGCTGTCATTACTTGTACTATATGAGGTGTTGCGGAACCTAACTCGTCTGTTGCGTTGGGTAGGACCACTAGTTTGTAAGGTTTTGTTGATATAGTCGTCTTTTACATACGGGAAAGCTCTCTCGTGTGTAAAGCGTGCTAGGTCCTTTTTCATACGTTGGATGCGTTCCCTAGTGTTAGTTGTCTTGAATTCTTTCAGTTCTTTATCAATCTCTTCTAGTTGTTTTTTAAAATTATCAAGTGGTAGTAGTTTTTGTATATTTTCTTCGATTTTGAGTAGTTCGATTTCTATCTTGGTAGATGTTTCTTTTGCAGTATCAATAATCAGAATTAACCAATCGCGACCACAGCGATTCGCTATATAGCTCCATTGCACTCGAAACTTTTCATTATCAAGGAACAATCTAGGTTCATTCATGACAGTAAGTCCTTGGGGTAATGCTTTATTCTTGAGATATTCAAGCATGATCGCTCCGTGAAGTTCAGTCCGTGTGAGTCTTTTTCTTAACTGTATCAGTTCGTTCCATTCATCTTTTTCTTGTATGTTATCCCTGATAGCGTCCTGATCAAGAATAGAGGTAGCTTTCATAAGGGCTGCTGCGTAGTCCTCACTATAACCTAAACTTCTATCTTCTGCCATTATGGAGGTAATGGTCGGGGGATAGGGGTCTCAAAGGCTGCTGTGTGTGGGCACAAAATACCACCCACTTGAAAAGGTTTCCTGTGACCGATAGCCACTGTGAATCATTTATACTAGGAGGAAGCCTGGTATACTAATAGCTAAGAACAGTTAGCTATGTATACTTTGTCTATGTCCAGGTAGACAATAGCCTGTATATATAAAGAGAGACAAAGCTAGAGTGTAGATGCCGGGGGTGCGGAAAACAATTTATCACATAGGGGACCAGTCACAATTAAAATCTAATTTTAATGATGAATCATAGAAGTTAAAACAACCAATTAAATGAAGTGGTCCACAGTACAAAACATACAATATTCCAAAAATCAAAAAGCAAACTAAAACAGAAGTTACGTGACAAGCTAGTTCGGATAGTTACAAAACCAGTGTGTTGAAAGAGCACAAGGGGGTATCTATTAAACAGATTGTATAGTACCCTGCTTTCGTAAGACGTGACATGCCATAGGTGTGAACCCAGGTTATGGCGACATGGGCAGGTCCAAGGCTGGGGTCATCCAGCCCTGCTGGGCCTATTGTGGCATCCTCAAGTCTAAGTATCTGGTGGTGCATGTATCCCCTAATGCGCGCGGTGTGAAAACGTTTAGTTTCCAAACAAAGCACTATTTAGTTTCCATTTTCCAAATCAAAGAGAACTCTACGAGTGTTCTGTGGAAAAGTGTGGCTCATTAGTAAAAATTGCATGGAGCGTGGTCTCCCTGCGGCCCATAGAGGCCTGCTCTTGATTTAGAAAGATGGTAACTAAAGATCTTTGAATTGGAGCGGACATTGGAACGTGAGAACAAAGTCAGACTCAGTTTTGATAGAGCTGAACCCTAAGTGAATTATTTATTTCTTGCAAATTAAACCATTTGTTCAGTTAGGAAGAGACATGTAATAGTAGTTTGATCCGTCATGCGTTCTTAAAAGGGCCGTTTCCAAGCTTGCAGTGCTGTAATTAATTCATGTGTATGAACTAACAGAGTGCCATATTTTCACTGTCGTTGAATTTTACGCCAATATATCATATTTTCCTATGATTTAGCTGTAGATCTAACTTTATTTCACATTACAAAATAGAATGCTTGCTGTTTGTCTGCAATATTAAAAATAGGTATTTCGGTTAGGCAACTTCTTGAGGATAACAACCATTATTTAATGGAAAACACTGAAGATAATGACCACTTTGAAAGGGAAACATTGATTTTGAGTGTCATCTTGCGTTTGCTAATTGAAGAATTGATCCATGTGTTTTTCCAATGCACAGAATTATAGTTCTCTGCTCTTTCATGTTAGAAAGCTTTTATAAGGGGCAAAATCACCAGATTAGTGGTGCACCTGGACAGGCCGAGGTTTTGAACATGGGTATATTTCACACATTAGCAATTAATTTGCTACAAAAAAGGCTAGCCAGACAGACTTCGATGTTACTCAAGTGTTATTCTCCCTCCCTCCATCTTGATGCAGGGACATCACCAAAGGGCGGGGTGCGGGGGAGGGGAGGCATAAAGGGAGTATGAGAGGAACTGCACAAAGGGGTGAAAGGGCGGCACAAATAGGGAGGGGCAGCCCAAAGGGTGGAAGGGACAGCCCAAAGGGGGAGGAGGGACAGCTCAAAGAGGGGAGGAGGAACAGCACAAAGGGGAGAGGAGGGACTTGTGAGGGGTCAGAGAAGAGAGGCGGACACAAAGTATTCATGTTTTGAAACAAAGACTTTTATTAAATGAAAAAGTGGTTTGGACATTGCCTTTCTAGCCTTTTGCTATAGAGGAATTTCGCTACCTAGAAAGCAAAATCTGTCTGTGTCAGGAAGTCCGTAACTAATAATCTGTACTTGTGTCCAAAACATCATATCCTGGCCCTCACACTTTAAACAAAAAAACAAAGGGTGCAAGGAAATGTCTTTGGGCCTCATCACGAGTTGGGCGATAGCCCCATAAATGCGTCAGTAACACTATTACTACCGCATTTAAGGCCTGGCCGATCACTTGTGCACTTAATGTGCTGTTTTACCTACAGTGTTTTGCTGGAGGTGAAAATCCTATTTAGTGCCCTGTTTTCGGCGTAATTACCGCCAGCTGTATTAGCGCATGGTATTTGCAGTGAAAATGCCCCATTGGCTCTACCCGTGATCCAACATTATTAACTTCAGACCGACTAGTGCTAACGCTATTACAGTTGGGTGGTATTACCACCGGGATACCGCCAAATTCGTGATAACACCTTTGTCCTGATGATAACGAAAGTGTTCAAAACCAAAAAGTAATAACTCCAATGAAAATGTACTCTAAGGTAAAAGGCCCTTGAACCCAATGGATGTTTCCCTTTCCCTAGATTCTTCAAATAGGATTGCAAAGGTGTTGCTTTAACTAACAGTTCCTTTAGACCTGCTCTGGATTCACAAAGTTCTTGTGTAAGCAATAAAGTTCTGTATAAGTCTTTCAGTGAAACGTCTTATAGCTTTGTAGATTGCCTGGTATACTCCCCTACAAGGAATCTTGGATCAACTTCAATTGCCTGGTATACTCGCCTTCCAGGACTTCTTTTGTTGTTTGCAGATTACCTGGTATACTCTCTGCTTCCAGGAATCTGTACACAACTTCAGTTTCATGGTATACTCGCCTGCCAGGACTTTTGTAGGTTTCTCAATTCTTTATTTACATCACAATAGCATATATCGTGAGGTGCTTGGTATATCTATCTTTGGCAATGCTTGTTTATACTTCTCCCCCACATTGGCATCTCATGTATTTATATTGCATTCATTTTTCACTTTGGACTTTATCTCGACAGCATTCAAATATTCTTCATACTTTGTATGGTCTGCATTCGAATATCCTTCTTACTTTGTCTTGCCTGATTCAAACATTCTGTGTTCTTGCTATTGTCGGAATGCCTCGTGGTCCCCAGCTGCTCTGGGCAGACTCACCAGTCTTTTCCAGCATTTCTGATCCTCTTTGCACCTCCGCGGGATGGCTCTTTCATCAGCTCGCCATTGGAAACTGTGCAGACATTCTCCCTGCGTCTTACATGACTCTAAGGTGACTCGCCAGTCTCCCTTCTCGTTTGGGAGTGAAGAGCGCTGCCTTAGCGAGCGGTCTGACTTCCAGGAGCTCCAGCCTGGCTCCTCTCATCTCCATGACCCACTTGGCTCAAACAAGCCTTCTCTTCTTCTATTCCGGCAGCCTTCTCCGACCTGGGGCTTAACGTCCTCTCCTGCATGGCTCCCTTCCATAGTGCATTTTCCATCTTTAAATTTCCCACGCACTGAAGGTATGGCAAAACAACTAGTCTGCGAGTGACACTTAGAGTTCCTGTTACTTTGCACAAACTCCTTACTCCTCTTCCTTGTCTCAGTACCTGAGTGATTATGGGAGTTGGAGTCCATGGATGACATTGGATTCTCAACTCGTATCTGGTTTTCCATCAGGATTTCACATAAAGGCATATCAGAAAACGGTGTTGTGTATGTGCTGTAGGTGTTTGAGTTACAATAGGCCATCAAAACCTCAGGTATTAGGGGGTCTTCCTCATGGCAAAGGGGGGAATACTGCATCTTCGTCAATGGAGTCAAAACGTCTCCTCAGTAGCTCTGATCCTCCCTCATATTACCAATCCCAGGATCAGGTAGCAGCTGCTGTCCCATGGCCACATGGGAGGAGGTCACCGCCGGGGAATTTGTGATGACTCCACTGAATTCATCACAACAGCAAAAAGTGGGGACGAGGGATAGCACAAAGGGGGGAGGAGGGACAGCACAAGCGAGGGACAGCACAAAGGGGGGAGGAAGGACAGCACAAAGGGGGAGGGAGAGAACAAAGGGAGGGAGGAGGGACAGCACAAAGGGAGGGAGGAGGGACAGCACAGAGGGAGAAGGGACAGCACAAGGGAGGGAGGAGGGACAGCACAAGGGAAGGAAGAGGGACAGCACAAGGGAGGTTGGAGGGACAGCATGTGGGAGGGAGGAGACAGCACACGGGGAGGAAGGACAGCACAAGGGGGGGAGGAGGGTAAGCTCAAGGGAGGGAGGGGGGACAGCACACAATCGAGGGAGGAGGGACAGCACACGGGAGGGAGGAGAGACAGAACAAGGGAGGGAGGAGAGACAGCACAAGGAGGGAGAAGAGACAGCACAAGGGAGATAGAAGGAACAGCTCAAAGGGAGTGATATCTGTTAGTTACATGTATAATTAAATCCCTTGGTCGAAGTTGCCCAATATAGTAGTTTTGATCTCAATTTGATTTCTTACAAAGACACCTATATGTTGACTGTGGCACTATACCTATCAAATGAACTAGAGCCTGATGATGTCCTGACAACTTATTTTATTGGCGAAGTGCAGTACCACTGACAACATACAGATGTCCACATAAGACATTACATTGGCATTAATTGTGACAACATTTGTGTATTGGTTGGTACTGCACCTCTCCAAAATGTAAAAGAAAACAAGAACCAAGGAAACAGGAAATAAAAAAAGGTTATGAGCAGGAAAAAACATTTGTCAATGATAATGCACCTCTCCAATGAACTACAACTCACAGATGTCCTCAGAACATATTTTAATGGAGAGGTATAGCACCACTGACAAGATACCAATGTCCTCATACAAATAAAGCATTGAGGTTAGATAAGTGCAGTGCCAGACAACATGCAGATGCCCTCATAGGAAATTTCAGATTTCTTATGAGGACATCTGTATGTTGTCAGTGGTACTACACCTCTTCAAAAATAGTTGCTTGATGGTAAGAGCATCCAGAAAGGGAACCTACATGTAGCACAAAGGTTCGAGGAATATTGCCCAAATATAGCCCAACTCCCTCTCTCTGGCTGCAAAAAAAAAAAAGATCACTAGGTGGCTCCAGCTTTGAAAGTGACATGGTACAGTACTCCAAATTAGGAGAAAATTAGTTAAAGAAGCCACTATTGGATTACATTGTCATAATGGAACAAAAAATACCATTTAGTGAGGGGTGGCCTAGAGAGCCCAACTGACATGGCCACCTCTCTGTGAGCTCTGTCACACCGAGAAGCTCTAAATAATCCTGCTATTTACTTGTCCCCCGTGATGCCTTGAGGGGCACAGTGAGCCCCAGAATTTCCGGAGCATAGGCGGGTCTGATTTTGTGACTATCGGACCCCTCCTTCCCGTACGGCCTCAGTGAGACCCTGTCCACGGACCTATTGGTAGTGACGGTCCGGGAACAGTACCTGTGTGCAGCAAGAAGCCCAGAGGGTCAGAGGCAGACATGCGCCACGTAGCCAGCTTGTAACCATCGGCAGGGCGGAGCTGTGAAGCCCGGCGAAGGCACCATTCTGCATCGGCTCCCAAGAGATCTGCACTCCCATACGTGCAAGCGGTAATGATGGAGGAGGGGAGTTGAAGTGAGCTCCAAGCTGCTGGAGGCTGGGAGCTGAGGACCCCAGTGGCAGTGTAATGGTAGATGGGACCACAGGAACAAGCGGAGTGCTCTCCACGCCTGCTGGGGCCACTGTGATTTGGGTGAACACCCTGTGCCCAGAAGAAGACAACTCAGATAGCCTGCTGTGGCTGCTGGGGGTTATGTGAATACAAGATGTGTTAGAGCGAGGGGCTCGAGAGAGCCCGTGTTTTGGCTGGGCTGCAGGAAACTAGATATGCCTGCACTGGTGTGGTAGTTGGGAAGGTGAGACCACAAACACCACGTGTGGCAACATCCTTATCACTGTGCATCCGGGAGAATATGCTAGAGTAGCACTCTGAGTGATATGACACACATTTGCCATTTCTGGTACAGTAGGAGCCGGAGTAGACACAAAGGGTGAGAGGGTGGAGGCTCAACACTTGAGGACTGGTTGGAGGTCATTGCAAACTGGGGGTGTTCTGTGGATAAGCATGCAAGGTCCAGGGGACCGTCAATAAGCATGATGATGAAAGGCCAGCAGCAGAAACTGGAGCAATGTATGGGAGGTAAAGCCAAATAACCCAGATCGAAAGCACAGCTGTTGGAAGACGGACAAGACCCGGAGTCTGTGGAAGGAAGTGTGATGATGGGACAACTACTGGAGGCAATTCAAGACCCAAGAACATCATTGGAGAATAAGGTACATATGGTTTCCACTGAACCTTTGCTTGTGAGGGCTGACTTTAAGAATATGGCGAGCAGGTGACTGAGGTGGATCAATGAGTGGGAGAGGTGGGGGATACAGTGACTTGCTGCAATCCTGGATCAATGCTCTCACGGTAGCGACGAGGGCGCTGGAGGTCAGAGCTGAAGATGCGGAGGACTGCTCCTGGAGGAGCAATGTCTGCATCCTTGGAGTTGCAGAGGGGGATAAAGGCCCAAGTGTGGAGTTAAACCTGGAACAACTCATTGTGGAAACTGTGAAGATAAGGGTCTCTCGATGTGGTTTACCATTGAGAGGGTGCACAGACTCCCTAGAAGGAAACCTCCAGTGGGTGCTCCACCATGGGCCATAGTAGTAAGAAGGACCTCAGTTTACAAGGTGGGTGGCATGAGGATCATGGACTTCATGCAGGAGGTGCAGCGACAACGTAAATTGTACGACACAGTAGGAAGATGGCTCAGGGAACATGATGTTCTTTTCAGCAAAATCGAAGGTACTTGTTAATGGTCATTCACAATTTTTTCATTGACCGTGTGAAGTGTGTAGTGTGGGACTGGTTGGATGCTATGCCGGCTGGTACTTTGGCTCCTAAGCAGGGGGTCTGGACAAGAAATCAGATCCTTGGGAGGGGGTTTGCATCGGCAGCCAAGAGGCACGGGGGCAGAGGCATGCACTGGGCAGGTGTTCATCCATGAGGATGGCACACTGGTTATAGAGAAAGGGCCGCAATCCCAATAGACTGGATGTGATGGGGTGGCAGATGTGGCCTCTTGCGCTGATCTGATCACGCATGGACTGCAGGACACTGGCTGAGGAATGAGCCAGGTGAGGTGGGGGAGGGGCTTTCATCGGGTGATCCCCCTTTTGCTATTGAAATTGTGTTCCTTGGAGAACACTCATGCAGGTGTAATCGTGTATATTTGGGCTTGTTTAGTCATGTTGATTTATTTTTTTGGGGTTTCATATTCATTGGATGGGAAGAGTGGGAGGACAGGATGACTATTGCTGGGTGAAATGCGGGGAATCCTCCCCTGATGGGGGTCGGAGTGGCTCACCTATAGTGCTCTACTCTTCAATCTTGTTTCTGGCTAAACGGCTGGGCAGGGGGGCAGGGGTGCAGGGGTGCAGGGGTGGAGCCTCACAATGAAGGTTTAGGAATGGGACGGTTGTGGGTTATGCTAAGTTGAGATGCTAGGCTTATAAGTAATGCAGTAAAAAGGGACAAGATTAGACATAAGGTGGATGTGGCAGTGTTGCAGGATTCCCACTTTGACGCTCAGGGGCTCTGTACGCGGGGGAATCTTTGAAAGGGTAGAGTGGTTGGTACAACCTTTTCTTCCTACTCTAGGGGGTGTTGGTATGGATCAGAGATGTGTCAAGGCTGCAGGTCAATCACACATTGATAGATGGGTAAGGGAGATATGTGGAGGTAATGGGGGCAGTGCTGTTGTGCCCCATATTCCTTCTGGGAAAATATGCCCCGAATGTGGCCCAGGCTGAATTTTTTCAACAAATGCCGGATCTTATGGTGGGTCATAGCATGGCTTGGACCCTCTGGTTGGGGGACTTTAACTGCATGTTGGACTGTACACAGGATGTTGAGAGTGTGTGATAGCCTGTCTTGAATATTGAATAAATAAAAGTCTGAGACAACAAGTAGTTTGTATGGAGTTCAACGAGAACCCAAATAATTTTACTAACAGTGTTTTTCCTTCTTTCTTTCCGATGCAGTTTTAAAGAAAAGGATACGTCTTTACTGCTGGATCTTGCAAACTTGGTATCAAGATTGGCATCTCTTCCAGCTCAAGGTAAGTTGTCTGTGTCTTTAGTCTACATTGACTCCCTCCTTTGTGGTCTGATGTTACTTCCCTCATTCCGTCATACAGTTTTTTAAACAAAATGTCTCTCTTTCTCTTCTCTATTCAATGACTTTTCCCTTGACTTCCTCAGTTTAGTTTTTTATATTCTCTTTTCCTCAGGGTAACCTTCTATGTTTGTTTTCTCACTTTGCACAAACTTGTCTTCTAACACTTCTGATAATATATTTTTTTTTAGAGGCTAATGTTGGTAGTCCCTGTTCAGAACACACAGGCACAGAGTCTATGCAGCTTCTCTTATACAATGTATTTCATTTCATATGAAGCGGTAAACACGCCTTTAAACTTCCCTCTTAACTTAGCTCCTGCTCATAGGGATATTGGATTCAACATCTCACACTCTTCATCTCCTTATAGTTATATCCTCAAAGAAATTCTTCAGGTGGCTGTTTATCTACACAGCGACGTATAGCAGTCTTTATCAGACATTCGACCCCATAGGGATGTCCATTAAACAAAGCGTTTTCCCTACCTACAGTTCCCTGAAGTCTATAACAATATCCCTCATTCCGGGGTCCGATACTAGTAGCAAGACATCGTCGGGTTCTCCCGTATGATTTCCTGATCTTACTTGTTTACCGGCGCAACGGCGCCTACTGCTTCCTTCTGCAAGGACATCCACGATCAGCTGTTCCCTTCCGGACACGGCTGTCTTCGTTGGTTCAGCGCGGCTTCTCCGGCACAACGGCGTCTACTGCTTCAGCGACGTCCGCGATCAGCTGTTCCCTTCCATACACGGCTGTCTTCTTTTTGATTCAGCCCGACGCTTCTCTCGACCAAGCAAGCGACAACGATCGCTGTGTTCAAACTCACGAAAACAACAAAACAAAAAAAACTCGTCAGACTGCGCAACGGCGCAACTTTGTATCGATGTATTTAAATTTCAGGCCAAAGCGAACAGCGCCTTCCTTTTGCAAGGCTCCTCTTCAATACGCCCAGGCATAACCGTCCTTTTCCCCTTCTTCCACGCGAGATCCCGTCTCCTAGGTAACAAAACATGACAGCCAGGCCATTAGAGGAAAGTCCATACACGGACCAAACAAACAGGACTTCCTGGTTATACCTTCAATATGTATTACTGTATACGTGACATTTAAAGACACCGTCACACCCCCTCTACTAAACCCTTACGTTCGGGAAGGGTTTCTGCTCTGGACAAATAATCAGCTTGTGACAGCAGCTTTCCAGGTCTATGAACAGTGTTAATGGAGAAGGGCTGGAGGGAAAGAAACCACCGGAGAACCCTCTGGTTTGAGTCTTTATTTCGAGCTAACCAGACCAAGGGAGCGTGATCCGTAATTAGAGTAAACTCTCGACCAAGCAGGTAGTACCTAAGTGCATCAATGGCCCACTTGACGGCCAGACACTCCTTCTCTATGGTCGGGTAACTTAACTCATGTGGTAACAATTTCCTACTGATGAACAGTATAGGTCTTTCCCCTTCGCCTTGATTCTGCAGAAGCACTGCTCCGAGTCTGAAGAAGAAATGGAGGCTTAAAGTCTGGACATTGCAGACAGCTCTTCCGGTGAGGGCTTCTTTTAGAAGATTAAAGGCTTTTCGGGCTTCCACTGTTTCCCAAATTTTCTTATGTACAGTGGGCTTCTTCAACAGATCCGTTAGAGGAGTGGCTAAAGTTGAAAAATGCGGGATAAACCGTCTGTAATACCCCACAAATCCTAGAAAGGCCCCTACTTGTTTTGGAGTTTCGGGGAACTTCAACTGCTTTATAGCCTTCACTTTTTCCTCTTGGGGTTTAATCATTCCCTGACCCACATAGTATCCCAAATATTTAGTATGGAATGTTGCTACATGGGTCTTCTTAGGGTTTATGTGTAATCCAGCCTGTCTCAAAGTCGAAAGTATATTCCTCAGATGAACTAGATGTTCTTGCCAGGAGTGACTATAGATAATGATGTCATCAAGATATGCCCCAACATAATTTTCATGACCTTTTATGAGGTAATTCATCAACCTTTGAAATGTTGCAGGTGCTCCATGTAACCCAAAGGGTAACACCGTAAACTGGTATAGGCCGGTAGGTGTCGCAAAGGCTGTCTTCTCCTTATCGGTCGGTGATAACGGTATCTGCCAATATTCTTTGGTTAGATCAATGGTGGTTAAGAATTTGGCTTTCCCTAGATTATTCAATAAATCTTCTATGCGTGGCATGGGATAAGCATCAAATTTAGAAATTTCGTTCAGTTTCCGGAAGTCCATGCAGAACCTTACACTGCCATCTGGCTTTGGTACCAAGACTACCGGTGAACTCCAGTCACTATGTGATGGCTCGATGATACCCAAATCTAACATTTCCTGTACTTCCTGGTTGATTGCTTTTATTTTTGACTCAGGTATTCGATACGGTCGGAGTCTTATTATAGATCCAGGTTTAGTATCTATACGATGGCAAGTCAGTTTGGTTCTTCCTGGTAGTGATGAGAATATCTCCGTGAACTCTTGTAAGAGGGAAGACAGATCAGATTTTTGTAGGATAGACAATTCAGTGTTAATGTTTAAGCTTTCCACACCGAACCTCTCCTTAATCTGAGGGAAGTTTTCTTCTGGTGGTACTTCACTAGTAATCATAGCAACTGTTTGCACTGGAGGTATCCATTTTTTCAGTAAATTCACATGATATGTTTGACAAGACAGTCTACTACTGGCTGCTTCACCTTATACGTTAAAGGCCCCAGTACTTCCTGAATTTCAAAAGGTCCTTTCCAGCTGGCCAACATCTTATTGTCTGAGGTGGGCATCAGCACTAGTACCTGATCCCCTGTTTTGAACGTACGTAACTGGGCCTTTTGGTTATAATAGTTCTCTTGTTTCACTTGAGCTTGAAGAAGGTTGTTTCTAGCTATAGCTTGTAGCTTCTCGATTCGATCATGTAACTGGGATGCGTATTCTGTTAAAGTCAACTCCTGATCTGGTTGTTCCTCCCAATTTTCTTTCAGAACATCTAATAAAGTTCTTACTGATCTTCCGAACAGTAACTCGAAAGGTGAGAAACCTGTTGATGACTGGGGTGTGTTTCTTAGAGTCATTAATATCCACGGTAACATTCTGTCCCAGTCTCCGTTTCCTGGCGAAGTTGTCTTCCTTAGCATCTGTTTAATAGTTTGGTTGTAGCGCTCAACTAACCCATCAGTCTGGGGATGGTAGACAGCTGTTTTTAGATGTTCAATTTTTAGTATCTCACAGACTTGCTTCAAGATATTAGACATGAAGTTCGACCCTCGGTCTGTGACGATTTCTCTTGGGATCCCCACTCGTCCAATAAAGGGAATCAATACATCACATATCTGTTGGGTATTGGTGGCTTTTAAGGGAAAAGCTTCTGGGTATCAAGTGGCATAGTCTACCACAACGAGGATGTATTTATGACCTCTTCTCGTGGGGTCTATCGGCCCGACAATATCAAGTCCAATCCGACTGAAAGGCTCTAGAACAAGTGGCATAGGTTGCAACGGTGCTTTCTTTATATTAGCTCTATTTTTCTTCTGACAGTCTTCGCAGGATTGACAAAACCTAACCACTTGTTGGTATATGCCTGGCCAGTAGAATCTATCCAAAATTTTTCTAGAAGTCTTTTCCGTTCCGAGATGTCCTTCCCCAACTTGTAAGTGAGCTACCTCTAGAACTGTTTGATAATATTTTCTTGGGACTAGAAGTTGCTTCAGCTCATCTCCACTCCTGGATTTACTCACTCTGTATAACAACCCCTTCTCTCTTATGAAACGTGGACCTTGTCCCGTAGGATCTTCTGATGCTCGCTCTCGAGCATACTGAAGTAATGGATCCAGCGCTTGAGCGGACCTAAAACTATCGCCATCCTCTTCCAACCTCCAATCAACTGCTAACGGAAGCATATTCTTATTCTTCCATTCCTTTTTTTGAATTCTCTTCAATTTCTTGCTTTTAGGTTGCTTACAGGAGGGGGCGTAGATTTCTTCTCCACTGAAAGGGGCCTTTCCCACCAGCTCTTCTCAATTGCATGTATTATCTTAGGAAATTCAGGTATGTCGGAGCCAACTAATAAGGGTTTTGGTAAAGAGGGTAGTACGGCTGCTTTCACTCCCAATTCCTCCCCTCCCAATTTGATCTGTATGTACTTTGATGGATAAGCCTTTACATCCCCATGTACACAGCAAACTGGGATCTCCCCTGAGGAATTATAACTTTCACCTACCAATTCTGACGTCACGGCAGTCTGAAGGCTTCCCGAGTCGACTAGGGCAGTTGTAGGTTTTCTATCCACCTCAGCCTCGCACGTATATAGGTACTGTGACTGCCTTCCAGGCGCTTGTTCAACGTATTCACTCTCTTTAATGGAGTCGAAGACCCCCACATCCATTGGTTCCCTTTTTGGTTTCTTTGGGCAAAATCTGGCAAGGTGGCCCCAGTCTCCGCAGTCAAAACATTGAGGTCCTCGAACGGTTGAGGTGGAAGGCCGATAATTTATGGGACCCTCGCTGTTGGGTCTGGACCGTAGCACTTCCCCTTCTGGCTTCCTCAGCATGGAGTGGGGCCATCTTGTTTGAGGCCCAGCTTTATTATTTGTTGTATGTGCTTTATACGCTGTTGTATAGGATATCATCCGTCCCTGGCCTGCTTTCTGATAAGCGGAGGCCACATCTACCGCTTCCTGTAGAGACAGTCGATGATGTTGTTTGACCCATCTCTGCACAGGACCGGGAAGGGCCTCAATGAACTGCTCCAAGATCACTTTTTCTGTTATTTCATTTGTAGTGGTCAGACTAGGTTGTAAACATTTCTCCGCCAGTTCCTTTACCCTATACAATATAAAATAACTGTCTGGGGGTTTCCTCTCCAGTCAATTTGACTTCTCTAAACTTGATTCGGTACATTTCCTCATCATGTCCCATTTGTTCCAGCACCACTTTCTTCATATCTCCGTATAGGGTATCTCCCGTTGGGTTTGCGGTCTGATAGGCTGACTGCATTTCCCCGGTCATTAATGGTGCAATGTAATGGCACCATCTCTCGGCTGGCCACTGGGCGTTCCTAGCTACCCTTTCGAAGTTTACAAAAAAATGGGCTGGATCTTCCCCAGTCGCATATTTTTGCAAGACAGATGTAAGTACTTGAGGGTTGTTCCTGGTATTAGTAACTTCTAATAATTGTGCTTGTTGCATTTGTAATGCTTGCTGAAAAGCTAGTCTGTCCGCTTGGGCCTGTTGATTCTGCATTTGCAAGGCCTGCTGTAACAGTTGCTGCCCCTCACTTAGGGTCTTGATAAATTCCTCCATTGCGTTCTCTCTATCCCACTTCTGACACCAAACTGTGATAGCCTGTCTTCAATATTGAATAAATAAAAGTCTGAGACAATAAGTAGTTTGTATGGAGTTCAACGAGAACCCAAATAATTTTATTAACAGTGTTTTTCCTTCTTTCTTTCCGATGCAGTTTTAAAGAAAAGGATACGTCTTTACTGCTGGATCTTGCAAACTTGGTATCAAGATTGGCATCTCTTCCGGCTCAAGGTAAGTTGTCTGTGTCTTTAGTCTACATTGACTCCCTCCTTTGTGGTCTGATGTTACTTCCCTCATTCCGTCATACAGTTTTTTAAACAAAATGTCTCTCTTTCTCTTCTCTATTCAATGACTTTTCCCTTGACTTCCTCAGTTTAGTTTTTTATATTCTCTTTTCCTCAGGGTAACCTTCTATGTTTGTTTTCTCACTTTGCACAAACTTGTCTTCTAACACTTCTGATAATATATATTTTTTTTTAGAGGCTAATGTTGGTAGTCCCTGTTCAGAACACACAGGCACAGAGTCTATGCAGCTTCTCTTATACGATGTATTTCATTTCATATGAAGCAGTAAACACGCCTTTAAACTTCCCTCTTAACTTAGCTCCTGCTCATATAGATATTGGATTCAACATCTCACACTCTTCATCTCCTTATAGTTACATCCTCAAAGAAATTCTTCAGGTGGCTGTTTATCTACACAGCGACATATAGCAGTCTTTATCAGACATTCGACCCCATAGGGATGTCCATTAAACAAAGCGTTTTCCCTACCTACAGTTCCCTGAAGTCTATAACAATATCCCTCATTCCGGGGTCCGATACTAGTAGCAAGACATCGTCGGGTTCTCCCGTATGATTTCCTGATCTTACTTGTTTACCGGCGCAACAGCGCCTACTGCTTCCTTCTGCAAGGACATCCGCGATCAGCTGTTCCCTTCCGGACACGACTGTCTTCGTTGGTTCAGCGCGGCTTTTCCGGCACAACGGCGTCTACTGCTTCAGCGACGTCCGCGATCAGCTGTTCCCTTCCGTACATGGCTGTCTTCTTTTTGATTCAGCCCGACGCTTCTCTCGGCCAAGCAAGCGACAACGATCGCTGTGTTCAAACTCACGAAAACAACAAAACAAAAAAAACTCGTCAGACTGCGCAACGGCGCAACTTTGTATCGATGTATTTAAATTTCAGGCCGAAGCGAACAGCGCCTTCCTTTTGCAAGGCTCCTCTTCAATACGCCCAGGCATAACCGTCCTTTTCCCCTACTTCCACGCGAGATCCCGTCTCCTAGGTAACAAAACATGACAGCCAGGTCATTAGAGGAAAGTCCATACACGGACCAAACAAACAGGACTTCCTGGTTATACCTTCAATATGTATTACTGTATACGTGACGTTTAAAGACACCGTCACAGAGTGTTACTGTCCAGCCATGGGGGTTAACAACTAATGCACTAGCATGGGTTGTTACTGAATTGTGTCTATGAGATGCATGGTGGGTGTTGCATGGCAAAGCATGCAGTTACTCCTATTATTTGGCAGTGCATGGGTCCTATTAGCGCATTGCCTATGCCCTGGTAGGGGAGGAGTGGGTGACCTAGTCTCTTCGGTGGACTCTGTTGGCCAATGCACCGTCGATATTGGGGCGGGTCAAGAAAAAGATCAGACCACCCATCCGCAAGTGGAGGTTTGACAACCAGATTTTTCTGGATGGCACCTTCCCAACCATGCTTGCGGATCAGATCCAGCAGTTTCTGGAGGATAATTGGGGATCTATGACACATCGGTGCATGGAATCTGAGGTGATGAAGGTGTTTATTTGGGGGGTCTGCATATCAGCAAGAGTAGGGTTGGATAGGCTTCTTCTGGAGGAAGTGAAGGGCCTTGAGTTGAAGGTAGCCTCATTGGAGCAGGAACATGCCGGGACAGTGGCAGATGTACAGAGTGATCTCCACAGGGACAGGGAAATGCTGGACTTGAACACATACGCAGAGTATGTCGCTAAGCAGCATGCTGAGGGGATAACGCTAGCAAGCTGCTGCCCTGGTTGGTGAAGGAGAGTGGATTGAGGGTTAGCGTGGGTGTGTGGGCCCAACAGGGGATATTGGTCACAGAAAAGCAAGGTATATGGACGGTATTTAAAACATTCTATGCCTCTCTGTATGCCGCAAGGGATGGTTTAAACGCACAGCTTGCAGCACTGTGTTTGGAGAAGGCGGCTCTATGTTTGGAGAAGGCGGCTCTTGAAGGTATCACGGTGGAACAAAGTGTGCAGTTGGGGGAGACTTGGGTTTGCTTGAGGTAGAACGGGCGGTTGAGGGACTATCCTTGGGTAAAACTCTAGGAATAGATGGGATTCCAGTGGAGGTGTACAGGGCATGTAGGGACTTGTTGGTACCAAAGCTGTTGGATGTTTTCTGAGAGGCAAGGGTATGGGGTAAGTTCCCAAACTCAATGTTGGAGGCCCTGGTGACACTGCCCAAGAAGGGTAGGGATGGGAGAGACTGTGCCTTATATCGACACTTGTGCTTGATAAACGTGGACATTAAGATCATGTGAAAGTTACTAGTGGGATGTCTGATGCCAGTTATGTAGGGGCCGGTACACCCGAACCAAATGGGTTTCATTCCGGGAAGGTCTATGAGGCACAATCTGAGACGGCTGTTCTTGACCCTGGATAAATACAGGAATGCCTTTAACTCGGTTGCCTGAGACTTTCAATGGATGGTGCTGAGTAAGACGGGGCTGCGGGTCCATTTCATAGAATGGGTCAAACTCCTATATGCGGGTTCCACCTCAAGAGTACAGGTTAACAGGGGAGTGGATAATCCGTGGCTGGTACAGCATTGGACACATCAGGGGTGCCTGCTATTGCCCCTAATTTTTGCATTGATCATCAAACCACTGGCGAGGGTGGTGCGGAATAGGCATGAAGCCTTGGGCCTGGAGGTGGCTGGGATGAAACATTGTATCTCATTGTATGCAAATGATGTATCTCTATATGTACGCGACCCGGTGGGTAATCTGGGTCTGGTACTGGTGACGATAGGAAAGTTTCAGAAGCTCTCAGGGCTGGTCATCAATAATTCAAAATCTGCAATTTATACGTTACCAAAGGACTTGAGCAGGGAGCTGGCACAGTACAGTATAGAAGTCCCAGAGGTGGGGGATTTAGGTATCTGGCTATATGGATCGGTGCCCACTGGGATTGAGTGTATTGGCAGAATGTGGATAAGGCTATGGTCGCTTTTGACAAGTTAGCAGACATTTGGGCACAATTTCCTATTTCCCTGTTGGGGTGTATTGCAATTGTGAAGTTGATTGTGCTGCCCAAGATACTGCATGTATTTCAGGTGATGCTCATGGCACTACCCTATGGCAGCCTGTTTCCAGGCCCTGCATAAAACTATGTCTAATTACTGTGGAAAGGAGGGGTTTCAAGGATAGCGCTGGGTACCCTGCAGCTACCTGCCGGCGGAGTAGGAGTAGGGGCACCAGAATTCAGATCGTACTATTCGGCATCAGTGTTCCAACACACGATGGACTGGTTTGTCCACCCACATGTAAATTGACTTATGGATTGGATCGTGGCTGAGTTCGACCCCCTAAATGTGTTTCAATTACTGAGGAGGGGGGCAAGATTGGGAGCTTGGGCAGCTGTTGACCCCTGCTTAGTGTCATTATACAACGTGGTGGAAGGCCACTAAGGCACCGGGACAGAAGTCCCCATTTATGGCCGATGTCCCCCTGACTTGTCGTAAACTGGGGTGTGTACTTCAGCAGAAAGAGGGGAGTAATATTGGGTGGTTGGGATGAGTGGGCCTTGTTGGGGGTGTCTTCAAGGAAGACAAGCACATTACTTTTGTACTTTGTTCGGCTTAACATTTTGGAATTTGCGTCTCCATGGTGGGGGGAAGAGCAACCTAGGGGTAGATGAGTACACCTGGGGTAAATGGGACACTAGTGCAGTTGGCAGAGGGAGGCCGGAATGTCTTGGAATTGTATGCAGCGAATAGGGCAGGAATGAATGCTCAGGCAATGAGACTGAGGGTCAAATGTGAAATGGACATAGGGGAGCAATTTTCAGATGGGGAATGGAACAGGGTTCTCATGCATGTGAAAATAGGTCTCTAGGAATGCATGCTTTCAATGGATACAGTATAAGATTTTGAGAAGGGCCTATGTCACTGAGGTAACAGTGCACAAAATGGCACCCAGGTGGTGACAGGGAAGTTTCTGCACATATAGTGGGAATGGGACCGGGAAAAGGGGTTCTGGAAAGGGGTTTATGAGGCAATGTCTGTTATGCTCGACATTCAGATTCAACGTATGCTGCAGTACTGTACACTGGAGACTTCTCTGAAGGGAAGGCGAGGTAGGGCTATTTACAGAGTGTTTGTTATCTTGGGGGTTTATATTGGCCAAGAGGGGGATCGCCATGGCTCTCAAGGGCAGTGTGGGACCAAGGATGGGTGACTGGCATAGGGAAATGCGTAGATGGATGAGGGCCAAAATGGAACTTGCTCCATGAATGGGCGAATCAGACGATGAGGGGTGAGAAACACGGCGTGGCATGAAGTGTGGGATAAACTTGGTGAGCGTTTGGACCTGCGTCTGCCTTAGATTCATGAACGAACCTGCTCAGGAATGGAAGCACTGCCTACGCATGGCATGGGGGGGGGGGGTAACCCAAAAGGAAAGGTAAGTAAATTGGCAGAGGGAACAAGGAGTTTGGGACTTGGGAGGCAGAGCCAAATTATCTTCTCTTGATTCTTTGCATTGTTGGAACGACAACATGTATCATGTAAACTGTGATAGGCCAATTCTTGGTCCAGTAGCTTTAGTATGATGAAAATTACAAATAAAAGATTCTTTTTTTTAAATTACAAAGAAATAAATACAATTTAGTGTGTCAGACAATTGTGCTACAGTGTGACAAATTGGATTCTACTCTGCAGGAGTATAAGGATGAGTAGGAGTAACATGACCCATTCAGCCCTAACACTTCATAAAGGTAAAACAGGGACAGTTAAGAGATATATCTCCTTCGCCTTGTTTGGTAATGTGGGCCAAGGGAAGGCTATGCTCTTAAGAGGGATGTGAAGAGGAACCAGCAGTGACCCGAACAACACAGCATCACACTCCAAAATAAAGGGTATGTCCAATCAAGGTTCTTTAAAAATATATATCCTTTAATCAAACACACCATGCAGACGTACAAATACTGTACAAAAACCCACCCCAAAGGTAGAATAGAGAAGATGCGACAGACTGGAGAAAGTAGCATGTGAGCGGATCAGGCTTAGTTCGGGCATGTAGGATTGTGGAGGCCTCTGCAGCAAGAGGCATCGAATAGGGGGCAAATGCAGGTGCTCTGTGCGGTAGAAGGGCAGCTCTCAAAGATGCAGGTTGGCCGGTCACAGGAACTGTCATGGGTATCAGGCAGGTAGTTGGGGCAAGCTGGGTCGAGGCTTGGCAGGCCTGGCATAGGCACACAAAGAACCCATAACAAATCCCTGCTTTCAATCCTTCCTACTGTTTGTAACTTCCTGGTTACCACTTCCTGTTGCCAAACAGGAAGTGCATGATAACTCATGAGCTCTCTAGTGTTTGGGTGTGGCTGGCTATATAAGCCACACCCAAGATTCTTCCAGTGCTTCGTGGTGCTTACTGTGAGCTGTATCAGCAACACACTTGCGGTGCTCTGGATCAGCCAGCATCTGCTTACCTGCTCCGGATCATCCTGTTTCTGCTTACCTGCTACGGATCATCCTGCTCCTGCTTACCTGCTATCATCATCCTGCTTCTGCTTACCTGCTCCTGATCACTCTACTTCTGCTTACCCGCTCTGGATCATTCAGCTTCAGCTTACCTGGTTCTTACTGCACGCCGCAGCTATCTCCAGTGAAGAGGGGACTTCTACACGGCACCTGTAAGAACAAAGAAGAACAGCGTTAACACGCGCACATCAATAACGCTGCGCATACTCACCGAATTTTCCTGCGACGCTGGAATCCAGGTTAGTTGCACGAGCACACAAACCCCTGTAAAAAAGAAGAGACATTATTCACTGCACTCTTTCCTTCTACGCGGTGCATACTTACCAAAAGCCTCCGTGCAAACTTACCTAACCACCAAGTCTCCAGTATCACTGAACCCGGAATCGAGGCGCTAATACCACAATTTCTCCTGCAAGGGAAAGGGAGAGACATCACCAGGCGCGCTCGAATTGAAGGCGCTGCGCAAACCTACCAGCAGCTAGCTTCTACATGCAGCGCTACTCACCCACAAAAATACCGGCAAAAAAAGACAATACGGACAATTTTGGACACTCAACATTCTCTGCGCAACGTTCACTTGTGGGAAGGACTTTCTAGCCAGTGAAGAAACTGGCGCCTTTGGACTCTCGGCATCGCTGTGAAGGCATAAAACACTGCTTGGAATCTGAACTCAACCTACAGACATTGGCACCAATCACATGAGTGAATTGCGCCCCCGCAAGTGCAGGATGAAGTGCACACCCTACTAAAGATCAAGGTAAGCCCATAGGGGGACATCACAGCACACAGTAAAGAGAAGGGAAGGGCCCAGGGGAATCGGGTGAATTCAGGTCTGAGTATACAGCTTGTATTTGACAGGTATTCCTCTGGCTGAAACAGGGGAAGTGAAGACTCGGGGTCAAGGGAGGCTCGTCCATCGCTCCTGCAGAGACACAGGTGAGTGTAACAGGAACACAATGCATTTGGCCAGGCTGAGTCAGGCTTTAGCCACCGGGAGGAATTGAGTGAACCTACAGCGGTTCGAGTCGGAAGCCAATGGTCAAAGTGGTGATCTTGCATGCATTGATGTGCGATCAACGATGGGCAGTTCAAGAGCTACCTAATTGAGCCGTGGGTGTAACTCCCAGTTAGAGTCAGCGTGTGACTCTCAAGTGATGTGCTTCAGGCCTATCAGGTGATGAGCTTAAGTTAGAACATGATGCAGTGTCGAGCTGGTCAAAGGTGCAAGCAATGTTTGCTGTGGTGGAGGACCACAGCAACCAGTGCCAGAGAATTCCCTCTTTTTCCAGGTGCAGTGAGCAGGAAGTGATTGGTGCAGTGGAATAGGAAGCTTTGGCTGGTCTGGTCCTGAGGTTGCTGTGAGGCCTACTTGGGGGACGCGGGGTCTCTAGGATAGGATGGTTCCATTCAGGGTCTGCTCTCCCAGTTCAGGTGATTCCGGTGCAGTAAATCCTGATCCTCAGCAGAGGTTACTCTCGATGCGCCCAGGGAGTGATAGGGAAAAGATTTTCCTTCTGTCTTGGATGATTTCCTCTTAACCTCAGGCTGAGGGCTTTGGACAGTGAAATTTTCCCAAAGTCAGTCCAGTGAGATCTTCACAACAAAACTTCAGCCTTAATGGATCCAAGAGGAACTGAGCAAATCTGCTGTAGGGGTGGGAGAAAGTAAAAATCCTCTGGGGATTGGACTAAAGCTAGCCTGCGTTAGGGGACCAATCCCAGCTCTTGGGTGGAGTGAACCTTTCCCTTCTGATGTCACACCTGGGGGGACAGTGAGAATTAAGATGGTGGAAGTCTTCTGCCTTTGAACAGAGCCCTCCCACCTATCATAATCCCTTCCTCTCTCACAGAGAACAAAAGACCTTTGGAGATGCAGCACCCTGGTGTCCTTTTGAATTGGGGTGCTCCTTTGATGCTTGGGCTCAGGACAGCTGCCTACTGTGCAGCTGTCTCAGGCAGAGGTGTTAGGCAAAGTTTGTATGCAGTACTCTTTGGGACCACTACACACAACTAGGACTACAGGTGTAAGCAAAACCAACCTTTGGTATAAGTCTGTACTACACAGATTTGTGGTAGCGTTGCTGAGCAGCCAGGCTTATCTCAAGAGGGGAATGTGAGCTGTAAGGATGTTACACAGAGCTCCATAATTAGAAGTATTCAAACAAACTCTTACACTCAAGGTTTCTTGGTAAAACACTTATTAATTTATTTCACAGTCAGTTATAAAACATTCACTAGAAGGCGGCAATCTATATCACACAAAGATATATTTAAATACTTCACATTGTCAGGTTCTGAGGCATATAAACTACTTTGAAGGAAGAGCAAAATGGCATTCCGAGCATTTGAAGTAGGAGCAAAAAGGCATAGGTTAATAAAAAGAAGATCACAGTTATTCTTAAACAGTGCAAATAGTTTGAGTTCACCAGAGGAGTCAATTCAATGTAATAGGTTAGGCCAAAGTCAATGGGCTATATATAGGATAAGGCAGTTCTGGTAGTTAAACGGAAAAGTCTTTGCCAAAGTTCTCAGAAGTAGTTGGCAAAAGAAAGATTAATACTTTGGATCACAAGCTGACTAAGTCTGCAAGTTGCCAAAGTTTCAAGCACTTTCGGAGTGAGAGGTAAATTCTCTCGGTCAGGTTTTCACAGTACCTTATAATGAAGAAAAAGATGCATTTGAAGATTCTGTTCCTGGCAGTTCCTGCAGGTCTCGCTGTTCCTGAGCCTCAGTCGTGGGGACAAGAGGGAAGACGTCGGGGGAATCCTGCACTGCACTGGGACTGGTCAAAAAGCTGGCAAAGGGAAATTCTTCAATTTCGGTAGCTGTAGTCAAGCACACACACTGGTGTCCCTCTCCCTGGTTCTTCGGTTTCCTGCAGCACTCTGAGGAAAATACAACCAGCTCTGAGAATGATATCCAGGTGGCTTATTGTCGAGCTGATTGGTCCCACCAACTCAAAGGGAGAAGTCATCCTTCAAGGGCTTCTCTGTCGAGATGAACTTGGCGATTCGGTCCTGCAGCAGAGCTTCACATGGCAAACCAACCGTCCAGGAGTTGCAGCAGCTGTCCTCTTCCAGCTCGTCTTCGGTTCTTTCGTTCCAGTGGTGGACTGCCTTCCAAGCCAAGAGACTCGCCTTTTATCCGGTTTCCTCCCATTCATTCCAGCCTAGCTGCCACTCACCCAGCAGGGTTGCTGTCCTTGCTGGACAATCAGCCAGCCAATCACGCCAGAGTGCATTTGGGTCTCCTAGGAGACAAAGCACAGGGAGTTTCGGGCACCTCCATCATTTCCTGCCCACCCGAGACAGACACTCGGGCGCCAGAGGCGGTCTTCAGTCCTGAGGTGTAGGAACAAAGGGACCAAACCTGGTTTGGCGCACAGACACAAACTCTAGAAGGACCTTTCCAAAACGAAATGCCGAAAAAGAAGACCGGACCTGTTTTAACAGAGGGGGATCAGATGCCATCCTGAAAAATATGGCTCCTGCAATTCAACACTACCGTTGTTCGCGGTCGGGAAAAATCATGGTTGTTCATTGTAAAACCACTGCCACCAGCCATTTCGATAGGAAAGGATAGCATTTGACTGCTACATGAGTTTCTAGACACAGGGGATACTAAGTAACCCCTCCAGCACTCTAATGTAAAATAGGTTGCACTGGGTCTAGGAATTTGGAAAGACTAGTAAAGTCAATTTCACTTTACTTTCTCTGGGAAACAGTAGTTTATCCCAGAGAAGGTATTTAAACCTTGGGACAGCCTAAAAGCCTTCCCTGTGTCACTGCACTGAGGGTGCCGTGTGACACAAATGAAAATATGATGCCTTTGGAGTTGTCTAAAACTCCACAATAAAAGAACACAAGAGCAAAACACACATCAAAATACATGAAAGAGTGGGAAAAACATTTATGAGAATTCTCCCTAACAAGAGGGTCTTACCTGCCCTCACAAAGAGATCAAAGAGGAGGCCCGGCAATCCCGGTTCCTGTCCTGCCATTTGGCAGGCTACACCCGGCTGACCAGAATGCACATAACCTTCCACAGCAGAGCTGACTCACAGGAGCTGACACATGTGCAGCATCAATTGGAATGTGGCAGCCGTGACCATATGTAATACCATGCACAATGCCTAAACTGAGGCATAGCTTCTTTTTAGAGATTATCCTACCAGCATCAGGGGGTACTTAAGATCATCGTCCCACAGAAAACCATCATGTCCCAGATTCCCCCCAAAATTAACTCGGGCAAATAGATCCCCAGCAAAAACTTCTACCATTCGAGACACCAATCTCAATCCAGTAGTAGGGCACTACCCTTGTACTTCATGTATGGCATGTAAATTCTCAAAGAAGACCATTTATTTCTATGCACAAAAGAGGAATTGGGTACTTCGTACGTTTACAACGTGCAAGAGCAAAAATGTAAATTACGCCATCAGTTGTCCATGTCAGTTGTTGGCAAAACAACTAGAGAGGTGAGTACTAGGATTAATGAACATCGCTCAAAAATTAAAACACGCAATCTCAATGCACCTATGGTAATCCATTTTGCAGAAATGGGTCACACTGCAGAACAAATAGAATGGTTCTGTATAGAAAAAGTGCAGGCCCAAAATCAATCCCAAATGATAAAAAATTTGGACTATAAAGAGAAACTGTGGATTTTCAACCTTAAAACATTAACTCAAGGGTTGAATACCTTAGAGCCCTGGCACGCGAGCTATTAACAACAGTAATGTTGTACCTATGCTCTCTCTCCATTATTTAGTAGACCCAGGTTTGGGTATGTACCTACCTTCACGTACCGCACATGATGCGGATAGGATGATGAAGCCTTATGCCCAGGATATGGTATGCATCCACCCTTCCTGCACCGCACATAATGCCTGGAAGTGGTTGGAACCAAAGGGAGTACGGTCAAGCCGGGCGAAAGGAGTATGGTGAAATTCTTTGGCGATTTACCGCCCACAGCGATTGCCTTTGAGTTCAGTATTTCCAGCGGCTGTGATTCGCAGCATTAGACACAGTCTTGGACGTGAACGTATGTTAGGTACTGTTCCCTAGATAGAATAACGGATGCCCTTGATATATATGAAAAATGTTAACATTGCTATACATATATCTTTTACATCTGCTGCATGTTAGCATAAAGAATTGTATGCATAACATTGCGCGGGCTTGACAGTTTCATATGAAGCCTTTAAATGCCCGGAAGAAATGCTTCCACATTGCCATAACAGCACGCGATATCACGTGACAGATTCTTAGATCACGTGGTCCAGGCGGGGTGATTTGAATCCTTTGGGAGCAGCCTACTACCCGTGTCCGCGTCTGCAGGTGCTCAGACTCGTTTCAAGGAAGCAAGACGGCAGTTGCTAGCCGGGGAACAACTTTAAGCTTGTTGGAGGTAAGCGAACTGAGGTGCCAGACTTCTAGGTCATTGACCCACACCATGGCCGACCAGCCGCGAGTCGTTAGACGGGGGGGACTATCCTGTGTAATCTTTGCTGCCTATTTTGAATTTTGCATTCTTTTTCTTGGGGTATAGGTCTCTCACTTCAAGTAAAGTGAAAAATCAAGGCTTTGCGTTACGAGTGGGGCCACAGTTGAATCTTGGTTGTCCTCGTCAAATAACTCGAACCCCTAATTTATTTTAGTTACAAACCTCAAAAATTCGAATTTAGAGAGTTTGTTTCTGTTTTGTTGTATTCCGGGACGGAACGCGGAGCCAGTGCGGGACGGAAGTACGCGTCAAATATCCACATCTCTGTAGATGTGCCACATTGGACATATTAGGTAAGATCAGAGATTGTACTTATGCTTCAGTGGTGTTGGCGGTAACATGTACCTCCATTGATTTATGTCTTTACCCTACAGGGTGGAGCCATAGTGGGAACTCAACATTCCCTAAATGCAGGAACCAACTTCTGGAAGCTAGTAGATGGAATTGCTAGCTACTCCAGCCATACTAAAAAGGACTTTTCCCTTTTTTCCTCAAATAAGGTCAGTCGGGTTTCTCTGCAGTAATGGTTCTGTCACTTTAACATGCAGGGATCTATAACATTTAGTCCATTAATATCAAACCTGTAGCAGTCATGTGGCATTTATTCCTGTGGGAGATTTCTTGTTGTAATTTGTAATTTGGTATTTAAATGGCCAGTGAGTAGCCAACCCAGTACCCCACAATGATCCATCAAACAATTGGTGGTGTGTATTCTGCCCATGACCTGATTCTGCTGGACCTTTGGACACCAATTCATGATGGTTGCACTTTACCTGTTTGACACTCATGGTCTACCTTAGAGATAATTACTCTAGGTAGCAGTACCAGCAGCAGGCGTTCATATATTGATTTTTGATTGTATATTTGGTTTTTAACTTAGCGTACCATGTCGTCATCTAAACAGAGGGGACTTATAAGTTTATGTCTCCTGTTTTTCTTTAGAATGTCAATTTGTGTATCTCCTGAAGAAGACATCACTATAATAGAGTATTACATCGAAACCGGTAGAGAAACCTGAGATGAGATCGTGGTTGAAAACTCTTATGACCCATCTCAACTGTCTGGCCATGTTTATCATCTATTATGGCCCAGCATAATGACTTCACATTCTTTCTATATAAAATTTCATTGATGAATTATATGTCATGGCTTTTATAGATTTTACATATTTTATATCCCTTTGAGTTTTGTATGAATATATTGGATGATTGATGGTTGCATGTGGATGAATGGATGTACGATTGAATAGGATGAATTTTAGTATTACATAGATGTGTTCTTAACGTTTTTTCCTGCGATGTAAATTGTTGCCATTAAGTGCAGATTAAAATCTCGATTTGAGTCATATATCTAAATTATATCAGGTTTAATAAAATCCCTTGACATCTATCCACAAATTGTATCCTCTGGGTTTCTTTCTGTGAATAATTGTTATACTAATACCCTTACCTAGAGTGTGGGGTTTCCTGCGTCTTTCAGAGAACCCAGATTCCCCCCATGCCACCTTCCTATTTCCCAAAGACAATTATCCCATGCGGCTTACCCAGTGGACTTAAACTATTATGCTTTGCCATTCACATTCTCAGCAGAAACTGTTGCACAATGCTTTCCTATTTCCCCTTAGAAAATTGCCACTGTTCCATTACTCACAAAAAGCTGCTGCATGGCAGTTTTCAAATGCCACACAACATTGCCCCATGCCACTTACATGTTCCCAAAGTATTTACCCCTGCCATCTTGCCTCCAGTATTGCCAAATGCCACTTTAAAGTGGTACACCAGAGCGTTGCTCAGTCATTTTCGTTTTTTACCAGTACTGCCCCATTGTTACTCACCGTTCCGCAAGTAGGTCAAGGAATCTGGATAAGGCGACCTTGGAGACGGAGGTAGAACAGGAATTCACGGTTCAGCCTCCAGTATCCCAGCTCCCCTGAATTCAATGATTCAGGCTTCCTCAAATGAGGGGCTCTTCTCGACGATGTACCTCTCCGCTGTTTTAATCTGAACAGACAGAGGTGCCAATCGCCTAAAAGAGCGGGGAGAACACACACCGCCAAACCAATGCTGCAAAGGAATACAAAGATGATTAGAAGAGCCAAGTTGAGGAATGACGACAATACGACATATATGACTAGGGAATTTCCTATGGTAAGGATTAGTGGAGTTCACTATGGGGATGAACCTACAAGGAAAATAAACCCATTACCATAGGCATCAATGTAAACTAATAGGCTCCCAATAGATAATCAAGACCAAAAACAGACCTGAAAAGAGGAATTCTCAAGAGTTAATGGTGTCCAGAATGGAGGCAACAACGACAGGATAAAATAACAAAAGGGAAAGTTAGTACAGGAAGGTAACACCCGGGCGGTACGAGGGTCGCATTAGTGACGGGATGGTGCATACACAGGAAAGCGTCTCAAATGCACTTGAAGAGCTGTTTTTTGTGGAATTTTGCAGTCCCAGAACACGAACAAATAGAATCAGTCAGGAAGAAAGAAAATGTACCAGTAAACCCAGCAGAGAAATGGTCTCTGACTGAAACAGTTCAGCGGAGGTAGCGTTGACCGGGTCTCCCCAAGTAAATGAATTAGACTTGATTTTACCTTACAGCCTCGGGCAGGATGTTGAGCAGCTGAGGAGCCCCAAAGGAAGTAAGGTGAGGAAACTGCAAGGAGGCAGTGGGCGCGAGCAGAGGCAATCCAGTAGCGCTCCGAGTCAAAGCCGAGGGATACAGGAAACCAACAAGGAGGAGTGCAGGCAATCCGTGAGTCAGTCCGGGTCAGCAACGTACGAAGTACAGACAAAGCCAGAAGGAGATCCGAAAACAGTCCAGGAAACATGCGCAAGTCTGGAATCAGGATTTCAATAGAAGTATGAACAGGAGTTCACAAGGAATACAGAACAGAACCGTATGAGAGTAACACCACAATTAGCAGCAACAACCCTTCCGGAGAACGGGGTTATTAAAGCGTAGGGGGGCATGGCTTCGATACGCGTTCCCCACGCACGTAAAGTGTCAGCTGACACGGTTTCCTCTGGAGTCTATACAGGCGCCATGGCAACCTGAATCTGCTCCACAAGGGAGCCTGCAAATGCGTCTTTTTCCGCAGGGAAGCCACGGAATAGGGAAACACAGCCTTTCGAGGCCAAAATGTACCAGCCATGCCACTTTCATAATGCCCACAGAATTACCCCAAGGCACATTACCCCATAAAATTACCCCATGACATTTTTGTACCGATATTTGACCCATACCGCTTTCATATTGCCCTCAGTTTTGTTCCATGCCACATTCATTACTTACAGAATTGTTTCATGCAGTTTACAATTGAGTCCGGTCTCACAGCTATTCATATTTTAAATGCAGCATGCTCTGTGCATGAGAGGACTCCCTTTCTACTGGTGGGAGCTGGGTAACTGGCTCTGTGGACTAATGCGTCCACTAAAGGAGCCTGTGTTTAATCTCGTGATCGATTTAACACAGCAGTCATGTTTGCGCCACCCAGCACAATTTGGGTAATTCAACTCTTGGAGCCATCAGACATTGCACAAGTTTATCTCTATTCACGACAGCAGTTCCCTTGAGGTACTTAAGTAAAGGTCTACATAAGAGGGAAGTGTCTCAGCATATTCAGTCTTTATCATCATCATCAGCAAATGTAGGTTCCCCTCACTGAACCACTGGATTTAAACAAAGGAAACATATTTCACTGATGTAAAAGGCGGCTATGATGTCCATTTGGTCTCACGCTACCCCTTCATCCCCATGATGTCCCTCTCACACTGGGGATAATCCAGTTGAAGTTCTCTTACTTTCTATGTATATTTTAGTCGTGTCATGTCATTGATGCCTGCTCTTGCAGTCTCACTTCCTCCCTATTATACCTGCTTTAGGTAACTGCCATTGCTACTCTTCTACTAATGCAAAGGCACCTAGTCATGTGCTTGACCAGCAAACCATCCTTTTTAAGCTCTCCTTGCTATCCTAATAATTTCAACATTCATGTTATTAAGTCATACCCGACCATTTGCTATGCACACTATCAATCCAGAACGACTATAGAACTCGAATGGCTGTTGCTGCCTATTTTGGATGTCGATGTACAGACCTTACTTTTATGGTTACTTTTCCAATTCTGCCAGCACTTTTTCTGAATTTCTCACTTTCTCATATGCAGTTAACTTGTATCTTAGACTACAGCATTTCTATGTCCCTGTGCATACCAAAGACAGAGGAGAAACCACCTGACATGAGTAGAGTGAATCAGTGACTCCATGCCACTTACACACAATATTTCCAATACCTTTCCTTTAAGAATGTTTATGATCGGGTGTCAGTTTCACTGCTTTCTTTTAATGCAATGTCTAAGGTCACCCATGGTGAACTCACTGGCAACCCTGGACAAACATGTTCAGAGATTCACCAAATTACCCAAATTCTGGGTAGTTTGGCATCTGGAGAAGAGTTAAAACTTTCCTGGAGATACGTCAGGGAAGTTCGAGGTAACCCAGACTTTATAAAATTAGGTACCTGAATGTTTCAGGCTGCTTCCATGCCCCACAGGGCACTATAGCATATAACAGTGCTAAAATAGAAGGATGAACATTTTCTTGGGGTGCTGGAGAGGTGGAGCGAGGCCACTGGGTGCAGGAGTGCATTATGGTGGTGCACAGTCTGACGGTGCACACTGCCTGAATTTAGGTGTGTGGGGAAGGCGGCCATCACTGTGAGGCCAGTTTTGCTAAATGTATTTTTACGCAGATATCAGGCCCTATAAAGTACAAATCATGATGGAAAGTGGTAGAAAGAATACTAAGGCTTCAGGCCCTTTATAACTGGCTCTGTAGGTAAGCAATAACCCTTGGTCTATCAGCGTTATCTGATGTTCCATGTGTGGCGGGCCCTTTAACAACTTAATGACCCAGGCCCCGCTTATCAGAGAAGTAACTGCTATAACAGCCCCAGGCTCACAGAACCATTGTGGATCCATGGAGCTCCCACGTATAGGCGAACAACAAGAGGAACCCAAAATAGCTAACCAGCTTTTCAAAGATGCTGTCCAGAGGATGCATGCACCCCATGCTCCTCAATCAAAGACACCTGCAGAATAACACATATTTAAAATGCACCAATTCCGGACCAGGAAAGTAGATCACACATATGCAAAGCCTCATGGCAAGCCTGGCCAAGGAGAGAGAAGGAAACCATATATAAAATGTCCAAAACAGGACAGAGATGTGGGACCTGGAGAGAAGGAAGGAGGACGTTTGGCAGTGGTTTGATTAAATCAGAGGCTGAAAGAGAGGAGGGTGGTGATAGTGAAAGGAGGAGATGTTGAAAGAAGGAATTGCAGAGGAGGGGGTAAAATCTAAAGAGGGGAAGGTGGAAGGAGGGGGCTGTGGTGGTGGTAGTGAACGAATGAGCTAAGGAGAAGGGAATATGGTCTGAGGAGAAGGGGAACAGGAGGTGGCAGTAAGGCCTCAAGAAGGAGGTGAGAACAAAAGTGGACGAATGGTGCTGGGAGGCAGACTAGAGAAGGAACTCCCATCTCAAGCCTAATTGTGGTGGATGAAAGTATGCTAATTAGTTGCTTGAGAAGCAAGGGGGAATCCAGTACCTAAACATTTGGGTAGAGAAGGCTTCCTCAGACATGATCGTGCATTGAGGTGGCAAGAAGATTATTTTGGAGGAGCAAAGTGCCAGAATCCAGGGAGAAATTAGATCTCCATTGGATAGTCATTCAACATAAACACCTCCAACCTAATAAGATTCCTGGCTTCACCCATGTTGTTTAATCCCAGTACAGCAATGTTGGTCAAATACCTGGTGACATATTCTAGTAGTCATCTTCCACTGGGACAATGCTCCGGAAGAACCAAGTGTGGGGCCCACTGACAATGCTACCAGATTTAATGCCAAGATGAATATAACCAAAACATTGAGCGATATCAGAGAGAGACTTTGACAAAAAGCATTTTGTGGATTGAACTTTGTTTTAATTTGACTAAACAAAAAGACTTGGTTTGAAGTAAACAGGACACTTGAATTTGCGTGAGAAGACTTGCCTGATAGACAGTTAATGGAAAAGACTGGTTTGCTTGATTTACTCCAGCCTCCCCCAAAGAACTGCCATTCTGACACCCCCTTTGAAGCACTTGTAAATGACACACCTGTCAGTTACTCTAGAAACTGAAAGGTGTGACCATGAAGTGTGGGATAGACCGAAATCATACATTTATGGTGGTTTTTCAGTTGTAACCTAAGAAACCCTTTTGGTGAAACCAACAAACCAGTGTCTTTACGTCTGATTATGCCCTCTGAACTACAAAATAGGTGGTGTCAGAAGTGGGAAAAGGATACTCAACAGAGTGCCATCTGATGCAGAGACCAAAGAAGGTGGTATCATAAAAGAGGGAAAGTTATGGTATTAGCTCCCCTTCTCTTTCATCCTCTTCTCTTCTTCTCCTCCCACCCCCATTTGGGAACATTTGATTAGAATTCCAAAGATCTAGTTTTGGGCATCAACATCAATGTTGTCCTGCTCCCTCAGAACCTGTGCACCTACTGACCACAGATACAGCCATCGACAGTGATGAAAATTCACCTACAGCAGTAGATCATCCACTTTGGATGACCATCTCCACTGCAAACTTCCTTGCATCAAAATGAACGGCAAATGTTCTAAAAAGCAGACAAGACAGAAGAGCCCAATAAGAAGCCTCCTGTGAGTAGGTAACTACTTCCTTATCCATGACTCCGGAATCAGCTAAAGTGGCTCGATCAGATATTCTGGGGAATACATTAGAGAAACTGGTGATGGGGCAATTAGCAATTCTCAAGCAATCAAATAAACACAAACAAATCCCACATCACTACTACAAACGTGTAACTGGAGAAGACCCAGAAGCCTCCTTTAAGAACTTTGATATGATATGATAGGGCATTTATAACACGCCTGTACACAAGTGTTTCTAGGCGCCACAAGACAATGAAGGGAAGATTAGAAAAACAATCCTACTAGGCCTTGTGCCATTCGGATCATGCAAGTGCGACAACAAGAAGTACAAGGGGAGGGGAGAGGGGGAAGTGCAAGGGGGAGGTGAAGGGGAAGTGCGAGCAGGGCAGCTTGACTCAGGGTAAGTGCAGCCAGGGCAGCATGGATCTAAATAAGTGCTGGGAAGCTAGGTGGCTGTAGGTAGTACATCTTACAGCCACTAAGTGCACAGTTGGCCAGGAGGCAGTGCAAGGAAGACTGGTCTAGGAGGAGCCTGGTACCCAGTGTTGGGAAAGATTTCTCTGAATGCAATTTTCCCTCCACGTTATGGACCCGCCCAAACCTTTTGCTTTTGTTTGGCTTCAGATGTGCTCCCATGGGCTTTTGCTCATTTGTTATGGGGAAACTAACACGTCCTTTAGGCTGTCAGTACTGGGAAACTATGTTTCCCTTAGTCTTTTACTTTGTTGTTATTTCTTGGTAACTTTTTGTCAGTGCGCAAAGTACATTACTGTTTGTGCACTGGGGTCCTTTTGTTTAATGGACCTACATACACTCTAAGGCATTTCTGGTGAATGTACAAGTGTGCCTAGGATGAACTGGTGGCAGCAGTTTACGTTTCTGGTATTTTAACTACTTTTTATTGAATCATACAGTATTTACCGCAGATGGCTCATGACTGTGGCCAGAGCTGAAAACGGTTGTGCCACAAAGTCTTTTTTTCTGTCCTTTGGCCATCTTGTCCCTTTGCCTTCACCCAGGTCGGGCTGACCCGGGACTTCTTTATTTGGGCATGCAACCTCCTGCGAAAACCGCATCTTTCACAGGCCCCTGCATGTCACATGTGCTAGAGCCCAGGAAAAGGGTTGGGACTGTCTGGTCCCAATCCACACTACTAGTGCCAGGATGTCTTGGATACACAAATACATGAAGATCATCGCGGAACATGATTGGACCACAGCAGGTGTGCATGCAAGGGAGCAGATCTTCTATTGGTTGTCCAGATTCGATCACGCATTGAACTTTGGATAAGAGAAGAGGCCCTGCATCCATGCCAGGGCGATCTACAGTTGTTCATACCGAACTACCGAAGGAGCCAAGTATCCTGTGGGCTAAAGGAAACCTGTGGACCTGCCGGAGGTGAGCTGGAAGGTTTGGCACCCTGAGCCCACTGAAGTCCCGTTGGACACCTGCCTTGCTCTCAACCTTTGAAGCCCTGTGAGGGCGCTCTGACCCTTTCTGAGTAGTGGGAACAACTACCCTTGTTGTCTCCTGATTTCCCACCAAAAGAGCCTTCTCAGAAGTGTTCCTGGGCCGTCCAGTGAACTGACCAGCTCTGTCCTGGGACATCGCACAGGAGCACTGCCATTTTGCATTAGGGGCTTGAAACTTTGGGAATCCCTAGCTTGTGGTTGTCGACACTCTCCTGACCAATTTCATAGGTCTAGTGCCTCAGGGCCGCGAATTAGG